>NC_135281.1:7244484-7551627 GCF_051311805.1 Agelaius phoeniceus
AAGCGTGACAGCCATTAGTTCTCTCCCTCCCCAGCATCCCCTTCATCTCCCTGGTTTTCCGACGTCCATAGCTGTAAGGAAATACAAACACGTGTTTATGCTGGAAGCACAGTTAATTACAATTGTCACGAAAGGGAAGACAGCGTAATTAGTAGTAGCTGTGCAATTTTCTCAGCTAAGAGCAATGCAGAACTGAACTTAATAGTAAAGCTGAAGAATAATAAACTAGAACATGAATAAAAGATAAGCAAGAAGCTAGCACAAGCCAGGAAGTTCCACATAAAACTGTTGAGAACAAACTCCACTCTGTGTTACAAAAGGAATCTGAGTTTGCTACAGCAGTTAACAAGTGATTCGTAGTTTGAACAAGCAAGTCTAACTGGTCTGGTTACAAAAAGCATCGCAGTTAACACATGCAGTTAACGCCTCAGAAAAAGCTTTTAACGGCACAGAACCGCATTAGCTTTCAGATGCTGAGTCCCACTTCAGAGTGCAGCAGCCTAGAGTGCAGTGGTTTGCCCCATGGTACTCACAGTGAGGTTGTCCCTAAGCAGCTGCATGATCAGGGTGCTGTCTTTGTAGGACTCTTCATTCAGCGTGTCCAGCTCTGCTATCGCTTCATCAAATGCCTAAAAACATAAACACAGCCCTTTCACACTCAGCTTCCCGAAGTCACTTCTGCTTATACAGAGCTTAAAATTTGCCACATTACTATCCACATTCTATAAAAAAGCTTCCAGTATTTTTCTTTCCCACCACAAGAAGAAATGTAAAACAAAGTGAGCACCAGATCCTAGACAGCCCAGGGAAAACAGAAGTCTTCAGGGGTGTCCACTTAAAAGCCCAGAAAAATGTTACTAAATGCCAATACCAAATACTGAAGAGGCAAGAGCACTCTATGTGTCATGCTGAAAAATGGTTCACATAGCTTGAAGTCAGGTTTAAGACAACATTTACAAAAAAGGGACTTTCATTAAAAAGTAAGGTCTCCCTGGTCTAAATAAGCAGTGAAAGACAAAGGTACCATTACTTGAATGAGTATATATTTATATATATTGCACATGAGTCAGTAGACAAGAAAATGGAACACGAGACTTTTCGACAGTGGGGAGGACGGTTTCCAATTTCTTTTCAAAACAGCAGAGGAAATCAGGTATGTTCCACTAGAGATTAACAAAGCCATTCTTCCCATCCATCTGTTGCCCTTGAAAATCAATACTGTGAGTCTGAGAGCCGTAGCTGCTATTTCTTCATTCAGGTTTCAAACAGATGTAAGCATTTTAACTAAAAAAGGCAAGAACAGCAGCAGCATTTTACAGCACAGCATCACTTCTTGCTACAAAGTCTTACTGAAGTGCATATTAAGAACACAAATATTCACCTAATGCCATATTATTCAAGTTACTACCAGACAATTTTCACAGACACAAAAAGTTCCATTTAGAAGACTAATCCCATTTTAGCAAAAAGGCTAAGGAAAAAATGACTGGCTATTTGTTTGCCACAACCCATCACAAAAGCTCTTTTTGGTCTCTGGAGAGAGAGGCACACATGCATATGGATAACAAGGACATTTAGGGCTACAAAGACTGGCACACAGACAACACTTCATGTACTGGCTAAGTGCTTCAATTTAAATAAATATTTCACTTTAGAATTGCTAAATTAATTCAAGTGTTTTCAATTTTGACACAAACACATTCTAAGAGAATTAGGTGGACATTAAACAGAGACAATTTGTCTTCCCTGTCACTGGAACAGCTGCAGTAGCAAATTATCTTACCCAAAGCTAAGCTAGTCCAGCAAACCAACTTACCTGAAAATATACTACAATGACAACCATTTTATGACAGCATTTTTAAGGAATTTGATATGAGAAAGCATAATCATCTACAAACTGCTACTGTAACCATGTAATTACCTCCTCAGCCTCCACAAAAATTGGTGATATGAAGAGTCTGCTTACCGTCTTTGCCAGATTACAGGCTTTTTCAGGAGAATTTAGGATCTCATAGTAGAAGACAGAGAAATTTAGAGCCAAACCGAGTCGAATGGGGTGTGTTGGCTGCATCTCTTTCTTGCTAATTTCAAATGCCTCCTGATAAGCTTGCTGGGAGTTTGCTACCGTTGCTGCAAAGAAGCAATTACAACCACATCAATAAACAGTACATCCCTCTACTTCACTGGGGAAGCAATTATATTCTTAGCCTAGACTACCACACCACCAGAAATTCATACAATTACCTATGCACATACACTTCTTTCAATGTTTTTACAAGCAAAACCCTTCCACTTGCTGAACAACTAATGCTGAAATAGATTTTTCAAATAGAAACTTAAAATAAAATTTATTCAACAAATTCCAACCAATCTGAATGGACACAAACTCTACTCAAGTGTTCTGGTTTAAAACATTCATTTTCAGCCCAGCTGAAGAAGTCACAGTTATCAATAATAAATCCAGACAAAACCATATGGGGAAGAAGAGGTAACTAAACTGCTGTAGTTAGGTCATGAACTTTGTATTTCAGGTTGGCAAAGCCAACAGTCCCTTCCCAGCTAATGAGTAACAATAAGCTCCATACTGACATCAAGCTAAATTTGCAATTCATGGACTACATCAGACACTCACAGGAATTCAGACAGTTCAGCACTGCTTTCCCATTTCAGAATTTATGACTTCAGAATCCAGAAGCCCAATATACCAAATTTGAATAGAGAAAGTTTGCAAACAGTGAAGACTTGAGCTGAATTCATAGTTTACACATAAGATCAAACAAACTAAGCATTTTCTATGAGAAAGAAACCTACATTCTCCAGGAAAATGATTTTACACTGCCACATATGCTTGAAAACTAGCTACTGTGGTCAGGGGCTGCAAGCAGAGTTTGACTGTACTGATGGACATCTGCCAATTAATTTCAGTGAAGTCTTTCTCCAAAAGTGACTTGCACTGCACCTATCTTCATAACTACAGAGCAGCAGTAAAAACAAATAAATACAGGATGTTGGGGAAAAGAATACAAGTGGGTTTTATACTTGATTTTGCTTGCTCCACAGAGAGAGAGATTTCATTTCTACTTACTTTGCTTATTGTCCCCAGATGCCACCTCTGAGAGGTATCTGTAGTAATCACCTTTCATTTTCAAATAGAAGACCTTGCTTTCTGGCTGTGTGGCATTGACAATAAGGTATTTATCCAGGAGTTCCTGAGAAACATAAAAAAAAAAAAGTAGTGTTTCCTGAGTCATAAAAATAATGTCTGAAACAGAGCCTTTGTTACAATGGTGAGCATGAACTGTTCAAACAGTAACAATGACTTCTGTCATGACTTACGCAGACTCCTGTGTTAATCTCTTTGCCTACTGCTGTCTAAAGTCTGGGAAAAAAAAGATAAACTACTTGTAGCCTAATCTATGGAGAGCTGAAAATGTGCTATGTTGATCCTACCCACAATTCCCTCCTGCAGGATCTGAAGGCTATCAGGGCTTAAGCCTGCTGATGCAAACCCACATCCATGACCAAACTAATGAAAAACAGCGGCTGGAAATTAGCACATCTGGTCACTTTTGCTGCCACAAATTTGAATTCTGTGCAGAGCTGTGAAATTGTCCACAATAAACTGATTCTATCTCCAGCTTCAGCTGAAAAGTTTGACAGTGGCATAGGCAGCACATGTGCACTCAGAAAGAGATGCAAAGATTGACTGCACTGACATCATCTGCTCCTGACTGATCTCATGCAAATGGAACAAAAATAAAAGGAATCCCTCCTGTCTGAGTGAAAGAAAGAGCAAAATCAGTCTGGAAGAAGAACTACACACCTTCTCCATTAAAAAAAGGTACTAAACAAGACTTAGGACATCAGCATTCATTAATTAAGTAATTTAAAGAGCAGGCCTTTTAGCAGGACTCATGTCAGTGCCCCAGATCTAAATTTGTTTCCATGGTGAACCCCCTCCAGCCAGCAGCCAGGGGTCTTTAACATGGCCTTGCTTGCTATTTGCTGCTAAAAAAAATACACTGTTTTATAACAAATATTCCCTAAGAAGCAAGCTAAATGACTTAGCTGCATTCTAGGAGCTAGAATTGGACCCAAATATGTAGCTATGCAAAATTATTCCCCTGCTAAGGTGCTGCAGTGTCTACAGCACTACTAAAATTCCTTAAGCCTCTCTGAAGAATGCTGCAGTACTAACTACTGTTATTTTTGCTGTTGGATTATTACCAGAACATCATTGCAGATATCCTGCAATTCAGCCTCAATTTTCTCACGATATTCTTTTCCCATCTGCTGTTTCTTCTCATTTCTCTCTGTTTTCTGTTCGATGCTGGAAATCACACGCCAGGACGAGCGGCGGGCACCGACCACGTTCTTGTAGGCCACGGAGAGGAGATTCCTTTCTTCATTGGACAGTTCATGTCCCTGCTCAGTGACAGCCTTCATAGCAGCAGCCATGTCATCGTAACGCTCGGCCTGCTCAGCCAGCTTGGCTTTCTGTACCAACTCACTTTTATCCATGGCTGTCCTGCAATGAGCGAGGAATAAAAAGAGAGAAAAATGTCTCCGTGGTCTGCACTGGGAAAGTTCATGCTGAAGCAGATCTCACAGTTAGTAATAAAAGGGAAATCTATCAACTGTAATAAAGTAATACAAAGGGTTTCTTTTAAAAAATGTATTTGACCTTTTGCCAAATGTGTATAATTTCCATGTGTAAATGACTAATGACAATCCTGAAGATATGAAAGCATCATTCTTCAAAATGCAGCAAAAGTCATTTTGGTATTAAGCACAGTCCTATGTGAATCTTTCCTCTTTCTACCAGCCACAGCTCACTCAGCTGGGGAGATATTAACCAAGAAACCACCAGGTTGCTGGGGCTTTTTCAGGTTTGTTTGTTTGTTGTTGCTGTTGTTGTGTGTTTCCCTCCACTGCAGTACAAGAGCACCTACTTAGGAGCACTGAAACACTGGACAGCTCCTTCTGATACTGAAGATTTTTGCAAAGTTAGAGGAGATGTTTCTGTGGGTTTACATAAACCATACCCAGGAAAGCTGTAGTGTTGGCAACTGTGGAAAGTGCATTTATAATGTTCTGCCAGAAAATAACGTGGGTTATTTTACATATGCATCAACATACACACAATGGACGACTCTACACAGCTAGGGTAGCTGCAGTCTCCGGTTTTCAAGACCTTTTAAATAACATTGACATTCATAAAATCTGAATAGGACGTGGCCCACACAATGGTCACTGCTACAAAGCAAATTGCTTTTATGGAATCAGCTTGTTTATCATTTCTCATAATGCAGTTTAGCAACCAAAGCTGTGAAAGCACTTCACATGGCCACAGGGTCACTGAAGAGCTTATGCAAGGGAGAATAAATAAACTACCCAGGGCCAGGTTCACAGGAGAAAGTAAAGCAGCTTCTTTGCCTTTATCAAAATAGACCTCAATACTTCACAAACTTACAGACAACCCAAATTAATCTGTAAAATTCCTCCAGGTGAGCAGGTTCAATTTTGACACATCCAGTACTGTTATTCTCATCAGTACTGAGCATAATTATCCTCTCCCACTCCTAAATCCTAATCAGGGCTCTCACTATCCAGGTAAATCGTCAGGCTGAGACTTACAGCCTAAAAACCACTTCTAAAACAAAAATAAAAGCCAAACAAGAACAGTAAGTTTTCATTTGTATTTCACAGACTTCTGTTCATTACAGAAGCACCTACAGTCCTATTAGAAAGAACCAACACGCTGAAAGAGATTGCTGCAGCCTTTTTCCTGGCTCTCATCTTTGAAGATTCCAGTCTGACAGGCTTCTGATGGAGAACATCTTGCACACACTGCTCAGCTTGTATTTTACTCCAAGGATCACCTACCACACTATTATAAAGGAAAACCAGTCCCCTGTACCAAATCCTCAAACAGGGCAATGAGACACAGACCCAAATTCCAATTGTGATACATCCCCAAATTCACACACTGCTCACACTGCTGAGGATGAGTCCTAACTACAAAATTATTTTGAGATGAGCACATTCTGTACCTCCAGCTGACGATATTCCACTTTAGCAAAAAAGAAAAATCACCCAGGATATCAAGTCAAACATTGTTATTTCACATAAAAGTTCCTGAAGTAAACCCAGCAACGAAATGTACCTGCTCTGTATCTGCAAGTCACACTCACTTCCTGCTTGTGTTTGATCCTTTATAGATTCTAATACATCCATCTCCTTAAGGCACTCAAAGTATACAACCAGCTTCCTGGAAAGGGATCTTTTACTGGTAAATAAAGTTGGGCTCTGGTTCAGCTCCATTTCAATTGCTGTGTTTAAACCAGTGGATTCTGGGACCTATTGAAAGGTGCCACACAGACTTCAGATCAAAGCCCTCAAATTTGTTTTCATGACAGGGTGACTGTGGGCAGCAGAGTGACAACTTGTGGTAAAGCATGATTCATTTGGTTCTCTCTTTCCCAGTAAGCTTTTACCCTGGGGATATTACCATTGGTTTCCACAGGCTTATCAAACAACTAGCTCCTGATGATGGAAAAGGTTAAGTGGGATTTGTGATGTGCTTTGTTTCTTCCTACTTTAAAGGCTATCACAGCACCAATGCAGAACAAGCCCAAGGAAATCATCAGACCATTTCCCCTTGAGATAGCCCATCCCACTTTTCCCTGTTGGGTCTTTCAAACCTTGTAAACCATTCCCTTAACTCAGCACTATTTGCAGACTATGTGCTCAAGGCAGGAAGTAATTTGTGAGTGGCATTTCTCTAGTCACTCACTAAAATCTGAACATGAGCAAAGTACACCTGAAGAATGCTTTTTACATTACAAGAGCCAACTTTAAACAACAGGACACTGAAACTAAACTGTTTCAGAGCACTTTTAGTTTCTTCATTGTCTGCACAGCTTCTAGAAGTATTTCTACTACAAACATTTTATCTTCTCCTCTTCTTCTCATGGAATGTGATTGTTATGTGGAAGCAGACTGCTTGTTGAAATGCAGAGACAAGCAGCTTCGACTGAGTTTACATTTTGCCATTGAAAAGTCACTTAGTTTTATCTTTGATCTGCACTTTGCCAATAGTGGTGTAATCTGTAGACAAGTCATCTGTGCAGAATTCTGTTTACAAACAATATGGTTTAGTTTTGAAAGGGTGCAGTTTGTTTTATCAAGCTCACTAACATATTTATATTTAGATGCAAGACAGTTCACAGGAGTCAATCGGTTCATATAAGGACACATGAAGGAAATCACAAAGGGAACTGCACATGAAGGAAAACACAAAGACCTAATGGATAAAAGAGATCCAGAAACCAGTTTAACATATCACTTATACAAGTAAAATACCAGCACAAAGATTAGAATGTTGTTTCTCATCAAGCAACTTTCCTCAGCAATGTAACTAATTTATGCACATGAAAGTCATTTATGCATATATGAAACTCAAACTCATCATTAAAGATGGAGCTCCTGAGTGCTTCACTGGCTTAGTTTTGACACAAGAATTCAGGGTACAGAGGCTTGATTTTAGTTAATTTGTGTTAATATCTGTACTGTTAGCAGGCTTGCTATGAAACACAAATATTCAGTAACATGGATTTAACAGAACTCAAATGCAGTAAGAAAATCATTGCCCACACCAAAATATCTGCCAATGACAGTAAGCCTACCATTACTTCCTTCCCAGGATGCTGCATAAAGGAACACTTAAAATCCTCATTTGATTCTCCATTGCTTACCTTGTTAGAAGCTTGGAGAGAGCTTTGCAGAGCTATGCTGGCTTGAGCTCCAAAAGAGGGAAGTGTTTGCCAGAAGGAAAAAAGATACAAGGAAAGGAGTGATGTTTGAAAAGGCAAAGAAGCAACTATCAGTTATAACTGGTCCCTCCCAGAGAGGAGATGAAAGCCACACTCTAACAATGGACCAGTGTGCCACAGTCTGAAACAAGCAAAGCCTAGAGCTAAAAATACACCTAGGCCACACACAGAAGCCATCTACCAAAGGTTACCTGCAGCTAGGAGCAAAACACACAGAGGTGATGAACAGGAGGCTGACAGGAATGGTCTATTCTAGCACTGATAAAGCCATGCCATGGTGGCAAAGGGAAAAAAGGGAAGATGGAAAAAGGAGCAGAGACGTGCAGATCACAGCCATGGAGGAGTCCTGAAAGTTGCCTGTTCTAAGCAGAAGATTCTGATATTAGATGCATTAACACAGTTCAAATTCTTAAGACACTGTCTTCTTAAGAATCTGCCTGACATGACTTAGCAGCCCTCAAAAAAGAAGTGGCTGGACATTGTTCACAATAAGGAATGCCAACCACTGCCCAGCAGTCACAGCCAACAGCACCAGCTGCCAGAAATTTCAGTCACCTGTAGTCCCACACTCAAAATGCAATTTTTTTACTATTTTTCCCCTCTATCTCCCATACAGCCTAGAGTTCTTTCAATCTCTCTTACAAATGCAGAAGAGTATGTGTGCAGGCACTGTAAGTTACAAGTGCTTACTCACACTCCAGAAAAGCTTTACACCCGTGTGGAAAAGACTGAAACACATCACAAAGCACCAAAGGTGAAGGTCAGGACCTGCAAAACTCGACTAGTTTGTAGCTGCCTGCATCTTTCAGTGAGTGGAAGATGCAGTGAGAAGGGGATGGTGTGGCCATCCTGGGAACAGCACCTGGAATCAGATCCATGGATCTTTCAAGAGTGGATGGACACACAAAACTGGAGGTTTACATCCCATTAACAGCTGAGGGGTAAAACATGCAGCTACTGTACTCCAGAAGACTGATTCTGAGGATTTTGAGAACTACAGCTTACTCCTTAGCACTTATTCCATCTGCTCTGTAGCCTTTATTGGCTCCCATTCATATGGGCTCTTTAGGACAAAGCCAAAATGAATCAGAACTAACTGTGCTTAAAGTCTGTAAAAATCAAATGAAAACTGACACTGAAAATACTCTGGCTTATATAACATATTGAACTGACAGGACAATACTAATAAGCTTACATTGGTCTGAAGTCTGCTGCTCTTGATGACCTGTTCTTCTGATGCTAATTAATTCATTGATTTTTGTGCACTGTTTTTCTCTCTACAGCAAGCACGAGAATCTATCAGACCAACACTTCCACTTTGTAGAAAAGAACTGGTGAGGAAGCAGTGTAGTTATTGGTTTGACAGACTGGTCCCTAACAAGTTGAGCAGAGCTGCAGGTAACCAGACCTGCATATTTCACTGCGAGAAAGGAATACAAAACGAGGTTTGGTGAAATGGGAGGCAATCATACCTCCCAGTCATAAGCTCTATAAGTCCACTCAAATTCTAACAAAAGAAGCAGCAGACTGGTACAGAATTTGCAGTTCAGTATTCCAACAATATGTGAACACACCTTATTTGATTTCTGGACAGGCAATTCATTCTGAAAATAAACATTCACATGAGGTGAGTGGTATCTCAAATTACAGTTCTATAACTACAGAGACTAAGAGCTCTGGGGACATTATTTCTAAAATAAACAGAAAATCATTCTCCACCATTCAGGTACACACATGCTGACACAAGTACCTGCATGATGGGGATAGCATTCCCTGTCAACTGGACAGTGCTTCCAACATTTATTTTTTATAGGAAATGGAGTGCAACTCTTTCAGTTGAGTGCAAGGAACCTTCCTTGCTTTCTTGCAGTGTGAGGCATTTGATTTTATTGGTTGTGTTTCTCTAGATGGTTCTCTCAAAGGCTACCATGGGTTGTTAAATAACTGATTAGAAAATGAATGGCTGTTAGGATCTGAACAGCAAAATCTTCCTGTCAGAAGCTTGGGTATAACAAGTTCAGTAAAATATCCTGCAAACATAATGAGGGAAAAAGGAACATGACTTCACAGCTGTGATATTCTTGCTGACCTTGTGCAGCACATAACTTCAGCCTCCTCTGCATCTACCCTGGCCTTCAGCTCAAATCTCTATGCAAATGTTGAGATAAAATTAACATTCTATAAAGCCATGCCTCACCCTGCTCTGGCCATCTGCTGCCATCATTACTTGTTGCTTCGTAAAATTGAATAAAATGACACTCAATGGTTTTCAGTCTCCATAGAGAATTATAAAATGCCTATCACCACTACCAACAGCATGTGGGGACACTGATATTGTATGGACATCTCAAATTTAGTGACAGCAGCCTTGCTCTTCCTAATGCCAGGCTGAAAAGCAGAGCTCTGCTCCTGCCTATGGCCCTTTGCTCAGGACAGCTGCAGGTGGAGACATGCTGGCACTTCCACAGCACAACATCCCCACATGGCAACACCTTTTTGTTCCAACCAAAATTGGTTTTGGCTAGAATCCAGGTGGAAATTGTGAGTAAACCCAAAAAACCTTCCCCCAGGCATAAAGTTCACGCCAAACTAATGTATTCATATCACAGGTAAATCAATTTTGTTAATAATAAACTGACAGTATTTATATTACAGGGTGGGGCAAGAAATGTGGCCATGTAACAGACACACTACTGTAATGCCTGGTATTAGGATACCACACGGATCAGAGCAGGAGCTTTTACCTCATTAACCAAATAATTATTTACTGAGCTCCTCCTCATCCGAGTTTATTCACATGCATCACAAAAGGCTGCATACTGGCACAGGCCTGCTCAGGAAAAAATAAAACGACTCAACATCAAAATAGCAGAGATCAGAACATGCGGTACTGACATAATGAGGTTGAGAAAACTGCACCAGGCCCATCTGTGCAACGAGTCTATCACTTTATTGGTACCCATTTAATAAACAAAATATGATACAGGGGATATTTTTGCAGTCCTTTAATATGAAGGGAGAAAAAGGCACTTGTGTTCTTGTTTTCTTTTCTAGACCAGATTATATCTCATTATTGCTTTAAAATAAAAGCTCATTTTTTCCATATAAAAATATTACAATTTCTGACTGAGGTATCCTGTGTTAGTGAACATGTGAAAACACAAATATTCCTACAGCCACTGAAGATACAAACCATTACAAACGTTGCCAAAGTCTCTGATATTTTTCCATGGGAATTTAGCTTTTATGGTGCTACATGACGTATTTTTTTGTTTTCCTATCACTGGAAAATGTATTTTAACTATTAATAAGGAATCTATCTAAAAGCAACCGATCTATATTGTGATCTTTGCGTGAGATGCATTTATGCCAATACAATGGTTGTGTTCCACTGTTATTTCAACATCCCAATTAACACCTGGTTATACATACCTCAAACAAAACCCATAGCCATTAGATCTGGGCTACTGCCCAGCCTTTTTGTAAGCTGGGACTGGCTTGAACCAACCTTCTTTCCCTGTGGAGTCCTCCCTAAACGCATCCCTATTCCCAAATAGATACGAATGATCAAAATCGGAAAAGAACAAACGCATTTTGTTCCCTTCTAAAGCGCTCATACAGGGCCATGACCACCTACGTGGGCCGGCTCACGGGCACGGCCACGGCAGCTGCGCTCTCCGGGCTGGGCACGGAGCTCCCGGCGTTGGGAAGCCCGGGGCCGGCCCAGCCGTGCGGCGGTGCGGGCGAGCTCCGGGCAGCGCCGCTCGGGGCCCGGGGCACGCAGCCCTTCCTGCCGGGCGGGCCCAGGTGAGCGCGGCCGCGCCCCGGGCACCGAGTGACTCACCGGGGCGGGGCGGGGCAGCGCCGGCCGCTCGCCGAGGGGCGGCGCCGCCCGCCCGAGCCCGCCGGGCGAGGGTCGCACCGTTACCCGGCCCGGGGGACGCAGAAGCGGGGAGGCAGAAGCGGGGACCCTCCCGCGGGGACCCCCGCACGGCGCGCCCGCCGCGGCCTGCGGCTCCCCGCGCGGGGTGGAGCGGGCAGGGGCAGGCCGGGGCGGGCCGGCCCGCGGGTCGCGATGCCGATGCCCCGCGATGGCGATGCCCACCGCGATGGCGGCCGCGGGCCCTCACCTGGCGGCGCGCGCGGATCCCACGGGCGGAGGCGACGGCAGCGGCGGCCGCTCGCACGGACACGCGCACACACCCTGCGGCGCTCGGCCCCGCTTCCGCCGCGCGACACGCCCCTTCCGGCGCCAGGGGGCGCCACCGCCCCGCGCACCGCCCCGGCGGGACGGTCGCCATGGCGACGGGGCTCATCCCGCCCGGCCCGGCCCGGCCCGGCCCGGCCCCGGGGCTCAGCGGGGCTGACTGGGACCCGCTTGCGGTGTGAGCGCACCCCGAGCGGGGAGAACCCCCCAGACACGGCCCGAGGTGCGCTCACACCCCCGCAGCCGCCGCTCTTTGTCTCCGCGGAGCTCCCTGGTGCGGCGGGAAGCGCTGGGGTGGGAGTACGGGCAGGGGGTGCTGCGGCCTGGAAGTGCAGCAGTTTCTCCGGCAACAAAAGAAAGAGTTTCTGGTTTTCTTGCCTTTTCGCACTGCTGTTCTTTGGCTGGACCTCACGGTAGTCACAGAATCACAGGATTGATTAGGTCGGAAAAGACCTCTAAAATCATCGAGTCCGACCTATAACTGACCACCTCCGTGCCAGTTAGAGCGTGGCAGGGAGTGCTGCACCCGGCCTGAGACACCAGCAGGGACAGTGACCCTGCCGCCTCCCTGAGCACACCATTCCAAAGGGACATAGAAGGGACATATCCTCCGAAAACAGGAACTGCGGTTATTCTGTGCACCCTCAAAATCAAATTTCACAAATGCTTTGAATTGCAAAATCACCTTTAAATGCTGTTAGTAGTAGCAACTCTTCCCTACAACAGTGGCATGTTTTCCCTGAAAAATGTCTTCCCTTCAGTTGCATGTTTTCACTGAAAAATCAAGATCCTTACTGGCTAGATAAGTTTTATGCAACTAATAAACTACATTTTCTAGGGAAATGGCAAAAGAGAACATTTTTGGGGCATGAGGAGAAGTCTAGCTTGGTCTCCAAAAAGGAATCCAAGTAAAGTGATTCAGTTTTGTAATCCATATAATCCTTTTGGATAAGAAGTGACAGGACACACAACTCAATTGCGCTGCACCCAGATCTCAAATCTATGGCAGCAGCACTCGTCAGTGTTATTATTTGGGCTCAGTTCAATTACAGCATCCCAGAGTCCAATTTTCTCTTCTACTTTCAGATACAGTCCTGGGCCCATCAAAGTCACTGTCAGATTCCTTTTTGGTGATGGAAGGACTTCATTAATTTCCTGCTTAGTCTCAGTCCAAAGGTTAATTACTTTGGAAAGTCAGAAGGAAAATTACTTGGCACCCACAAGTCATCTTAAGCTGCAAACACTGATTCAGCTCCATTAGTTGCTGTCATCACTCTCTTTTTTCTTTTCTAGGCAAAACTTGTTTTTTCCCCTGATCTTCCCCATAGTCCTTATCTTCTCAGTTTCTATTTGGGCCATTCCCAGTGCTCTTGCTGAGGCCTTGGGGGTGCTGATTCATGGCAGAATTACTTGGTTTTGACACTCCTTGCACTCCTTGCCTGCATATCTGTGTATCATACTCAGTTTGCAGAGGTGTGCTGTCGACACCTGTTCATTTAGACTCCCACTGTGCCTCCCTCACCCTTCTCCCCTTCCTGCCTGTGTTATCACAGCTCATGCCTCTTACTTGCAGTGAGGTGCACTGAGCTCCTTTCATACAGCTCCTCCAATTTGTCCACACAAAATTCTCATCATCACTGCTGAGGTGCTGGCAGTCCTTCTCAACTGGTACTTTTGGAACATGCAATCTTCACCACGGTATCCAGGTGGGACAGTTCCATGCTGTGTAGTCATAGAGGTGAAGCATCAGCCTCTGCTTTCACTGAGCTCCTGCAGCTGGGTCCCTGCTGGCTCAGAGGCCACTGAGACATAACTGTGTTAATGACACAGATCATTCCTCCCTGAGCTCTTCCTACCCTGGGGCCTTCCCCGTCCTGGGGCTGCTCTGGTGCGAGAGATAAGCAGGGCACCCTATTGTAAATAGGGTCTACTGATGAGGGAAGATAAGGATGCATCTGACTCTATGTTCTTGAAAAACTAATTTATTACTTTATTATACTATATTAATAAAAATACTATATTAAACAATATAATATTATTTCATATAATATTATATTAAAAATACTATACTAAAAATACAAAAAACCCCTTACTAAATACTAAAAAAATAATAATGAATACTTGCGATATTATACTATACTAAAAATACAGAAAAAAACTTACTAAATACTAAAAAATAATAATGAAAACTCTTGATATTATACTATATTATATTAAAAATACTATACTATACTAAAAAATAAAAAAAACCCCTTACTAAATACTAAAAAGAAAATTCATGATATTTACTATATTATATTAAAATACTATACTAAAAATAAAAAACCCCCAAAAATATTAAAAATATTAAAATATTAAATTATTATTAATATATTAAAAATACTATACTATACTAAAAATACAAAAAAACCCTTACTAAATACTAAAAAAATAATGAAAACTCGTAATATTATACTATATTATATTAAAAATACTATACTATACTAAAAATACAAAAAAACTTACTAAATACTAAAAAAAAATAATGAAAACTCGTGACTCTTTTCAGGGTCCCAACACAGCTTAACTCTAATTAGTCAATGAGTTAAAACAACTCACACAAAAATCCAATTAAGCAATCACCTGTAAGTAAACAATCTCCAAACACATTCTAAATAAACACAACACAAGAAAAGCAAATGAAATAAAATTTGTTTTTCTTTTCTCTAAAACCTCTAGCTGCTTTTCAGCTTCCCAGAAAAAAAAAATCCTAAACAAAAAAATCATGTCCAAAAAATGTGAATACCACAGCACCCAGCAGTTCCTCCAGGGATGGTGAAGGCTGATACCAGCACCAAACCTCAACTCTGGAAAAGCTTGCACCAGCAGCAAGTGGTTCAATGTGTCACCTTTCAGAGGAGGAAGTGCACATCAGCTCAAAGGATCTAAAACAGGAGACACCAAACTCTGTGCAAGAACAGCCTTTACCTCAGGGACAGGCTGGATCCATGAGTAAACAAGCACAACAGAGAGGCCAGCCTGCCTGGCTCTCCAGCAGAAAACATCCTGCTGTGTGTTTTTTCCAAAGAGCCACATTTCAGGTAGATAAGTGTGAGATATAAATGGAATTTGGCTTTAGCAGCTGGTCAGTGTTAACCCTGTCACTGCCGTGGGCCGCACAGAGCAGCTGCCCTGAGAGAGTGCTCACAAAGAGTAAACCAGAAGGGAGGAGATCACGGGATTTGCTCTGAAAGAGGAGACAGCTCCTGGCCGAGGTGGAGTCCCTTTGCTGGAGGAGAGGTTCTTCACAAGGACTGTGAGACCCGAACCCTTCCCTGGCTACACCCCAGGCTTCACCCTTCAGAGGAGGCTCTGCTGGGGCTGCAGGGACACTTTGTTCACGTCTTTTGCAAATGATTCACTAGAGAGAGAGAATTTCCATCTCCAAACCACTTCTCTAGCACTGAGTTAGTACTTAACATCAAGAGCAGGTAGAAGAAGTGGAACAAGCTCTTTGACAAAGATGTCAGCTGCCAAACAGGGAGGGCTGGCTCCACTCCCGTGCGAGCAGCCGTGTCAGAAGAACATTCTGATATCTGTTCCCAGCAGATGGCACCAGAGCTCGAGTGCTCCAGTCTCTGATCTCGGCAGCCCGTACCTGCCCTCAGGTGTGCGGCTGCTGGTACAGGACAAATGAACCCGAGATTTGTACTAAAATAAGTGCATAAAGCTTTGTTCAAAAATGCCATGCTGACCAGTCGCTCAATTTTTGTGATTTTTTGTTTAGGTTTTGGTCATTTGTGTTGAAAGTTGTCGGTCTCAGCTGCTGTGGGTACCAGAAGCAAACAGTTGATGGCAGTGCATGATCGCTGTCCCTGCAGCTGATCTCTCCCTACAGCCTGAGTGGAAAACGAGGGTGTTTCACTTCCAAGCTGTACGAAAGACACTCACAAAATGCAATCGCCACCAACTGAGTATATTGTATTTCTTGACTGTTCTGGTACTCATTTTCCCAATCTTCTGCTCTGTGTATAAGAGTGTACAGCCAGATGTTTCAGTTATTCTAAGCTGGATCTCCCAGATCACTAAATAGTGGATTAGGTGATGGATCCCACATGGAACTGGTGTAGTGGTTTGTGGCAGCTGACACAACTGACCTGCTGGAGCTGACAGCTGGGATGTTCACCAGAAGTCTCATCAGAATATTAAGAATTCCATCATTTGCTGTTTGTGGTGTGCTTTGAATTGCACATGATGGCTCTAAGAAAGGAGACTTGTAAGAAATCAACAAGGAACGTGAAAGAGCAAAACAGTATTTTTAAAATTAATATTTCTGCAATAGGAAATTTTAAAAAGCTCCAAGGGAAAAAACTTCTGCATAATGTCATGTATTTTCTGTGTGCATAGGCTGCTTGTGACATTACAGACTACTGTGATGAAATTAAAACTAGAGTTAGGTTAGTTAGAACTAAAATTACAACTAAACTGGGCTCAAGCATAAGCATTTTGCATAGGATAGAACTATTAATAAGTTTAATTAAAGCAACCTTTAAAGCAAAGAGCATCAGGTTTTCCTCATGGTCCCTGCCAACTAAATGCTAGACTAAATAATACTTTGTTTGGGCATCTTTCAGTCCTTCCTTCTGTCCAAGGAATGCAAGTGGTTTAGTGCAGCTTCTCTATTAAATGTGATTTGGACAAAAGTCAAATGGTTGTTTTAATTTGAAGGTGTTTAAAGGTCTGAAGGTGACTTTAGAGAACTCAGTTAAGAGCATAATTGCAAAGCAACTTACAAGAAGTAACTGTGGGAGCATGAAAATATAAATGACCTAAATAGTATAAAATAGTATGATGGGAAATGTGGTTGGAACAAATGTCTTGGATGGGATAGGAATTCAGCTCCAGGAATGCAATTTTGGCAGTAGTGCCCCAAACAGAGAATGCTATTTCTGGGGAAATGCACTGAACTCTGGGTCATGAATTAAACTCAGGTAATTTATGTTCTGCTCATAAAAAGTGGCAGTGTAAAAAAACAAGGAGAAATGGAATGGAATATATTGCTGTAAATTTTGTAGCTGCTGGGACCTGGAGAGTCAGTGTGTACTTCTGATGCCAGGTAATGCCTAAGAAAAATTCAAGCCAAGGAACACATAGCAAACCCTTCAAAGCTGCCAACTCAGTGACCCTAAGGAAATCCAGTTTCAAAGCAGCGTATGAAGAGAGGTTTGAAGAGGTGACTTCCCAACCCCTGAACTTTATTTATTAGCTGTTTCTGAGAAGCTCTAAAGAAAGGCAAATGTCTTGATATTTTGAAATTGCATGGCATGTGTTCATTTTCATAGGAAACTCTGATCTTTAGGAAATACCAATATTATTCCATTTCCTGATTTCTCATTCTTTTCTCTTTTGGTATTTAATACCAGTCTGCTGTGTAGAACTTCCAAGCCAGTGTCTCTTCCAAGCCTTGGCTGCCTGGGTCCCACAGAGCTCCAGCTTCCTCACAAGCAGCTATCTTCAGGTGCCTTTGAAGTGGGATTTCTGCTAGAAAAGCAGCTATGGGAGGAATAACCCTCCCTGGGGTAATGACAGGTAGGTCAGCTACGGTTTCGATGCTTCACTCCTCAGCATGTGCAGGTCAGCTGGAATTCTTTATGGAAAGATGCAGCCAGATGAGGAGCCTCAACTTGGCAGAGGGATGGGTCCCTTTGGGATTTGGTGAGATCAGCTTGGACAAGTCCAGGCCCCTTATGGAAAACTGGGAGAAAAATCTCCTTAATACACAGAGTGGTGGAGCTCCTTCTTTGGTATAATGCATAGGGGAGCCTGGCATGACGTTTTCTCTGGATGTCTCTGGGGAAAGGCAGCTTCTCTCCCAGCAATATGGATCTGTTTCAGGCCATACTTCAAAGTCCAGCCTGGGTTTTTGGTGTTTGCTTTTCTCCTTTTAAACAGGAACTATCCAAAAGGCTAAAAATGTGAAGTTTAAAGAACTATACAAGCTGCCTGGAGCTCCAAAGTGTTTCTTTATAATTAGTATAAATGCATTAAATATTTAACCTTCATCCTGTGAAAACCCTGACTTTTAAAAAAGAATTTACAGCACAGGGTGGAGTTTTATCTGCTCCTAAATAGGACAGCAATTTCCTTCTTTCCATTTCTGCCCCAAATCCCAAATTCCAGAGTGCAATGAATCAATTGCAGAGGAGGGGATGACTGTTCATCCACCTCCCCATGCAATTGACTCTCAAAAACTTGATTTTTCTCAGACGAGTCAGGGTGAGAGTTCTGAAGTAGCACAACTCCAGCTGGATATCTATTCTTTATTCTGGCTTGTGCTTCAAGGTGTCTTTTTCTTAATAAGCACCTACCACTAGACTGTTAATAGTTTAACAGTTCACAGCTTCCAAGGAAATGCTTGCCAGCAGTCAGAGCTGGAAAATAACTCAGAGAATGGCATAGGCCTGATAAAAGGATTAATAAATCATAGCCCTGAGAGCTGTGAGTTCAGTTTTGTCTGACACTGGCTCCATGGATTATTCTGTGCATTCAGTGCTCTTAATTGCTTTTTCTCCCCGGAAGTTTGTGTGCAGCTCTGGGATAGATTTGGAGAGTTTTCCCAAACAAACTGAACTAGATGTCTTCCTAAATTATATTTAAACTCTGGTCCTTACAGTAGACACTTTTATTTGAGCTGTACTGAGGGGGCTGAAAAACAGAGAGGGGAAGGAGTGACACGTCTTCTCATGGCAAAAGTAGAATATTTTTGCAGAATAAAACTGCCAACCATTTCAACCTAGCTCTGCTATTCCACTTTTACTGGAATTGTTCCGTCTGTTTCTCTGAAAATGAAAGTCTGTTTCTACTCCTGCCACCTGCTATTTCCATATGAAAAAGCTGTTTGGTTATAATGAAGGTACCATTTCTCCCAAGGGCGAAGTAAGGACATTTCATCACACTGCTCTTCCTGAAATTTCACTAACCAGATTCAATATGTTACTAGATTTGATCTACTTTTCCACAAAGCTTAAAGCCTTTAAGGGAAACCTCAAGTTCTGTGTGAGTATTTACAAAACAAAATGTCATTTCCCTGCTGAACTGTAAGACAGTCTGATCTGGCAAAACAAAAAAGAGAATCCAAAACCAAGATTCACTTTAGCTTTGAGACTTACCCAGTGACAAGCTTTTGGAAATCACAAGGATTTCCAAGCACAGAACATATTTTTATCCCCGGCAGAATTCAACAACAGGATAAACAAAAAGTTCCTTCATGCTGACCTTGATGTGAGCAGTGGGGGGCAGTTGAGATGGCCAGAATTTGGGTTCCTGAGCAAGTCAGCATTTTGCAGAGTCATTTGTGTTTTTAAGGAGCTGTTTAAACAGTCCCTTGACTCCAGGAGGATCTCTCCAAATTAGTCACTTTTGACATCCTTTTAATGAACCCTTTGACATCATGAGCATTGTTCTCCTGCTTTCCAGGAACAGAGCAACAAAACAGTCTGAAGGCTGATACTGGGCCACCTGAGTTTCCTCAGCAGGATTCCTGGAAAAGAATCATGGAAAATTGATCCTGCTCTTAACATTTGTACAGCTGACTCAGTATCTAACCCATGACAAACTGTACTCTGGAGTACGTGACACCCAGGAGTTTATAACAAAATTAATTTGATCTTGCAGACCTGGGTTCACTGCAGGAGATTCCCAAATGGCTGATAAAGGATTTGGCAAGGGAAAGAGCAGGGGGTCTGCCCTGGGCCATTTGCTGCACTTTCAGCTGTGCCTCAAGTCACATTTTCAGAGCAGTGCAGACACAAACATGAATCAGAAAAGATTGCACAGTTACAAAGCTCTTTCCAGCGCTGAATCCTTTTTCCTGGTAGCGTGGCAATCTCCTGGGCTGAAATACACTCTCTGCTTTGTCCAGGGCTAATAGGTATCATCAGGGATGGAAAGGTACAGGCTGCATTGAAGACTGAAGAGAAGACATAGCTGAATTTTTTCTCAAATCCCCAGAAAGCCATCAACTGTGACTAGAGCTCTGGTCAGGATACTGCAGCTCCTTGGAGACTATCCAGGCTCATAAAACACACCAGGCCTCTTACTGCTTCTTTGACTCCTTTAGGTTCCAGTCTAAGTTTAATCCTGAAAGAATAAGGATTGGGCCCCATAGCAGACTGAGGCTTTCTTGAAAATCCCAATTCACACTTCTCTATTAATATTAAAGATCTGTCTGGTTTTTACAAGTCATCTTTATTTCAGGCCTGATTCATTTATCAAATGCTCACAGATCAGCCAAAGGCCAGGGCAGTACATGGGAATGTGTTAACACATTCACTCTTGGATTGCCAAAACATTATCCAATTATCTATGCTAATGCCAGCTGCTTGGAACATGGCAAGCCTTTAATACAGAAAAAACTGTGGGAAAGAAACAATGAAATGAGAACAGCTGAAGATGTCTTCCCAGGCTGGGTGAGACAGAGATGCAAAGGAATCATCACAAATGCACACCTAAACATTTTGCAAACATGAATATATCAAGGGATGAAGTCTTTGTAGTCCCAGGAATAGAGGCAGCATGTGTCTTTTTGTTTTAAATTGGTTTTCTGACAGATTTCTTGGGGGAAGCACCACAAAACTGCTGTAAGCCCTTAACTACAAGTGCTACCAGCCACTAGATGTCCCAGAGCTGCACTCAAACTGCACCCATCAGCTGCAGACAGAGGGAGGGCAAACTTGGCAGTGCAGGAGACAAGGTATAATTTAACAGAGTCACTGATTTGTCTGGAATCAGCACATATATGTCCTTCTTTGGGGCTTGTATTGTACCTCTGATGGTGCAAAGAAATAAGGGATCTGAACACATGGATCTGAGGAAGAGTTTCCACATCCCAAAGCTGGTCTTTCTTCATTTATTGTTACCTTAAACAAGGGTACAGCAACACTGCTGCCACAACAGGAAAGCAAGGAGGGGTGGGAAAGCTGACACTTCAGTGTTAATGAACTCCTCAGAACAGCAATATGGAAGAGCAGAAGGCAAATATTTCTGATCTTGTCAAGCTGGGGTAACTGTGGGATCTGCACGTGCACATGAAGGTGCAATGTCGAGTTGCTTTTCTTTTCCTGTTCCTCATTTGTGGTTTAGCATCTCTGCTCAGCAAGCTGCAATGATACAAGTTTCTGTACACACGTGCACTGTTCTGTGCCCACTGTTTCTCCCTGCATTTAATAGCTTTGCTATAATGTTCAGAAGTGTTGTGATTCTGCATTTGACTCAGGAGAAAGTTGTGAACAGCTCACTCAGAGGAAAAAATCCAGAAAATGGCTCAAGCATGGCTTGTGCTCCTTCCACACAGAAGTGGTTTAGAAACATTCACTTTTCTGACATCCTGATGCCCACAGGGCCTCCTTCAGCCTATGTTTAACCTCCCTTCACCTCCAGTTCTTGGCAAATTCTTCTCTCTGAACAATCTTTATGATGATCAGCCATGTCTCTGCTTGTATGAAGCCTTCTGCAGCACTGGAGTGTTGTGTTAGGGCTCCCCTATTTCTCTTCCCCATGTTGCTCTGCTGCTTGATCCATCTGATACAGCCCAAGCAGAACAACTTTACCTGACATGCACAGGATACCCTGGCACTGCTCTGAACACACCCCTCACACATGGTTGGGATTTTGGGGTGCTCAGAAACCCTGGGGAAAAATCCTCAAAGCCCAATGCTCTGCTTCCTGCTTGAAGTCATCTCCTACACATGATTTTTTCCTGTTTATCAGGGAAAAGAGAAACTTTGCTCCTGCAATGCTCCCAAATCTGCCTCTTTCCTATGGCACTCACTTGCCACACAATTGTTATTTCTTCTCTGTCAGAGCAGTAATTTAATAACACATGCCAGGATCCAGCCAGCATGTCCAATAAAGGAACAGAAGCAATTTAATGTGATTCATGGTCAGGACTAATCATGACACGACTAATTCTTTGGCATTCATTCCTCGGAGTAAAGAGTCAAGGAAAAAAATATATTCTTGATTAGATTCGAAGAAAGCAGAAGAGGCTACAACCTCTTCACAGGCAGAAAGGAAGGGAAATGAATCCAGGACATAATTTTTTTTTTTGTAAGTGATCCCGTGCACTGCTGGATGAGGAGGCAGAAAGGATTGTGTCAGAGAACTGTGGTGCTGCCACTTGCCTCCTCTAAACCATTCCTGCCAGAGTGTAAAAAATTTCAGGAGACAAGGCTGGATGTGACAGTAAAAGGTTCTTGAGGTACTGTGGTATCTTGCTTGCTTCCCCTTGATACATCAACTACTAAGCAGGGTGAGATAGAAATGGGGTTTTGGATGCAGAAAGGTTGCATGGGGGCATCTGCTCTCCATTCTGGTGCAGAATGGTGGTGTCATTTGGGCTTGGCAGGTCCTGAGGATGAATGAGAGAGAACTAATGAGAACATCAGAAAGAAACCATTTATTAATGCTTCCCTTGCTAGGAAAATCCATCCTGTCAGTCTCCTGTTCCTTCTACCTTACTTACAACTCTGTGACACTGGGTGACATTTTTATCTTAGTCATTTTATCAAGGCTGTGAGATAAATCACTACCCAGTGCAGGAAATGAGCTCAGCAACATTTATAGCAGTGTGGGGGTCTCATGAAATCTTAATTTAATGACCTTTGAGTAAGAGTAGAGGCAAATATACACCCCTGTCAGGCGACCACATCCTGGACTCAATCAAATCCTGCCATCTACTGCTGTGGCTGTTCTGATCTTGTGCTGCACACCAGCCCAGGTCTCATTTGATCCTCTGCTTCAGTCTAATGGGAGTGCTCAGAGAGTTCATTTCTGCAGCCAAAGCTGCAGGCAAGAGGGATGAAACCCTTTTGCAGGGTGCAGCAGTGCTGGTGACAGAGCTGTCAGTCAGCAGGACTGCCAGGCAGCTGATGGTTAATGCCATCTAAAGGCAGGAGAGGCTGCAGCCCTGCTCTTCTGAAGCCTGTCTGTGGCCATAGGAGCCACAATCAAGACCTGTTACAGCATTATCACATCACAGTCATCTGACAAAGCTGTCATTTTGCACTTTGGGGCTGGGGAAGCCCCATGATGGGCATTGTCACATCATGCATAGATCAAGGCAGCCAAGCCTTGATCTATGCGAGATGTGACAACCCTGTCACAGTGCCTAGGGACCTCCTGTGGCATGTATGGCCCTGTGGTTAATGGCATTAACCCAGGCAATAACTGTGAGGGATCAGGACAATGTCCTGGGAACTGCACTCCAAAATCTCAGTGATGACAGGTCCAGAGTGCAGCTGCAGATCTTGTGACCAGCAGGCAGCAAGACAAAGCACAGAGTGGGCTCCTGAGCAGCTGAGCTCAGATTGCCCAGGCTGTTACACTCCTCTGGTTGTCAGAGGACTGGTGTTATGGTCCTTCATAACACATCCCTTCAGTGCCTCTTTATCTGCCCACTTCTCTTTCTATGGCCAAGCCTCTGTGCTCTTCTCTTCACATTTATCTAAATAAAGGAAGAAATCAGAAGAAACAGTGGAGCAGCAGTGTTGCCACTATTCCCATGATCATCATTATTTGTCATATCTACCATCAGTTATGGTTTGTTTGTGCTGGGTTTTATCCAAAAGCATGGGAATAAGATCTTCCTCACCAGAGGGAACACAGAGTGCAGTTTAGGATGTGATGCAACAGGTGGGGGTGTTTCAGGCTGGCAGGGACCATCACTCCCTGCTTGGCTGTGTGGCAAATCTCTCTGGCCCTGGGCAGGAGGCAACCAGGGAGCCTCTCACCTGCAAGGAAGCAAAGAGAAAGGGTTTGGTGTCCGCTCAGCCTGGTGACAAGGACAGGAGCACTCCTCAGAAGTGCAGGAGTGGCTTTGCCAGGAAGCTGAACTCCTGGGTGGTGGGACACGGCTGTCAGGAAGCCTGGCCAAATGTCTCAGAGAGCCTGTGACGTGGCACTGCCTCGCCACCACACACACACCATCTGCCACCAGCCGTCCCCAAGCACAGCCTCAATGTGTGCCTGCTCTGCAAAGCAAGGCTGCAATTAGCTCTGGGAGAAGGAGGCTGGTACCAAATGCCACCCCATGTGGGCTCTGAACTGAGGTGGGGGCACTGCACAGTGTCCTGGCCACCAGTCTGCCCAGCTCACACAACCACCATGTCCACGGGGCAAAGTGACTTCCTCATCAGTGGCTTCCTCACAAAAGTCTGAAGAAACTTCCCTAAAGAGAGAGAGGGGAGAGCTCACACTGACAGGTTGACTCTGGGCTGTGTTGGGGTGGTGGAACATGTGCACGTGCAGCTCCTTGCACCTTGGTTTGTTTGAGAAGATTTGGAGCCCAACTCCCCAGCCAGCACAGGGTCCATCAAACTGCTGATTCTCTGCCAACCTATTCCCCTTCTGCAGCTCAGACACCCCTGGTTTCCCCATGAGAGCTGCAGGGATGACTCTCCCTTCCATCCACAGTGTGGCCATGGAATGCACGCTGGTCCCTGCCATGGGTGCACAAGATAGGCTGGAACTGGTGTTTGCTTTTTTATAGGGTCTGTCTCCCACATGTCCTTTGCTTTCTTTACTGGTAGAACTCCCCCTGAAATAGAAGAATTTGACATTTTAAGTGGAAACTATTATTGATGAGCACTAGGGTGTCACAGAATTTACTGTTCTCTATCTTCTCCCTTTCCTCTCTTAATTTTCTTGCTGTTGGAGACAGCCATTTGCTCTGCCTGCCCCAGGCTAAGCTCTTGGGATTATAATATCTCCAAGCAGTCCTGAATACAGGAAAGCTATGAACCAGTAGACTTTGTGAGCACCAGAGTGAGGAAGCCTCATGGGAACAGAGTGAGAAAATAGCAGGCCCAGCCTAATCATCATCTTGGAGCTCTCCCCTCACTTGGGAAGCTGAGACTGGCGGCAGAGGGAAGTTGCTCTGTGTAATCACTGCTGCACATGGAAAACCTGTGCCAGGCATCTTTCTTGGTTCCCAGGCTGCTTGGCACCTGTCTGCCACCCAGCTCAAATCCAGAAACTTTGCAAAGAAAAAAATGCAAATCTTCTGAACTGCTTAGTAGTGAGTTCCTTCCCAAGAAGGCAAATGTGGCTTTCAATGCAGCTCCTGTTCTCCAGGGGTTTACAGTGATCAGCTGTAGCCTGACACAGCCTACTTGAAAATCCCACCAGGTGATCGTGAACAGAGCAGTAGCACAGAGCCCTTTGCCAGCACTCCAGGAGCTCTGCTGAGCCAGGGACCCACCACCTGCCTCTGGGCTTGTTCCTACCACACTCCCAGGTGCATGAGGACTCCATGAGATCCCATGAGGACTCCAGCAAATACAAATCTGTGGCACAGTCAGCAGAGGCTGGACAGAAAGAGCTGGAAGCTTAGGATTGCCCCTTGCCTGTCCTTCTGCAGACTGGGGCTCTGGTGCAGGTGCATGGGGCTGATAACTGGTGACAAGGACAGGCTCCAAATCTACTCAAACAACATGGACCTGCTGCACTGCCTCATGGGCACCTCACAGAGCTGGAGGGATCGAGCCCCAGGACTCATCATCAAAAGGGTGGAATGTCAAGTCCAGCCTGGCCAGGACAATCAATTCCTTCCTGCCCAAGGGCAGGGTGAGTCCAGCAGGCCGTGCAGTGGACATTTACTGTTTCTTGGAGAGTAGGGTTGAGCTCCACCATCCAGGGCATTTTCTCTCCTCCCTCAGGAAACAGAACTGTGCTCCACTTTTTCCTCTAAGAACTTTCTTTTCTCCCTGCAGTCTTTAGTTAACGAGACTTCCCCGCTCCAGAAACTCTGAAAAAAAAAAGTAAATTGTTGCCAACTTTCTTCAAGATTCTGTTACAAGGAGTCCAATAAAGCACAGGAATAGATCTGATTTGCTAGAAAGTAGGACTTTTTTTTTCCCTAGAGCTTGTTCCTATTGCCACAGAGAAAGCTCCAGCACAGTGATCCACCTGCACCTGGGAGTGTGGTAGGAACAAGCCCAGAGGCAGGTGGTGGATCCCTGGCTCAGCAGAGCTCCTGGAGTGCTGGCAAAGGGCTCTGTGCTACTGCTCTGTTCACGATCACCTGGTGGGATTTTCAAGTAGGGCAGATGCATGTAAACTCTGTTTCTCTGACCCTCCTGTCAGGTATTATCTGTACATGCTGGAGATTGCATCTGTAAAGGATTGATGTCAACAGAAGAGGTGACAAGGAGTGAGCCATAAACAAGAGGAGGTGACAAGGAGTGAGCCATAAAGAGCCTTCCAAAGAGGGAGCTGAGGGTTTGGGAGTTTTCAGATCCAGGCTGAGTGTTGTCCTGCTAAGGTGGAAATATGGAAGTGCCACAGCTCCACACCTGTTCAGGTCACTGTGTCCAGCCCAGGAGGAGCTGGAGCCCACCTGGAGTCCCTGGGGAGGGCATCCACATAATCCCATGTTTACAAAATGCCCACGTAGTGCTGGAGCTGGATGAGTGCCTCTGCCAGGGAAATACACTCACTCAGGGTGACAGGCTGCCTGCAGCCCTGCACAGGCGTGTAGGACAGGAAACCGAGGAGAACAAATATCCTGTTCAAATACTGGAAGACAGTGTGTAATTACCTGAGCTGGGAGCTGGCCAGGATTCCAGGAGCCATAGTGCTGCAAGAGCAAAAGATGAAACACGTGAGGGAGTGATGGATGGGGGAGGTGGGTGGGCTCTCTGTACGAGAGAACCAGGCACAGATTTTTACTCTCTTTAGGAAGGCAGCATCTCTGCACTGTGCCCATTGCTGGGGCTTTGACCCAGCAAGGATGGAGAGAGAGATGTGTGTGCCTGCTGTTCCCTTCCCAGCCACTCCATTGCCCTGCAGAGCTGGGGATGTGCCCAGGGGATGCTCTGGGCCAGGCACCCCTTGTACCATCCCTCACTGCTGTGTCCCAGCCATAGCTTCTCACACAGAGCCCTCAGCAGCTCCACAGGACTCTGTGCTCTGGGCATACCTTGTGCCAGGCCCAAGGTGCATCCACACCTGGGCACTGCTGGAATGGCACATAAGCATTTCAGCCAAAGCAATCCCAGAATCTGGTGAGGAAGATGCAGAGGGGTTGGAGCAATGCATCATAAAACACTTTGGGACAGAGCAGGGAGTCACAGCCTTCAGCTGATGGTAGGAAACCCCTGTGACAGGCCTGTGGTGCTTGCAGAGACCAGCCCACAGTTCCCTCTGTGGAGAAGTGTCAGCCTCCACCATCTCTTCCTTCCCATCCACATCTCCACATATCCCATCACACTTTTCAAGAACCATTTTTCTCCTTAAACACCAGCCCCAAGTTTCAAAGTTAATTGGGGCTGGTGAGGTATAAATAGATGCTGGACCAGATGGAAACTCTGTCGTGATTTATAGCTCACTGAGCCATCACATGTTCCACTTGTACTCTGAGCAAGGGCACCATTAATTATGACACTGCCCAGGCAGATCACAGGGGAGGTTACAACAATGATTTTCAAGCTGAGGACTTAAATATAACCAGGTTGTGACGTTTTGCTGAGTGTGTGAGATGCAGACAGGACCTGCTTGTTGCAGTGGCACCGTTTCCAGAGCATTTCTCCAGTGAGCCCTAGGGGAGCTTGTGAAGCAGCTATTTTGGTGACTTTTGCATGGACAGAGCCAACACAGCCAGTCTTTTGCAGGGTCTTGTCTTTGTCCAGGCAAACTGCTTTAAAGCTGAAGGATATTTTCAATAAGTCCTGGGAAGGGAGAACTTTGCATTCCTGGCCTGAGGAAACCAGAAAAAGAAAGGAGATGTGGGCACCCCATGCTACAAGCTCTGTGTCCTTGCCTCCATGGACCACCATGCATCAGCCCCAGGGGCTGCAGTCCAGGCTGATGAGGGACATCTCCTCAGCAGTGTTTCCAGGGGAATGCAAGGATCAAAGGACTTGCTGGAGGTCATCTAGGAGGGTCTGGTGATGCACCAGGTCTCCTGAGTTTTTCAGGCCTCTTTTTATCACTGCCTGTTTCTCCTTCTAGCCCACGCTTAAAACTTCTATTCAGTTATCCATTGTGAATTGGGATTTTGATAATTACGGGAAGAAAGGGAAGCTCAGGGCAAAGGGGGTGACTAGTCCTGCCTTTCCCCAAACCCATTCTGCCTCAGGAACACACTCCCCATCACTTGTGAAGCACCCAGTTCAACAACAATTTGCAGTTGTCCTGATTTTCCTGGGACTGGGACCTGCTGCTCAGAGGTAAAATGAGAACACAAGCCCCAGCCTCCTCTTGCTTTTCAAAAGTACTGACCTCTTGCATTCCCTGCACAGTGCAGCTTCAAAATTCAGACATGTGTCACACCCTACTGCCAGATATGGAGAAATCTTTACAAAATCTTCCTTGGGAACTCTTTGCATGACAAACTGAATAAGATGTGCAATTACAGAGCCATGATTAAAGAACTTAAAACCCAGCTAAGCTCAATAGAAGGTATCAGACTTAAAAACAATACGTAGGGAGAATTTAATCTTGCAGGGACTGCAGTTATTTGAGGGGAGAGATTGTGTTTGGGATTAAGAGTCAAATTACTCCACAAGTTTTTATTAAACCTTTATATTTTCAGCTGTACCTTCTTACAGCTGTTTTGGGACAGGAGCTTGATTTTATGATGGGCATAAATCCCCCTGAAATAGTTTGGATTCTCTGAAACAGGAAAAACATGAACAAAATGGATTTGGACTTTATCTGGGCTGCTGACGACTTAGAGCCCACACACAAGCATTTCATTAAGGCATGCAATTTTCCAGAAAGCAAAAAGAGGTCTAAAAAAATATCTAATTTCCCTAGTGTTTCTTAAAACCCCAGAGAAGCCTTGAGCACATACACACACCCCTCGCTGTTCTGCATGCACACTCCTGCTGGGAAGTGCATGTCTGAGCATCCCTGTTTTGAATGGATCCCAGCACTGGCACACCACAGAAACATTCACTTGGGGAAGCAACATCCTGATTATCTTAGTGCTCCAGACAACACAGCCCAGCTCCTCTGGGGGGATGCTGGGTGGGATGAATGCACAGACAGGGCTCTGCCAGTGCCTGGATCTCAGAATCTCTGCTGGTCACAGGGACTCTGAGACACCTACAAGCCTCTTTTTCCAGCCTGGCTGTCCAAGAAGGAGTCAGAATTCTTCTGTTCTCGTTCTTAAGGTTGTTTATTATTTCTTATCTATAACATTTTTTCTCTGACCCGCTGCAGGTCTGTCTGGCAGGTCGGGTCGAGGCACTCTGGTGTTATCTTTTTATACTAAAAACTATATGTACATTATTTACCATAACTTATTTACGTGTAGCAGGTCTGTCAACACCAGGTTGAGGCACACTGGTGTTATCTTTTTATACTAAAAACTCTGTGTACATTATTTACCATAACTTCCCAATACCTATCACCTATGTTAGACAGTGAGCTTCTACTCTAAACCAATCTAAAAGTGCCAACATCACCCAGAAGATGGAGGCTAGGAAGAAGAAGGAAAAAGGATAGGGCATGCTCAAATTCCTCAGTCTTGGGACCCTGAGCTCCCATTCTAAAAACCTCAAAAATCTATTTTTTTACCCTGTGTTAAATTCACTGTCATTCTACTTAAACTGTTGTGGCTTGTAAATCCTCATATAAGGTTGGTAATTTTTTCCATGGGTCAAGATCAAAGGCACAGGGGTCCTGGGCTCTGTGCCAAGGTCTCTGAGTCCCCTGGGCAGGGGCTGGAGCCCTCCAGGGCAGCCAGAGGAATTTCCTGGGTTCCAGCACCTGGATGGCCACAGCCCTGGCTGGACACATGACGTGCATCAAATACAGGCTGACCCCTGCATCTAGGAATGATGGGCATCTGACCCCACTGATTCAGAATGCTGAACAATTGCTTTATTAAAACAATATTATATTACATTAATACTATAACTATAATATATTAAAGAGATACTATACTATACAAAAGATACTAAAGAAAAACCTGTGACTGTCTCCAGACAGTCAGGACACAGCTTGGACCAGTTGGCCAAGGAAACAAAACAACCCTCAGCAGAATCCAATTGACAAATCACTTCAGGTAAACAATCTTCCTAACACATTCCACAGGTGCAAAAACAACAGGAGTAGAGAATAGAGATAAGAATTGTTTTCTCCTCTCTCAGGCTTCTCTCTGCCTTTCCCAAAAAATATCCTTGTGAAAAGTTGTGCCTGCTTGCTCTCAGTGAAGAGAACTGTGGTTGCAGGTGTGGTGTTATGGTGGTGGGGGGCTCAGGGGCTGCCAGGGGCTCACACCTGTGACTGTATCCACAAATTTCCATCTTCCACCTGACAAATTAATCCAAGCACACAGATATCATGTCCTGGTGTGCAGTGGATACAAGACTAATGGTTGGTTTTGAGTGAGCATCATTGCTGTAGCAGAGAGGGCAGGAGCTGGGACAAATGCTTTTCCCCATTGATGTCTCTGATTCAAAGTGGTTTTATTCAGCTGGCAGCCAACTCTGGGACTGGGAGCTGAGTTCAGAGCTGAATGGAGCTGGTTGTCCCCAGCTGCAGGGTGGCATCCCTCTCCAGCTGTGTGAAGGGTAATGTCATGCTATCAAAACATCCCTGCCTGCAAAAATACCTGGGGAAGAAAAAATTGGTGTCTCTGGCTTGATGCAGGTAGTGCTGGCCTGGAGGTCCCTGTGCAGCAGCTCCCTGCAGCTCATCCTTGGTGCCATCACCCAGCAGCAAGTGATCATCTTGCCAGGTGGTACTGAACAAACCCACTCCTGTCTCTGCATCTTTGCAAGTGGGGTGACAAATGCAAAGTGCTTTAAGGCCCTCTGTGGGAAATAACTCACTCCTGTTGCCAGACCTGAGCGTGTGAACATCATTTTATCTACAGGGAATGCAGGTCCATGCCAGGTGAACATGGGTATAGATCACATATCACTAAATGAACCACAGAGGCCAGGAGAGAAGGAAGGAGCAGTCGGAGACAGGGAGCAAAATACTAAACACACACTGAGGTGTTTGCAGGTCAGGTCCACAGCACAGAAACCCTTCTTTGCTGTGTCTCTGCAGTGGATCTGTGCCACCTCCCCACAGGCAGGGCTCCTGTGCAGGCTGTGAGACCCCGCGGGGCCAGGCACTGTCACAGCTGACACGGCAGAAGGAGGAATGGTCTGCTCCTGTCCCTCCTGCTCTGCTCCTTGTCCCTCCTGCTCTGCCCCCTGTCCCTGCTGCTGCTCTGCCCCCTGTCCCTCCTGCTCTGCCCCCTGTCCCCTCCTGCTGCTCTGCCCCCTGTCCCCTCCTTCTCTGCCCCCTGTCCCTGCTGCTCTGCTCCCTGTCCCCTCCTGCTGCTGGCTCACCCACTGCTCCATAATGGCACCCTCTTCCCAGCTCTGTTTGCTGCTTCTGCTTTGCTCTTTCCAGCCCAGCTCAGCTGCTTTACTCCTGTGGGGATTCACACAGTGTCCTAAATTGTCTGAGTCTGGGCAATTCCAGCTTGTGCCAGATCCCAAGGACCTTTTCACCTTTGCACTTTTCATTTGGGGAGGATGAGGCAAAGTGGGGCAGCATTGTGCACCAGGGTACCTGAGGTGGGTACCAGGGAGCTGCACCTCTGAAAGCATCCTGGGTACATGGATTATTATTATTATTAAATGTTATTTGAGGAATAGTGTGGTACCCTGAGGTGGGTACCAGGGAGCTGCACCTCTGAAAGCATCCTGGGTACATGGATTATTATTATTATTAAATGTTATTTGAGGAGTAGTGTGGTAACACACTGCCATGAAATTGTCCTTGTAACCATGGCTGTGTCACCTGCCATCACAGACTGATCCAGGCAAAGGCCCCTTTCTGTCCTACAGCTGTGCAAATGCTGTTTGCAATCCCTGGCCTGCAGCATCCTCCCAGGGCAGCACCATCCTCCCTGCCCATCCCTGCTTTTCTGCTGGGCAGCAGAGAGGCAAAAGGCAGGGAAATATTCACCAGGTTCAGGGCTGGCTTCATACCTGTTTCTCTCAGCAGGATGAGCATTTCTAATTTATGGTGCCAGGGTGAAGTAATTTGATGTTTTCTGCTGGCTGCACTCTTCCATCAGCCTGACCCTAACCCTGGTGGTGTGAAGCACTGGCTCTGTGGAGGCAAGTGGCAGGAAAGGAAGACAAGGGCCCTTCCTTGCAGCACCTTTGCCCAAGCAGCACCATCCCTGGTGCAGGGCTGCTGCCTCCTCCCCAAGCCACCAGCTCCTTGCCAGTGACCCTGGCTCACTCCCACTGCGGTGCTGCCGCTCTGGGTGATTAATTCACTGTGAGTAATTTTGGAGCAGATGATCTCATTCACGTGGTTCCTGCTATTTCCTTGGCAGAGTGGAGAGAAGGGGGAGAGGAGAGGAGAGGAGAGGAGAGGAGAGGAGAGGAGAGGAGAGGAGAGGAGAGGAGAGGAGAGGAGAGGAGAGGAGAGGAGAGGAGAGGAGAGGAGAGGAGAGGAGAGGAGAGGAGAGGAGAGGAGAGGAGAGGAGAGGAGAGGAGAGGAGAGGAGAGGAGAGGAGAGGAGAGGAGAGAGGAACATGATGTCCATGGGAGTTGGCCCTCTGTACATGCTCAGGAAGCCCAGCACCAGTTTGATGACCACTTAGTGGTACAGTGCTACAGGCAGAGCGGAAGAAAATTTGCTGGCAAATTGGTTTCTCTCAATAGAGAGAAATGTGATCATTTAGCACGATAGGAGCTCAGTTATGGCTTTGTAACAAGGCCAGCATTTGGGGCAGCAAGTGGCTCCTGTGGCTGAGGAGCAGCCTGGCTTGCTGGGCTCCTGGGGGGCTGGGGAGTGCCCCCAGTGTGGGATGTGGCACTGGAACTCTGGGCCCTTGGGGAGTGCCAAGTTCTGCCCCTCCAGGGGCTGGGGAAGCTTTGTGAGGAGCTGCAGGGACTCGCTACAGTCCCCAGTTACCAGTGGGAAAGCCCAGTGGATTTAGAAGCCTCCAACTGCCTGCTGAGAGAGTCAGAGATGTTAAAGAAGCCTGTGAGGCCGTGTTTGGAGAGACAGGACCTGCACTGAGGTGGCTGCTCCACACTGGCAGCATGATGGGTGAAGGGAGAGCGAGGGCAGCAGCACTGCCCTGTCCCGGGGTGCACCACGAGCAAACTGGAATGAACCCTATGAAATGGGATGAGATTAACAAAGCAGCTGAATTATTCTAAGCTAATAAAGTACCAAGTCCAGATGGCTCCCACTATGAATACTATTAAACAGAAAAACTCAGGGTAAATTAGGAGATTTGAAGCTAAGGCTTTTCTTGTACAGAAGATGCTCTGTGGGCTGGGCAGCAGTCTCCTCTCCCTGGCTACCTCCAGGGACAGAGATTTGGTGCTGTTTTTCAGCCCTGGTAAAAAAGAGCATGTGCTCCTTTTCACTCAATTTCTGCTGTCTTTCCCTTGGAAACCATGCTCATTGCCTCCTGGCAGTGCCAGGCTCGGAGCCATGGGGGCATCTTCCTGCCACAAACATGCCCCAGCTGCCTGAGATCCATGTGCAGAATTACCTCCCCAGGAGTGGTGTGAGCCCCCAGCCATTTCTGTGTTGGCCTCTCTTACTGTCTGATGGGATCCCACTCAAAGACTTTCAGCTAAGGGAGTAGAAAACATGAATTTGGTGCCTGAAATCAGCAGCAGCAGCCCTGTGCTGTGTTTGCCATGGGAAGGGCTGGGCTGTACCCCTGCGTGGAGGGGCTCAGCAGGGGGCTGCATTTAAGGGCCAGATCCAAACCACAGCATGCCAAGGGCTGTTTGTCCATCCCTCAGCCTGGGAAGCGGATCCAGAGGCAATGAGTGGCTGCAGGGAGTGAGGCACTGCTTACCAGGGGTCAGAGCACCTGGGACATCTGTGCCATGCAGAAGGGAGTGACAGCTCGTGACATGGGGCTGGCACCAGCCAGAGCAGCTCAGGGCAGGGCAGCAGAGCAGGCAGGACCCAGTGGGTGCTTGGAGGCACAATATTTCCTGCTCACTGTGGTGTCTGGCTGAGGATGGACATTTAAAGCACATCCTTCTTCCAAGAGGGAGAAGAAACCACGTCAGGGAGAGAAAGAGCTGGTTTTGCTCCATCCACAGTGCCTGGGGCAAGAGATGGCTGATATGTTTAGAGTCTGAATTACCCTGATGAGATGTATAAGCTTGTTATTTGTTTTAATTAATGAGAAGGAAACTGTTAGAGTGCCAGAAAGTGTGAAGAGAGGGGGAGCAGAGAGGGGAGATGGGGACATTTGGAATGGAAGGATCCTATTAATATCTCTGCTGTTGAATGAAAGGTCATTAATGATCCAAAGAAAAATGAGCGTGGAGAGAAACAAGAGAACCAAATCCCTCCCTGCCTCCCATCACCCACGTTGTTAACAGAACATCTTCCAAGCCCTGCTGCAGTCCTGCTGCCCCTTGTTCCCTGCTTTTTTTCTGCTCTCTTTAATCTGTCACCCTCCCCTTGGTGCTGGATGGGGTGGGAGGGTTTCAGGCATGATGAGAGTTGGTGCCTCACAACACTGACAGAAAGCTCCTCAAAACTGCATCCTCCTGCTGAGATCCACAGCAATGTCTCCTGCTTTTGTCCCAGGACCTCACCTGGACACAGCAAGTCTTGATCTCTGCTGAAGGCATGGAAATACCAGCCTTGGAGTGATGTTTGACAGGCAGAGGTGCTGCAGCAGGCAGAAAAAACCTTCCTTGGTTTATCTCCCTAATTTTTTCTGCTCTTTTCGAGGTTTCCATGACCAGTGTGTGTTCCCAGCCCTGTGCTGAAACTGTGCTTGCCCAGGAATTGGTTTGTCACGCCTGAGGTGGAAGCAAACACAGATTAAATTTAAGCTATTTGTTCAGTACCTCAGTTACGCAATTGGACATCACAGATTAGGGAAGGTGACCTCCTGTAGCACAGGGGGGATTTACTGAGATGTTTGAGCAAATATTACACTTCCTGGGATCCAGCACAGCTCAGGATAAAGGGAAAAAAGGCACTGGCTGGCTGCCTCCCTGCACAAGCACCTGAACCCCAGTGATCTCTGTCTTCCCTCAGAGCCTCAGGCTGGAGGACCCAGGATCTCCAAAGCAGGGCCAGCCCTGGTTCCTCCTGCAAGAAAGAAAAGGAGAAAAGGAAAGAAAGATAAATGGAAAGAGAAGGGAGAAAATGAGCCTTTGTAGGGTCTCAACTACCTGCTAAACATGACCAGCCCCAGGAGATGCAGGACTTTGTTCCAGTCACCATCACCCTGAGACCTTCATGGTGTTGGTAAATCCAAGGCTGGAGGCTCTTGCTTGCTGCAGGGAGGCTCCCAGGGTCAGGGCTGGTCTGAGGGCTGTGGCAGTGGGTGTGGAGCTGGCAGAGGAGAGGACACAGCTCTAAGGACCACGGGAAAATTCATTTGCTCAAGAGGCCAGCGATGGACCAGCAATTGAAAATTTCAATCTGTGAGCTTAAAAAAAGGACAGAAAGGAAAGGAGCCAGCCAGGCTTGGTGGTTGCACTGCAAACTGTCAGTGTCTGTTTGTGAAAAGGGTTTTGACTGACAGCAAAGTTGTCAGAGGCCCCTGACGTCAGAGCTGCACAGTGAGGTGCCGAGGGAGCCGAGGGCACCATTGCCAACGGCAACAGCAGCATCAGCTGCCTCTGGGTAGCTCTGAGCCCTCCTCCTCCTCCTCCTCCTCCTCCTCCTCCTCCTCCTGGGCTGATTTTGGAGCAGACAAGCAGGCTGCCCCAGCACTGATATGTACCTGCTGCCTGAGGAGCTCCCAGGTGGAGGAGGGAAGGGGAGAGGCTCCCTGGGGGCTGCACGGCCCCAGAGCCATGGATGTTTGAGAGGATGACATCCTGGCACAGGCAGGGCAGTGCCCAGTGCCACCTCCTTGTGCCTGAGCCCTGACCTGCACGGGCTGGGACAGGCTGGGCCCTGCCTGCACCTGGGAAGGGAGAGGGAAGGGGAGCTGGGATCTCCCACAGCCCCGTGCCAGAACAGGGTCTGCCTTGCACTTCCCACAGCCCTCCCACTCTTCCAAACCTCACCCAGGGTTTTACCCACCCAAGTGCTCCACAGCCCCTTGTCTGGCTTCAGAAAATTCCTGAATATACCAAGTGCCAGAGTGTAACACTAACCCTGGGCCTTCCCACTCTCCTCGCCTGGTTCTGTACCACCTCCCACACGACCTGGATGAAACCAGGGCTCTACCTGAACAAACCAGGCAAACCAGATGGAGACCAAGCCTGTTTCTGCATGCTTTGGCACTGAAAAAAATACAGAAGCTGTGGCCATGGCAAGAGCAGGGCAGAGCTGGGACAGAGGGGGAGGCTGGGGCGAAGGCAGCACGGATGGCTCATGTTTGCTCTCTTGATGTGAGGTCTTGCAAATGGAAATGATTCTCCAGGAGCATCTGTTCCTCAGGCAGGGGCTGTACCATTGCAGGCATCCTCCAGAGACACCCCTGGCACATTGTGCAGATAAATAAATCAATAAAAGCAGTGGCTGCAGGAAGGGATTTGGCCTTCTTGTCTTGGAAACACCTGGGTCACCCGGGATAATCACCCTGTGGCCATGGCTGGGTGGGTTTTCAGAGCCCTGAGACACCTGCTTGCTGCTGAAGTGGTTTAGCCCATCTGCTTAATGCTGTGCTAGCTGCAAAAATGTTTCTCTGCTTCAGCTTTAAATGATGAATTGTTGCCTGAAAGATTATCCTTTGTTTATCTCTGTTCCAGTGACCCCCTTTGCTGCCTCTCCTCTCCCCTCGGCCTGGGCGTTGCAGCAGCCAGGCCAGAAGGAGCAGGAGATGTGATCATTCCCAGCCCTGAGCACCGGGCTGCTGATCTTTCCTCTAAGCCATCTCCATTTCCAGACACAATTCTGCCTCTGGTCCAGTTCATGGTTTCTCCAGAACACACAGAGACTGGAAAGGAGCTCCTGAAATATGGAATAGCTGGGAGAAGAAAGGTGGGGAGGAGAAGGACCCTGTGTGGGCCCTGCCTGTGTCACTCCAGCCCCCCAGGTGCCAGCACTAAGGGCACCTCTGTGGCCCAGCTCAGAGGATTTCTTGTTTTCCCTGTGCCACAGAATGGTCTCCAGAACATGAATTTGGTTTGCATTTCAGATTAATTCCCTTAGAAAAATCCTTGGGCCATGACTGTCTCAGAAGGGCCAAATGTTTTCTCACTGGACTCTGGCACAGCCTGCTGCTCTGTCAGTGCAGGTGTGAAACTGTGGAACATCCAAAGCCAGCTGGGTCCCTGACCCTAAACTGAAGGCAGCAGCAACCCCAAGTCCCAAAACCACCTGTGAGAGTCCCCGCTTCATTTGTGTGCTCCTGAGAGCTGCAGCCTGAATCCCTCCCTATTTCCTGACCAACTACTCAGGAACCAGGTTTTCATGCAAATAAATTCAGAGGAAACAGAGCCATTACAAGAAGGATTGAATCTCACTGAGGAAGCTTTGTGCAAGAATAAAGTGATGAAATGACAGGATGGATTAGTCTTTAATTTGGTTAAAGCTGGGGTGGCAAATCTGCAGAAGGTCACAGTGACACTAAACAAGTGTCTTGTATTAAACCCAGCTCAAGTTTTCATGTCTTGGTAAAAGAGCTGGAGCATCTATAACTAGTAACAGGTTATTTTTGGCATCCCAACCTATTTTGTAGCTCCCAGGAGGACAAAACTGCTTCTCTTTGACTTTGCAAAGCCTGGATTTCTTTTTGTGTCGGCAGGATGCTGGGATCTGCATTTAAATTCTTCTGACACTGCCTGTCTTAACAAAAACTCACAGGTCCAGGTAATTACTGCTCTTGCTTGCTTTGCTAGTCCAGTCTAGATGAAGGCTGCGTTCAAAATAACAACACAAAAGCCACGTTGAGTGACCAGCTCTGAGGGGATTTGAAAGACATGTAGATGTGATGTTGTCACAGATATATTTTATGAAAAATCCTTTTGTTAGGATCTTTTCTCCTAAGAAGCTGGGAAGCTTCAGCTTCTCCATGTTTTGCTGCTTTGGAATGTGATTTAGAGAATTGTTTACCCAGCATGTAAAATTGTTTTTATTGATGACCAATGACAGCCACCTGTGTTGAGGCTGTGAGCAGTCACAAGATTTTATTGCCATTCCTTGCCTTTCCTTAGCTAGCCTTCTGATGAAATCCTTTCTTCTATTCTTTTAGTGTAGTCATAATATATCATTTTCTTTTAATATAATATATATCATAAAATAATAAATCAGCCTTCTGAAACATGGAGTCAAGATTCTCATCTCTTCCCTCATCCTGGGACCCCTGTGAACACCACCACACGCTGTGTCTTGGGACATGGATTAGTGATGGTGTGGCCAGTGCTGGGTTAAACTGGGCTCAGTGATTTTATGGGTTTTTTGCCACCTGAGTGATTCTGTGATTCAATTAAAAGATGCCCCAGCTCTAAAAAGCCTCAATCTTTAGTAGACACAGTGCTACAAGAGGTTGTTGCCTCCTCACAGGTCACAGGGCCTCAGACATTTGTTCAAGGTTCCTTGGGAATCAGCTCTGCTGCCAGAGCTGGCCCATCAGTGCTTACTGGCCCTGTAATCAGACAGGTTTCCATGGCTCTCCCTCTTCCTGTGCTGTCCCTTCCTGTGGCCCAGCTGCACCCACACCATGTTCCCACTCTTCCTGAGGCTGTTTGCCAGATGGGTGCCAGATCTCCAGCTCTGCAATGCACAGTGTGACATCTGCTCTGCCTTCCCTCCTGCTTCTCCCAAGTGGGGATAGCCAGAAAAATATCGAAGCCAGCATACACAGAGCCATCAAAATCAAAGTACTTCACAAAATTTACTGCTTTTCACTGGAATTTTGTTTTGAAACAAAACAAACAAACAAAAAATCTGGCAGAATCAAAACATCTTGTTTCAGTGTTTTCAAAAGAAAGAAAACCTTCCTGTTCTATTCTGAAAAGGCTTTTCACTGCTGAGATTGTTTCAGAAAAGAGCTAAATCAAGCAGAAAGCAAATTAAGAAATCAAAGTCTCTTGGAGATGGATCCAATTTCCAGATTTTTCCCTAACTGGCAGCCAAGAGGAGCAGTGGCCCTTGGGCATCCCAAGGTGCTGGTACAGCACTGCTCTCCTCTGCCTCCCTGGGTGTTCATGGAGGGGACAGGGAAGAGCAGGGATGTGACCTAGGGCTAAAACCTGGGAAAACCAGGCAAAATCAGGGAAACCCTACTATTGGTGAGGAGCTTCTCCTCCTCTCATCAAGGACAAACCTCCAGAATAAAGTTGTGCACTGATGAGAGACAAAGAGGACTGAAGATGTGACAAGAGCAGATGTCCTAGAGGTGTTCAGACAGCTCCTGCCTCTGCTTGAGGAGGAACTGAGTGGATTTTCCATTGCATCAATGCACAAAACACCCACAGAATACAGGTGGGGACAGGAGTGTTCCCACACTGTCTGAGTCCTGTGCCAGCAAGGTGGGGACAGCAGAGGTGGTGCTGCAGCCCCCTGCAGCCCCCCAGCAGCCAGCTGATGGGAGCAGACCCTTCAGAGCTGGGGTACAGCTCAGGGCTGCTGCTGCAAAATCCATTGTGGGGGAATTTGCATGGAATTCAGAGCTCTGGCTTAACCCTGGTTTTCAATTACCCATCTCTTCCTATGTCAGTATTTTCACATTTCCTTCAAATGTTTGGATGTGTAGGCCCCTCTAACACTCCCTGGCACTATGGAAAGCAGCTTTGTTAGGAAGCAGAGCCCCTGGCACAGGGAAGCTGGGCAGATGCCTGCAGAGCCATCAGCTGGAGATGGGGAAGGTGTGTATGGGGGGAGCAGTTCCTGCTGGCTGTCCAGGGCTCCACATTGTGTGCATTTTGCCTTGAAAAACAAAAATCAGCATCTGCTCCAATAAGTGATTTGCCCAGGGCAGCAATGCATCTGCTGGAGCAGGAGCACATCTGTGCCCAAGGTGAAAGTGGAGCAGTCAGTGGAGCTGGGATGCTGCACAGGAACAGAGCCCAGTCCCAAAGGCCCTGGGAATCAGGACCCCATCTCCTGGGGTTACACACCCAGGCACAGCTCTGCAAGAGCTCACACATACAGGTTGAATTTGGCCCTTTGCTCAAGGAAAACAAAAGTGGATTCCAGACCCTGAACCCCACAGTGAGCTGCTACAGATGCTGAGGAGTGTGTCATCAGCCCATTAAGACCTTGGGCAGGTGCTGCTGGATAAACAAAATCCTCATCTCCTTTGGTGATGTGAATTTTAGAGAGACAGGAGAGAAAGAAACTAGCAAGGTGTTTACAAAATTAAAAAAAAAAAACAAAACAAACCAAAACTAAACCTGGACCTCCAGGGAAGGGATTGTGCTGTCCCCCCAGTCCATCAGGGATCCAGCCAGGAGCTGGAACAATCTGTGCTGATGCATTAGGAGCAGTGAATCCCCCCTGCCCATATTTCTACAACCCCCACAGTTTTACTGATATAAACCAAAAGCAATCTCAGACCTTGTAAGACAAGGTAGTTATCTCTACAGCCAGCCAGCAGCAGATTTATTGACCTCTAGGATGCATTCAAACCATATTTGCTTTCATATGACAAGTGTCCTGTTTTATTGAAGCAGCTTTTCAGCAGTCCTGAATCACTGCTGCAACTCCATTTTGTCAGAGGCAAACTGAAGATGTTTTCCACTAGATTCAAGGCAACTCAGCACAATATCTTTGTGAAATGGGGGACATCAAACCATTAATGATAAGAATTGAAGTAAAAAAAGGACAGATTTTCAGGCAATGATGATAAACACTTCAATAGCTGAATTCTAAAGTGAGGGAGTATTTTTGGCAGCAAAAGCAAAATATGGTAAACTGTTTTACAGTACTTTTACTAAGTATTTGAATGAGTAGGACTAATATTTTGAAGATTGGAAGCAATCTGAATGAACTTGAAAATTTTTCCTTGTGAAAAGTGTGAAACGCAGCCTGAATTGCATTAGGAATGCTGGCAACCATGCCCTGAAACAGACTGAAAAAAAGGGTGAATGATTTGATGAGACTGCAAATGTAAAAAAGAGTTGAAATTAAATGTGAAGAGGAGAATAAAAACAAGACGGGTGAGATAAGAAATGGAGTGATATATTCCAGTACTTGGGGTGAAATATAGTGTCTGTAAAAACATGAAAACATTATCTGGATTTTCACTGGTGCTACCAGTGTATCTTTATAGGCAGATGATAAGAAATATAATAACTCTGAGAGTACTAAAACAATCATTGTAAAAATATATTTCCAAGACATGCTTTGTAGTGAATTTCATAGTGTGCTGCTTTAATTTTAAACTTTCAGAAGATACACATTCTGCCCAGTACAGAATCCCCTACATTTCCTTCTATATTTCCTTCTATAGTTTTCTATACTTAGAGATTTAAGAGAGGAGTTACAACACTTGAAGGAGCAGTCTGTTGATGGCATATATAGATAAGGCATTTTGAAAGGTAGAGCACTTTTTTCACTTTTTTTTTTTTTTTTTTTGGGACTGTCAGAAGACAGAATGGAGTTGTGAAGCTAAATGTGAGCTTGCTGGTGATAACTACAACAGGTCATTAAGATCTCTGTTTATTTTCAAGCAGATGCAATGTTTTAGGGTATTATGATCAAACATGTGTTGTCACTTGGTTGATCAGCACTGGCCTTGCTTTCAGTTTGTAGTTCCACAGTTTGAGTCACAGCTTTGAACTATTTGTCTTGTGTAGTGTTCTATAGACAATCTGTTAGGGGCTTCTTATGTAACATTATTCCTCTCAAGTTCAAGCAAGAAATGCTGCATCGTGAAGAATGTGCATAATGTATAACAAATTTAGCCCCTCTGCTAACTGCAGACAAGTGAATCTTCCTTTCCTTTGGGGACACAGTTATCACAGCCTGGAGGAAGGAGGAGGGAAAAGGCAAGGCAAAACAAGGGAAAGGGTTAAAGCAGCTTCTGTGGTAGAGCCATAAACATGGAAACACATTTCACCAAACTGTTGTTAGCACCTGAGGTGAAGAAAAGGCATTTTCTCCCTTCTCCATTGGCTCCTAGTGCCTTGCCCAGCACTGTGGGGCACAAAAACCCTTTAGGCTGAGACCACCCCCAGCCCAGGTGCAGGCACGAGATAGAAACACATCTAAAATACCCTCAAGTGCTTGCAGGGATTTGTCCCACAAGTTCCAGTTGTGCTGCACCTGCATCACCTCATTCCATAAATCTGCCAATGTCCATCCAATCCCAGAGCAAATCCGTTTGTTACAACATTTACAGGTACTAAAATCCATCTGTAGGAAGCCTCACAGAGGATTATTTCTGTCCTTTTCTTATTGGAGACTCAGCAGACTCGTTTAAAAGAGATATTTCACAAACTGGTTACCTCCCAGGCTGGGAGCTGTGTGCAAAGGGGCTGTAGCCCAAAAGCCACTGACTTCAGCAGCATCCATGGCCCTGGAGGGCCCCTCCTGCAGGGAAGCAGAAATGCTGGGATGAGGCAGGTGGCAGTAAGGAACATTTTGTCCACATGGTTATATGTTCTGGCAACTGAAGGACCCAAATCCTCACATTAAAACTAAATTAAATTATCATTGGGCTGCTGAGAGGTCTCTGCTCTAAGGGACGTTTATAGCAGGGATTGCAGCAAGATCAGCACACTGGGGGCTGTTCTCTCCCTCATCTCTGGTGACACCACTCCTGCAGGGCTGCATCCTGTAGTGTCAAGGCATCCCCAAATGGGTGATAATTAGCATAGAGTCCATGATTCACAGAAGGCTGATCAATAATAATCTTTATTAAGAAACCCATTGTTCTTCTTCTTCTTGTTCTTCTTCTTGACAGTTACCATACAGGCTGACCTAATTGGTCCTCAAATCCAAACACCATCACCAGTGGCTAATTAAGAAACCACCCTTTGGTAAATGAATCTCAGTAACACATTCCCCATGTTCACAATACCAGGTGCAGCAAGTGAAGATAAGAATTGTTTCTCATTCTTTTCTCTGATCTTCTCCCAGCCTTCCCCAGGATGATGCCTGGGACGGTTGTGTTTCTCTCTGCTGTCATCCCATGGCAAGCAGATCCCATGCTGCCACAGCATCCAGCTCTGGGGACCACAACATAAGGACATGGAGCTGCTGGAGTGACACCAGAGGAGGTCACAAAGATGCTCAAAGGGAGAGTTGGAGCTATTCAGCCTGGAGGAGAGAAGGCTCTGGGGAGCCCTTAAGCCCCTTCCAGTGCGTAAAGGGGATACAGAGAGCTGGAGAGGGGCTTTGGACAAGGATTTGCATGGATTGACAGGACAAGGAGAGATGGCTTCAAACAGCCAGAGAGCAGGATTAGAGTAGATGTTAAGAAGAAAGTCTTACCTATGAGAGGGGTGAGGCCCTGGGACAGGTTCCCCATAGAAGCTGTGGCTGTCTCACCCCTGGAAATGTCCAAGGCCAGGTTGGATGGTGCCCTGAGCAACCTGGTCAAGTGGAAGGTGACCCTGCCCACAGCAGGGGGGGTGGAACGAGGCTGCCTCCAACTCAAAATATTCTGTAATTTCATAAAACCCAAACAAAACCAGCTCCCAGGTAGCCTGAGCCTCATTAGCATAGAGCTCATGTGCCCTCATTTGCTGGGTTTCTCCCAAGGAGGGTCTGAGCTGGTTTAGTGCTGTCCAGGGCATGGGCAGGTCCCTGCTATGGAATCCTTCCCAGAGCGGCTGGGAGATGTTCAGCTCTGAGAGCTTCTGAATGCCAGGTGTGGTGGTAGCTCACAAATGCACTCTTAGCTAAAAAGCTAAATTCACAAACTCAGAACACCAGAAAGATGAAATGTCTGTGATGTTATGATTCTGTTTTCTGTATTCCTGCCAAGAAATGCTGTAGCTGCACAGGTAGCAGAACTTCCCAGTCTTGGCACTGAATATTGTTGCTACAACAGTATTTAAATATTTCCTCTCCTTTCCTCTGTGCCTGTGTGAGTGCACAGGGGAATCAGATAGAGACACAGCCCTTGGAGTGTCAGTGAGAGAAGCCAGCCTGAGTCTCTCTAAGCCTGGCCTGGGATGGCTGCCATTCTATTAATATGTAATTTGGCTGGGTAGTTCTGAGCCATCTTAATTCTCCAGCCATCATTACTTTGCTTGGTTATCATTCATACATTTCTATGTGCTAGTTTGCTTGGAGGGAAGAGATTGGACATTTAGAATGGATGAGTCTATATTTTTGGAATTGGAACTAAATTACCCACCAGTTGAAGCATCATTGTGTTTTACAATAATTGCTGATTAAAATCCAAATGCACTAAATTCCACCTGTCATTCCCAGCATTGCCTCTGTTGTGACAATGCCAACACCACGAGCTGATATGAATGAAAGGACTGAAGGAAATGGTTTGTCTGCAGATTTCCATCCTTTCATTCTGCCACAATCTGCCAAACTCCTCTCCCAAACTCTTGGGAAATTTGCCACAAAATGTCTGCTCTGTCAGATGCTTCATAGAATGAAACCCCCGTGGTTCAGGTTTCCGGCAGCCTCTGTGTTTTTACAGCCACACAGGACAGGCACCCACCTTGCCTGAGCTGCACCCCTCTCTCTTGTGTGGCCAGTCAGCCAGGTGCTCTAAAACACTGATGCTCATGACTATTGATGGGGTTTCCAGATGGGCTTCTCTCTTTTTGGAGGAGCTAGATGGGCTGCTGGTGTACATGAGCTCCCGCTTAGTGTCTCTTTTTCTCCCAGCCACAGGATGTGCCCAAGTCTATTTCCTCAGATCTTTTGAACTTGCCTCTGGCTGCAAAACTTTTCTGGACTGGCTAAACTCCCCAGTCCTTTCCTTCTCCTCTTGTGCCTCCCACACTTCTGCATTTTTTGCCTCCTTCTTGCTTTTGATCTTCCATTCTCTTTTTCCAAGATCTCAAGCTTTTCCTCACTGTGCCTAGCCATTTCCCAGCCTGGAGAGCTGGGGAATAGCACAGCCCCTGGGGAGATAGTTTGTTTATTATAAATCAGGGAAGTGGATAAGCAAGTATTTGCTCTTAACAGCACTTTCTACACGCAGGTGCTTCCTCTTCCCTTCCACACGTGAGTGAATATTGCAACAGACAATGTGCCTGCACATCACCACTACCCTGCACTTCATCAGTCTGGATGTGCATTTTAGTCATCAGAAGAGAATCAGCCTGATTTAACAGCCTTTTACTCATCCTGGCTGGCTGAACCAAAAAAAGCCTGACCCAAACCCCAGCCCTGAGAAGGACACAGCAAAGCAGAAGATGGTCTGCTGAGTTATTATACCCCATGGGAGTGTCCAGCCCATCCAAACTCCTGCTGTCAGGGCTTGGAAGTCACTGAATGGGCCGAACCCATGCAGTTTTAGTAGATACCAACAGTAAAAACAGAGCCCAGCACGTGCTGTGCAGCCTTGAGCTCTCTTGCCTCAGGAGAACCCTGGCTAGACAAATGTGAGAAGCAGCAGGGCTAGCAAGGGACCCGAGGCTGACGGCTCAGCCTCTCATTACTCATCCTCTGGGCTCCGTCTCACCAGTCATTTAGCACCTTTGTGGGCTTGTTTTTGATAGCTAGAGAGGGCGTGAGAGAGATGTGACTAAAACAACAGGATCTGTGCTTTTAGATGGGCTGTCAGGTTGAAGTAAGTGCAGAGCATTGTGAAAGGCCCCACACAGGTAGCAGCCTGGCTGCTCTTTAGGGCATTATGTGGTTCAGCTGTGACAAACCAGAGCACTCCTGGCTTGCCTGGATCCCAGCCAACAAAGGATGTTGTAAAAACCTGTCTGGCTTATAATTTAATTTTGCTAAGGTTAGAACATTTCTTCTATTAGTGAAAAGCAGAAGGTAGTTTTGAGATTATGGCAGGAAATCTACAGTCAGTTCCTAGCTCCAACAGAGACTTTCCTTATACAGTGTTGGGCAAGCCAACCAAAACTCATATGCTTTGTACCCTGAACTTGAATTTAAAAAAATTATACTTCCTTCTGTTCTTTGTCTTGGCTTCTTGGACAGTGAGCACTTGGGGAAGAGAAAGGCTTTCACTCTGTATTTATAAAGGCTTTCACTCTGTATTTATACTGTGCCTGGTTCTTTGAGCCATCAGCCTGCAGTATTCCCTCTACACACATAGCAAGAAAGAATAAATAAGTTAAAATATATATTGTTATGTAAGTGTACAACAACCAAACCCAGTGAAGCTGTGGTACTTTGGTGTGTTGGGCACCTGAGCCAGTGCCTCTGGGCATCACCCTGCACTGATGCCATGCCATGGCACCACAGATCCTTCTCTGCTGTTTAGTCCCTGGTTCTGGGTATCCATGCTCAGCACATTTCACCTCCTGCCTCCCAGCCTGCCCAGAAGAGCCAAGAGGAACTTCTAAGTGGAATCAATTAGAGCCCTGAAGAGCAGGGATGGTCAAGTCTGTGTTTGTTTATGGGTGCTGGAGGACACTGTGTGCTGCCAGCCATGAGCTGCCTGGCTCCAGCATCAGCTTTGCTCAGGGCAGGGAAGGGGTAGCATGAGACAGGGAGGAGCCCAACCCTCCTCACCCTTAGGAATGCTGTATTTACTCTGAGCAGATTTATGCATGTGTTTTCACTAGCAGGGCTTGTTTCTGTGCTGCATTTCAGCTCCCAGCATGTGGACTATTTTTTGAGCAAGCAGTGGGCAGAGAGAGCAGAAAGAGCAAACATACACAAAACAGAGAGTTTGGTTTTATTTCCAAACAAGCATATACAAAACCACAGGGAGTACAAGAGAGAGAGGGCAGCATATCCTCTTGCTCCAGTATAAAAATGAACTTCCTAGGCTGACCTAGACACCTAAGAATAAAGGCAAAAATATAAGCTACGTGACTAGTGGGAAGAGAAAGAGCCAGCAGGAAAAATCTATCAGAGCTTTCCATGGTTCAATCAGTCAGAGCCTGCTTCACTGGGGAAACAATCAATTAACCACTTCCACTGGGGCAGCCACAGACATGCTGCTCTGGAGGCAGTAAATCTTGGAGTTTATTTGTTCTCGCCTGCACTCTCAGCTTATTTACAACATCACGGGAATCTTCCTCCCTGTTTATCCTCACTTCTGCAAGTCCCTCCCAAGGATCTTGCTGTCCATGTCAATCAATGAAGAAGAACTCTTAGAGATTAACAATTTCCAGCTTCATTGCAAATCCCTGTTTCCCTTAAACAGGCAGCCAAAACAAACAGTTTCCTCCAGGCATCCAGAGGGCATTAGTCCTTTAACTGTCCATCCCATTTCCAGCTGTCAGTGCATTTTGGCTCACTTTAAGGCAGATGGTTTTGGTTTAGGAAGTTTTGGCCCAGCCAATAATCAAAGAGCCCTGTAGGACACATATTTGCCCTGGCCCTGAGGAGCAAAATGTAGCAGTCAAATGAGAAGCAGATGACACCAAAGCTAAGGGATGATGTTTAGAGCACTCAGCCCAAGCCACTCTGTGGCAGACAGGAGCAGGGAAGGACTCAAGCATGGCTGGTCCCACAGCTTCCAAGATGTAGTGAAACAAGCAATTTAGATGGACACAGCATAAAGCTGAGATTAAACTTCTATTCCCCATTTAAATTTTTTATTGCAGTCTTTAAATGAAAAAAAAAAAAGCCAGTTGTCAGCACTTCTAGGTAACTTCTGCGCCTGGCAACCTGCAAGCAAATTTTGATTCACAGATGCCTCTTGCTCCTCTGATCAAATGTGCTGGCAGGACCAGTAGACAGGAGCTGTCTTAACAGTTTTAATGCACCTAAATTTGTGCCTGTAGCTGCTGTTAATGCCTTGATTGGTGCTATTGAAATCTCTTCTTAAACATATGGTAATACATTCCTCACTGATTCCTTTGCCTTTCAAAACTCAGACCTGGAGATATCATTGTCTGTAATAAGTTCATTCTGTTCCTTCTGCTTTACTGCCTGCCTAGCCTAGCTTTGATGAAGTAATTCATATAACTCACCAACTCCAGAGCAAGTTTTGATTAGTTTTTGAATTAAATAACATATTTTCTTTCAGGAAGTCCTGGAAACTCATCTTGGTATCTGATATTCATATGACCTCTGCCATTCTGGATGCATCACCAGTAATGAAGAACCTGGATGTCAGGGCTGAGTGCACTAGCTGGCTGCAATTACCCCAAAAACCTTCATTGGGGACTCACATTTACCCCCTCTGTCAGGAGATCCATTTAAGCTCCAAGCCTGGGGGGCTTCTAGCTCTTGCCTAGGCTGTAGGTGAGACTGTCTCAGACCTGATCCTGAACTGATGTTTGGCTTTCCATGGATGACTTTGGAGCTGGTGTGTTGATAGGAGGCACTGCCATCACGTCCTGCTCTGCCTCCCATGGCAGGGGACTGTGTCTGGCCACAGGTTTGTCCCTGCCCTGTGCAGAGGCTGCTCCTGGCACCCCTTCCCTGGGAGCAGCCCTGCTCCTGCTGCTTCTGGGCACTGGCCACAAATACCATACAGCTGTGGTAGGACTTTCAGTAGACAGAAAACTTTTAATGGATTGATGTATTAACTGTTTGAGAATGGAGAATACAGGTTGTTTAGCCACACTTTTCCTAAGGGAGATATTGGACTCTTAATATGCATTTTTGGATTAGCACAAGCAGGCCTGTCATTTCAGTGGGGTGACATTTAGTTATCAGGATGGGGGGACAGACCAAGCACAAGGAACATCTTCCTTTGTTCCCTGAGGGAACAGCAACCTTTTTGTGCAGACCACGCAAAACACTCTGTCTAATAGCATCCCAGGGTTTTGTTGCACTGAATAAATAAGGCTATACAGCGTTTCCTTCCCCAAAGCAGGACTAGGAGATGCTGTGATGTCTCTGCCATAGGCAGCACCTGTGGACAGCTGGCAGTCTTGAACCACTAATTCTCCATAAAGCTTGTTGGAAAAAAAATGTGACTTGGGGAAGGATCTAAAATTTGCTCATTTCACAGAGCACAGCAGCTTCTATCCCACGGTGTGCTGCAGAATGGGCTTAATGCTGAGCCACAACAGGCACCAGCCTTTCTATTTAATGTAACACACCAAGGAAAACCTCCTGGTTTATGTGCTTTCTGCCTGGGAGCTTGTATACATCCAAATAGTGGCTTTTATATTTTGGGAAGGGTTTTTTTATGTGTCTAAAGAGAGGTATGTGGGAGAAGGCTGGGAGCCGGGCTGCTCTTCCATTCACACTGCGGTCACTTACATCCCCTCTCTTTTGGAAGAAACCTTCAAGGTTCTACACCTGAAATCTTCAAGGTTGTTTTCTGCCATTGCACTCTGAGATCAAACCCAGGACCACGCTCTTCCTCCTGCATCTCCTCCTCTGTCAATGTCACTTTCTCGCTGGATAAATGCGAAATAAAAAATTTTCTGTCTATTTCAGAAATAAATAAATATTTCAGAAATAAATAAATAAATTTCTGTCTATTTCAGAAATAAATCTATTTCTGTCAATTTCACTTTCCCAGATCAATTCACAAGCAAACCTACACCTGCGTTATCCCAATGCTTGGGATGCCAAGGACCTTTCCAGCCCAGGGAAGGCGAGAACACAACCGGGGCTCCCCGGGCCGGGCTCGGGGCAGGGCGGGGCAGGCGCAGCGCGGAGCCGAGGCCGCCCGGGCCAGGGGGATCGCGGAGCCGGGGCCGCCCGGGGCTGAGGGAGCCGGGGCCGCCCGGGCGGGGGCAGCGCGGCCGCGCCGGGCCCGTCCCGCCCCCGGGCCGCGATTGGCGGCGCTGCGGCGGGGCGGGGGCGGGCGGCGCGCAGGGCCGGCCGGGCGGCAGCAGGTGGCTGCGCTCCGCTCCGCGCCGCTCCGCGCTCCCGCCTGCCTCACCTCGCCTCGCCCGCCTCGCCTCTCCTCTCCTCTCCCCGCCGCCTCAGCGCGGCCCCGCCGCCGCCAAGACGCCGCGGGCCGTGCTCCGAGTGAAGAATGGGGCGGCCAAGCTCGCCAAGCCGCCCGCGGCCGCGGGCGAGACCCCCGGCGGCGCCCCCGGAGCCGGGCTCTTCATGGAGCGGTCGCAGAGCCGCCTCAGCCTCTCCGCCTCCTTCGAGGCCCTGGCCATCTACTTCCCCTGCATGAACAGCTTCGACGAGGAGGACGCGGGTACGGGGGGCCGGGGAGCACCGGGGGGCGGTGGTTCCCGGGGCTGTGTGTCCGTCCGCCGTGGGCAGGCGAGGGTGGGTGTGATCCGTGTCAGCGCCATCCCCGACCCCGCCGGGGGTTTGGGGCCGGGGGTTCATCCGTGCGGGTGTCCGAGGGATGCTGGGCACCGCTGGATGCGTGTGCCTGTGGAGGGTGAAACTGGGAGTGTGCTCCAGCGGTGAAACACGCTCCGGCTGCCGATCGATAGGAAACACGGGTTATTTGCAAATGGAGCGGCTCACGCTCCATCCTCCTCTGTGAGAATGAAGGGCAGAGCTCAGGGAGGAGGCGTCCATCCTGCCGGGTGGTGTGGTCCGCTCTGATTTATACACCATCAACTCTCGGGCTGATTGTTCCCAGGGGTTGTTAGCGCCGTACACCGTGCTGCTTTTGGAGAGACGAATAATGGGATTCCGTTTAAATGAGGGCAGAGTAAATCCCAAAACAAAAGCCTTTCGGAATGGATGCAGTGATTTTTTTTTTTTTTTTTTTTTTTGCCGGCATCAGAAAGACCTTTCTGGCCTCAGACAGTTGGTGGTGGTCATAAAATGACACCAAGCTTAAAAAAGAGGGGCACTGGTAGGGAGAAGTAGGCAAGGCATTGGGTAGAAGGGGCGAGGAAGGGTGGTGGGTGCTGGGGAAGGTGCTGGGAGTAGAGGGCAGCACAGCCGCTGCGTGGGTAGGGAGAGAGGGAGGGAGGGCGTGCGCGGGAGTGGATGGAGAGCGGTCGGAGAGCCCAGAGCCCTCTGTCCATTCCCGGCGGCTCCCTGATAATTGAGGGGTGTTTTTCCCAGTGCACACTGTACCAGAGACTGAACCTGCGAGTCTTGTGAGTGGCAAATAATAAAAAGTTGGTAACTAAAGCATATTTTAACACTGACTGTCATGGTTGCATCCCTCAAAATGCCGGCATGCTCCTTTGTCTAGTGGCTCATCCCAAGATGTGCAGATGCCAGCAGGAATACATCAGTCCGCCAGCTGCTACACCTGTAACGATGTTGTTTTTAAAGGAGTTGACGTAAGAATCAATTCATCATCTGTGTGATTAACCTAGACTTGTCATCAGCATCATGCAGGGGTGGCAGGCAGAGGATTGTCTCCTCCAACAGATGTAGTTTTAAAAATTCTTATCTAAAAATTTTGCTGATGATTTATTTGCACTTCAGATTTGGCTCGGATGCCGAGGAGCGTACAAGACAATAACGGGAGCTTTGGGAAGTCTCAGCGCTGTTGCTTCAGGCATGATTGATAGTGAGACATGCTCAAGTATGAGAACCCAACACAATGCCTGGACAGCATTTCATTCCCTGGTGTCCAGCCCCTCCTGTCCTGAGCAAGGTGATAGTTTAGGTGAATGCTTCCTCTTCAGCGCTTAAAAAACCGTTTTTGCGCTGAATTTTATTTATTCATGCTTAGTGAATGTTCATGATTGAATGTTAATAAGCTGCTCATAATACAACACAAGTACTTGTCTCTGAATTAAATAAATCTCCAATTAAAACCTCATTCTCCAGCAGCTTATGGGCAGATCTTGCCTGTGTGAGTTGTCTGGTTAGTGAAGCTGCTCAGGGTGGATTCAGTACGATGGGGATGTTGCAGTGTTGCTCCTGTATTTTGTGCCTGTGAGTGTGTGCTCAGACATGTATGAGCAACCAGCCAGGAGGAACGTGTGCTGCTTTTTATTTTTGGTGTTAAAACTACAAGTGTATAATTTTCTCATGCAAGTAGATTACTTGAAAGAGAAATTATAAGAGAAATGCTGAAATTGTGCCAGATAAGATTCTATATTATTCATACCCATGCATGCTTCTGAAATAGTGAGAGATTCTGATCAGTTTGGGTTGCAGCATGATTTCTGTCAAAAAAATAGATCTCGATAGCTCATTCAGGGAGATGAATACTGCACTTGGCAAAACGTTCTCTATAGGAGGAGGCAGAAAAAAAAATGAAATTGATCCCAGGGGCATTGACAAAGTAAACAATCCTATTTCAAACAGACACATCATCCATTTTGTCTGAAGCTGAGAACCACATCTTTAAGAGAATAGCCGTCCTACAGAAAAAGGAGAAGAGCTGATAAATGACCAAGCTTAAGGGAAATGTGACGTTTTCCTCTGAAAGGGGAAAACAGCCTAATGATCGTTTAAATGTACAAACAAGAAAAATTCTCAAGGTGTTTCATTTAAGTTACTATGGGTGGGTAGTATCAAAGGAGTCTAAAAGGAAATTTACAGATGTGCTGAGAGCCGTGGCCGCATTTGGGCAGTGGTAACAATACCTCTGACTTCCAGTATTTCACCCTTTTAGTCTGGAAAAATGACTCTGCTTTTGAAAAATACAGAATATACTTTTACTTATACAATATTTCCTTTTCTGCCATGGCTCTTCTTTGCTGTCTACCTTGTGGACATAAGGTGAGAAGACTCTCCTCATCTTCCACAATTCCTTTGCCTGGTAGACCTGCAGTGTGTCTGGATGGGGTTCTGAGCAGTGAATCTGGGTGCAGATGATCTCTTCATGTGCAGAAGCAGGCAGCCAGTGGAGGCAGGAAAGCAACAGAGCAAGAGACAGGATCACATTTGAGTGCTTCCAGAGCATGAGGGTGCTGGAGTTTCAGGTATTTCATGTCCATATGTCTCTCCAAAGAGGTGGATGTAGACTTCAGGGTTCCAATGCCCTTTTCATTCCTCAGCTGCATCTACAAAAGAAGATGCTCTGAGCAAATGCGGAGCTTTTTTTGCCAGGAAGTTGCAGTGGGGCTTTGAAATAGCCAAAATGCACTCAGCAGATCAAGGACTCAGGGTTAATAACTCTTTTGATCTCAGCATGGTAATGTTGCTGGCCTTCCTGCTGGCTGGGTGCCACTGTCTTTGCTCCACTGAGGTCCCCAGCAATGTCAGTGAAGTTTAAGGATTTTTAAGCTGCAGTTATTATCAGAATAATTGTTGGTTTAACTTATGCAAATGTCTATCCTACATTTCAGTTATGGAGCAGTAGAGTAAGAGGAGGTAAAAGTCAGTCATGCACTCTTTGTGGGCACATTTCTAGAATGCCTGTTTCTGACACAAATCTTGTGAACACAAATCTGAGCTGTTCTGAGGATCTGCCATACGTTTGGTCTTGGCTAGAATCAGCTGTTTGGAATGCTGATATTCCTGTGGGAACATGTCAGAAGGAACCAAACTGCTGAGGACTGAACTGCCAAGTGGCAAGTGCGTGTAGGTTAATAACAGGATTGTGGTGCACCTGGGTGCAGCTCATAATGAAAGCTGGGGGAGTGGGGTGTATGAAATCCCTCTGTGATTGATGGTGGCCTTAGCACAGCCCTCCCCAGTTCAGAATGAAGGTCATCCTTAAGGCTAATGGCGTGGAGGAGAGCCATTTTACTCCTTGTGTGGGGCATGAGGTTTGGAAATGTGGCTAAAGCAGAACGGAAAGTAAGGATTTTGTAGGGAGTACCAACAACTGACTTGGAGCTGCACATGCAGAACAAGCAAGCTTTGAGCAGGAGAGAGGAGGTGGTTTGAGTAGCTGGGACAGTTGATGTGGCAGTGCTGAACCCACTGGGACTTGGGAAGTCAGAAGCAGTGCTCAGCTCTGGAGGGGTGAGAGCTTCCAGACCAAAACCCTGTGTACTACAGAGGACAGGAGCTACACCTAAAGAGAGACAGGTAGGTAAATGCCAAGAGCACTGGAAGGGATGGGGTTCCCTTTCTTGTGCCTAAACTGCAGGACCCAGCAGCACTGTTCAGGTCTGGGTGTGTGCTCCAGCTGTGCTGTGGCCCAGGTGGGTGAGACCCTGCAGTGCACCAGCTCCTTTCATCCTACACCCTGGTTTTCTAGGGAAGGACACCTGCTTGCACTGGCAGAAGGCATCTCTAGCGTGCCCTGACAGGGATGCAGACTTGGATGTGTGGAATTGTAGCCATGGGTCACACTGCACATGCAGCTACCCTGCAATCCAGATCCAACTTGAGCATCTACACCAGGTTCCTTACACAAGTGTGAAGAGCAGGGCTGCTCTGTCAGGAAGCAAGGGAAGGTACAGAGCAGCTGTGAGGGACTGGTAAGTGTCCCCCCTCTGGTCAGGACCTCAGCACAGGGACTGTCCAGCCTGGCAGACCCCTGTCCTTGCTGCAAGACTGGAGAATCAATCGTGTCTCAGCCAGCTGGAACCAAGTGTCTGGCAGAGAGAAAATGGTTTCCAAAGTCAAAATGTCTCCTAGATACTGACAGTAAGCCTTCCTTGTGTCAGCTGCTCATTCAGAAAAGAGTTGAATTAGAGATAAAATTCAGCCCAGGCTGCTGCTTTCACACATAATAAAGTACTGGCAGAGGCACTGTGTTACGATCAATTGCTTTGAAGAGAAAATATGTGAAATACCAATTTAATGGATTGATGAAAAACATTTTAAACTATTGGGGTGTAAGAAGGGGCTGTGGATATTTAGGTTAGTTTAGGATATTCTTTTGTTTGGGTTTTATGTATTGAACTTCCTCATAATTTTAAACATTGACCTGCTCTATAATTTCAAACATTAAGCGTTACAAAGCTATTAAATAGAGAGAGCCCCTATGTGTGTTTTCATGTTGCCATGGATATATCTCAGTTGCAGCACTGTATTGGGGTACATATGGTTTAAAAGAAAATTATGATTCAAGACTTAACTAGTCCATTTTTACTTTTTTTTTTCTTTTTTTTTTTTAAATATAGCCCAAGTGTGTTAAGTCCTTTTTGTGCTTACTTTGGTTTTGCTTCATCCAGAGTTAATTTTTGGAGCTCTGGAAGCCTCTAACCAGTTTTGTTAGTTGTTTGTAAGATCGGTGGCCGTGCTCATGTGGCAGACATATAGGGAACAGGGGAAATTATTCATCCATCTGGAATGTTAGCTATTTTTTTAATCAATGTTTTATAAATGAATGGATAGTTTATCCCTGCAAAGATAGCCCCTGGAGCTCGCCTGGCCATGTGTTGCCAGCTCTCTTGGTTGGTGCAGGAGGCAGTAAAATCCAGGGGTGCCAGCTCTCTTGGTTGGTGCAGGAGGCAGTAAAACCCAGGGGTGCCAGCTCTCTTGGTTGGTACAGGAGGCAGTAAAATCCAGGGCCTTTCCCTCTTCTTGCGCAGTAAGGAGTGTATCTTTGGCTGTAGATTATCCTAGTGATTGTAAGAAATGTCTCTCTCCCTGCTGGGCACATTCTAGCTCTAGGTAAACATGTTTGTTTCATAAATGGATTAAGTTGAAATGAAAAATGAGAACAGTTCTGGAAGAGCTGCTGTCAAATCAGTCTTCCATCAGAGGAAAGTGTATGAAAGGGAGCAGCAGCCTGGAAGATGAGGCTGTGGGTAAGACCTGCAGAGGCTGGTGATCCCAGACCCGGTTATGAGTTAATCCAGATCCTAAATACAGCGACTGATTCTGACACCTGGTCAGGCAGAGCTGAGCAATCCTTGCTGCCCCTTCCCTGCCCTGAGCACTGGAGCAGCTTTCTGCTCTCAGCCCTGCTGCTGCTGCACGTGTGATCGGGGGACCGCAGGTACAGACAACAGGTTTTGTCTTTAGTGGCCACGGGAGGCTGAGAATGAGTCAGCACGAGGAGCGAGCGATTGGAAACCTTGTCCTTGTTTGTGTTGCTCTCGGTGTCGTGGCTGCACGTGAGAGCCGTGGTCCTGGGCCAGGTTCCTGCTGTGCCTGTAGAAAGGCAAAGCAGAATGTCAGCGTCAGTCGCAGGGCGCTCGTGCTCCATGGCAGAACCCGGCAGATGGGGCCGGTGGGACAGATGGGCGAGCGCGGGGAAGGGTGACGTGGCCTCGGTCAGGGCTCAGCGTGCCAGGCTGCCTTCCTGGGCCACCAGCTGCTTCCCACTCCTGTCTCCCATGGGGCATCCTGCAGAGCCCTCCAGCACCCCCCGACCGGCAGCATCCGCCTGTGCCGTGTTGGGAATTGTTAGAAATGCTGATGTAAGGTGGAGGAAGAGCAGCAGCTGCTAGCCCAGGGAGCTCAAGCACTGTGCCACAAAGTGCTGCCTAGAAGTTTCCTTGGTGGTCAGCTGGGTGTGGGTTTATAGGGGAGAGGGATGTGGATGGGGTCATGGGCCATGATGGTGGCTCTGTGCTGTCCCCTGAGCTTTTGCAGCACACACGTGCAGCCATGGAGAGCACAGCGTTGTGTCTCCTTCCCTCGAAGGTGGCCTGATGTACTTCCAGGTATTCAGAGGATGATGCTGAGTTCAGCTGTGTGTGCAGGAGTTGTTGAGGGTGGGTTAGATGTGACCCCGCCAGCCACAGGAAAAGGATGTCTCTTTTCTCTAATTCTGCTCTCAGCTGGTTTCCATGTAGAAGAATCTGTCCCTGGAAAGCTTTCTATCTAGGAGACACAGTTTTTTTACTGCTTCTATTTCATGTGCAGTTAATTCTAATGCAACATTTATTAATTCAAAAGCACTCTGTTCTCCAGGCAAAAAAAAAATTATCTTTGCTCTGTCAGATTCTTGCATCAGGACAAGTTGTGAAACGCTGGAACTACTTTGCTTCAACATTCCTGTTTGACAGAATGTGTGGATCTGCTTTGTGTAGGGAAGAATTAAGTTTGATTGGAGTAGTTGTCTTGAGGAATAATTTATCTGTGCAATTGTTGTCTGAAGCACTATTTGCTTATATTTGAATGCCTTCAGTTAGATTAGAAATGTGAACAATTTAATTTAGGAAATGGTCTGTAAGTCATTGATGGTTTTGGTGGGGCAGTGAGACCTGACTCACTCAAGGCTCTCAGCCCTGCCGTCTCCTCCTCTCTCCCACAGACATCTGTTGAGAAGCACCATTAGCATATTTGAATAAGGATTTCTGCTCCTCTGCGGAAGTGTTCAACACATTTTGAATATCCCATCTATCCAGATGATGTTCCCTTGGGGTTTGGTTTTATTTTCTGGGAGGTTCCTGTACTGTGTGACAACACGTGTCACGACTGGGGTTCTGCAACACAATGATCCATCAGTTGTGCCATTGCTTAAGTCATCTGCTGATGACACACAAATTAGGCACTCTCTGCTGTTTGTCAAACCATGCCTTGAAATCTGCATTTAAGTTTTATCCTTGGCTTTGCTTTTGCAAAACAGCACATTTGTAAAGGCTGAGTAGCCCTGATACAGCCTCACCACACAGGGGTACAGCAAGCTCTGTAGCCCGACCTTATAGCCAGATCCATCCACAGTTAAATCACTGACATGGATAATGTTCCACCTTCATGCCATCAGGGTGTTCTATCAGTTTTGTCCAAAACACAGAGCACTCATACAGCCTTGCAGAAACCAGTCTAAAATGTCTGAGTGCTCAGCAATTTGGAGAGTACACCATGTACAGAGGTAAATGACACATTTTTCTCAAAACTGTTTTATGACTAAGAGAAACTTAAGCTATTGTCTGTGTCCTTATTCTTGCAAATGTAGAGGTAGAGGGGTCACTTATATCTGTTCCCTAAGTAACTAATTTACTCCTAATCAGAAGAATGGTTTACCCTAAAATTTAGCTTAAATCTGAATAGAGATAGCAGATTGCTATTGCATTGCTCCCAGCAACATTGCAAGCAATTGATCACTGCTTTTCAAAGCAACTCTTCACATCACAAAGCTGTTCCTTCTTGTGCCAGTAATTCCAAGCCAAGTAATGGCTGTAATGACAGCCAGTGCTGCCTGGCATACCTCTCCCTCCTTTTGCTGTTTGGACTAAAGAAACCTGATGGATGGTTTTGTTTTCATCAGGTGTTTTGGTTTTTTTGGTCTTTGTTGTTGTTGTTGTTGGTTTTTTGTTTGGTTGGTTGTTTTTTTTTTTTTTTTTCCCAAATGTCCTGTTGGCCTTCTTGCTGGATTTGGGATTGTGCAGGAGGAGCAGTGTGGACAGTGCCCTTGTTGCTGTCTGGCCCCTTGCAGTGAGGAGTATCTGTTTCCCACACTTTGTATGCACTATTCCTGTAAATACACACTCTTGCTCCTGCTAACACTCAGAGTATGATCCATGCTATTTTCCAGATCATTCCCAGCATGAGTGCTGTTGGCTACTCGTTCCCTTTCTGGCATTTGTATGTTAATTTTTTCAGTGCTCTGAAATTACTGGTTTTACATGTGCCTTTAGTGATTTTCTTTGTGTTGACTTGGAGGGTTGAGCTATTTCATCCCATGGGTATTGGTCTGAATTCAATATCTGTTGTTTAGAGAGACCCGTGCTTATGGGATATTTGTGGGACTGGGAGGTGGGGTAAATGTCTGTAATAAGATGCTTTATCCCCTGGACTCCAGGAATGCAGCAATGTTTGTGGATTAATTTGGGAGCTGGAGGAGATGGTCTGTAACTGAGGTGGAGTGCAGCATCCTTGAAAACCTTTGCTTTCAGAGCAGCCTGTTTTGTCAGGCCCCTTCTCATCACTTCATTCTGTGATGCTCAGCTCAAGGGACTGCCAGGCTGTCATTCCCAGTTAGCAGCTGGAATGAGGATCACAGTGGTTCTTACTGTGCTTCACATTGGTGGCATCTGATTTGAGAGGTTACAGTGTCTCTGCCCAAGGAGCACATGGTTGTGTCCCTCTCTGGAGCTGCCCATCCTCTGAGGGGCAGCAGCTCCACTCTTGCAGAATGATCCAGCAGCAGTGTCACCAAGGGACAGGAGTGTGGGGCCAGGCTGCCCCTCGCTCCGCTCCCTGGGCAATATGGATGAGGCTGACATTTCCCAGTGGTGACAGTTTCCCAGTGGTGTGGGACTTTTGCCAGCTGCCCACCAGCAGTATGCATATTTACAGTTAGCAGGGAATGTATCCTGCCACGTGGATGGAAAACATGTTAATTGTGTTGCAGCCAAGATGTCTAAGAAGATTAAGATTTTTTTTTTCCCCTGTTGTAAATCCAGCTCCTTGTTTAGCACTTATCAGCATCCTGTGAGGATTGTGTGGGTGGGTTTTTCTTTTTTTCTTTTATTTTTACTATTCACCTTTCTTTTCTTGCATTTCATGCATGTTATCACAGCTCCAGCGGAAAGGTAGGAAGCCTTCACTCAAGATTGTAAGGTGGTTGCTTTGTATCCATATTTGTGTTTTAATCAGATTGTCAGAAGAAAAAAAGAGAAGGCTTTTCCTTTCTAATGCCTGTTGGATTTCCAGCTGCTGTAGTTGATTAATTCCTGAAAGTATCATGACAACTCAGACCCAGTAACTTTCCCTGTTCCTTAGGTTTAGGTTGTCCTGTTGTTCCTCTGCTGAAGCTCTGTTATCTCCTGCCCTGAGACCTCTCCAGTAGCCTGTGGGATTAGAGCAACTGCTCTGCACCACTTCTGCAGAGCCCTTCCACCTTTGTAACAGTTTAAATTAAATTCACAATAAGGGTAGACAGTGCTCCAGACTAATTTCTGAAGCTTGTCAGTATTCTGCTTTCCCCCAGATACCTCCAAAGCAGAAGGAATTGCAGGAATTGCTGTCACAACCCACTGTTGCATTTCAATGGTGAATTTTTTGGTATGTTTGCCAAAAACCCAGGCATTTTTGTGTGGGTTGGTCCCCACACATCTGCCTTTGTGGATCACATAGTCCACAGTACATCCCCTCCAGATACAGGATTTTTGTTGTAATGTAAGTAAAGGGGAAAGGCTTAGATCACATTATCTAATGTACCTTGAGATAAAACCAAGCATTCTGCCGTGAGCAGTTTCTACAAGAGTCAGTGCTTGTTTTAAATATTAAATGTGCGAAGTTGGGCTTTTTCAAAAGTGCTGTGAGTTTTGGTCTCTGGTATTTGTTGAAAGTGAATGGGATTTGGGGCTGTGTTTGCTTTTTGGCAGTTCAGAAGATCACCCCACAGCTCTGCAGATGTGGGGCTGAGGCTGCTGCCCTGGTTGTGCAAAGCCAGCTGGAGAAGAGGAGCAGATCCTCCCTGGGACCCTGCAGTTCAAGAAGTTGAACTTGGATGAGGGAGTGTAGCATTCACATTCTCCGAAAAAATCCCTTTGCCCAGGATTTTTCTCCTGGGAAGCTGAGAAGCCTCAGAGAAAAGGAAAACAATTCTTCTCTCATTTGCTTCTCCTGTGTTGTGCTCACATGTAGACTATATTTGGAGATTGTTTACCCACAGGTGATTGTTTCATTGGATTCTGGTGTGAGTTGTTTTGGCTCACGGGCCAAGCTGTGTCAAGACTCTGGAAGCAGTCACAAGTTTTCATTATTAGCTTTTTTAGCATTTTAGTGAGTATTCTTTCTGTATTCTTTAGTATAGTATTCTTTAATATAATATAGTATCATAAAGTAATAAATTAGCCTTCTGAGAACATGGAGTCAGATTCATCATTCCATCCTGCCTTTGTTGGGACATTCCCAGCAGATACAACAGGGGAGCACTGAGGACGCTGGTGTGGAAAGCAGGGCAGGCAGTGCTGAAAGTGGGCGTGCAGGCCAGCGCTCAGCCTGGCAGACAGAGCCTGTTAAATCAGGGTGATTTATGGAGCAGTTGCTGTTAAAAGCTTCCTCGTGCACTTTAGGAAGCGGAGCTGCCAGATTGGTCAAACTCCAATGCCCAGACAGTTTGAATTGGCTGCCGGCTGCGGGAACAAGCGTGGCAAACTCGCACAGCCGCTTCCTCCTGCCTTTGCAGGCTGCCACATCGCTGCTGCTGCTCGCCAAACAGACAGTGTCAAAATGTTACGTGCTATGAGGACATTGCCATGGCAACCTCAGCATCCCATGACACCCCTTCTCCTGCTGTGGTGTCAGCGCAGGCTGTCATTGATGTACTTTCCTCCTCCATCTGGGGCCTTGGGAGTGCAGGATCATGTGGATTTCTTCATTTGTGGGGCTGAGGGTGGAAGAGATGCTCTCACTGGGCTTTTGGGTGTCTTAAGTAAGGCAATGATTCCCTCTTTTAGCATAGCAACACTCTCATGATCATGGTTGGGCTCAAAAGCACCTGGATTTGCTTTCTGCTGCACTGAGGAAGCAGCATTCCCTCCATCAGATGGGCACTTCAGTAGCTGTGCCCTACCTGGCATCAGAGCACCCACACTGCTATCAGGCAGCTCTGAGATCACTCAGTTTGGACAGACACTCTGGTCTTGCTTTGGGACAGTCCTTTCAGCCCAGAAAAAGCCTGTTGCTGATGTCCATCTGCAGCCTGCTGGTCTGCTCCCTCCTCCCTTTCCTTAGCAGGAGCCATCAGCTGCCCTGAGCACAGCTGGTTTTGGACACCTGCCTCACACCTTTGGGTGGAGTTTCCTCCATGGCTACCTGGAGCTTTCATCATGTCTTGATCAATGTTTTCAATTTGCCTAAAAATATTTCAGTTTTTGTTGCTACCTCTGTGTCCCGCCAGGATTTTCAGTATTCCCCAAGGTTTATTTTCCCCTTGTCTTCCTATATTTCTGTACTTCTGCCAGGTATTCCAAAATTAGCATCATGGTTTTTTTTCCAGATATGTTTATTGGCTCTTTTCCCTTGACATAGGGAAAGCTGTTCTCAATATAAGCTAGAGCTTTGGCAAGAAATAACAAAGGTGGAGATGTTTCCTGTATGGCAGCCTGTAGACCTTCCACCAGTGCACGTTTCTGACTCCTGCTTGGTATTTTATTAGAGCAGGAGCGAGATCTGGAGTTAGTTATTGTGAATGTGAAGGTTCTGCAAATGGCAAGGACAAAGAGATGTTTAACTAAGGATTTGCCTGCCCAGTGTGTACAGGCTGTGGATGTGCAATTCAAGGAATGTGGGTACTCAACAAAGCTGTTTTTCACACAGTGGTGCTACAGCATAAAGGGATCATACATGATAGAACCCAGCACTTGTGATCTTCACATCTGGTCTAAAGGGTCTGAGAGGGTAAATGTGAGGTGTGAGAAAGTACCTGTTAAGGCTAGGGGAAGGAGCAGAACTTGATTTTTCAATAATTTCTGTTTGTCCAGACCCACTTCTGAACTGTTTCATAACAATAATTCTCAGCTCTCCCGTCTTGCCCAGTGCTCTGCTTTGAGTCGTGCCAGAGTCCCAAGCTAATCATTCTGTAAACTTGTTTTTCATCTGTTTCCACTGAATTCCTGGCATCTGCCTAGTAACAGGAGTAGATCTGTTCCTGTGACCTGGCTGCTCAGTCTCTGCAGAAACACTTTTACTGCTCCTGCACAGGAGACACTGCTATGTCCTAAACTCAGTTTTTCCCAAGACCCAATCCAAGCCAAGTGCCTCTAAACCTGGCATCGTGTGGGCCCTATTTCAATATTTTTCTATTTCTGTCTCAGTACTGCCTGGCTTACCTACTAAAACACTCTATGAAATATTGCATGGTTGGTTGAGGCAAAATCTGGCTTGTTGCTCTAGGAATAATACCAGGCAAATTATCCATTTTATTTGGTGAGTTCGACTGTTTTCACAGCCTGTTCACTGCAGCTGTCTGCTGTAGAAAGGCAGCAAGCTTGTTGGACAGAGTGACTGTAAAAATCAGGAAGTCTTATTTCAGGCCATAATTTTGTTTAATTTCCTGAAATCCAGAAAGCTGTATATTTTCTAAAACATCTTTGCTCTGGAGCTCTAAGGCTGGGTTTCCAAAGATTACACATACAGGGTATGCATACCTGCATGAAAAATCTTGGTGAGAGGGTTGAGTCCTGAAGCAGGGACAACATGATGGTCTGAAAATGCTTCACTGAGCAAAATATTAATAACTTCACAGGCTTGTGCCAGTTTTGTTAAGAATGTGGTTTTATATGCAAGCTGACCAAGACAGGAGTGTTCTGTGAATGTCAGTTATGCAGATTAAAGCAGCATTTGGCATCTGATACTCAGTTAATACTCAGTTAATGGTTTGAAAACTGGATTTTGCCTGTTTTAATGCTAAACTACTATGTCAGGAAAGATTATCAGCCTGTTATTTCAGTTTACAAAGAGGGGGGAAAAAAGCTTAACATCTTGATATAAGTGCATTTTGGAGGGTTTAGACATCATAAAAGGTTTGGTGACCTGTTCTTTTAACCGCTTATAGTCTTCAATTTTGAGAGGAAATTGCAGTCAAAAGTGAACACCTTAAAACCTGCTGATCTGAGTGGTCTAAGAGTCAACCTGCTTTTTCCTCTTGACATTCCTCTGCTTAGTCCACTAAGGCTGCAGTGCAGAAAGGGGGAAAAGAGCTGTAGAACTAGGACAGACTTGGGGTATATTTAACAATGTTCTATTTCAATGTGACAACAGCTATCGAACACCTACAAGATTGCAAACTGTGATTCACTCGGAAGCTGATATAACTGATGTCACGTTATATTAATAGCTACAGAATTGTAACTGCTTTTAGCACTGAGATTCATTAACAGCCTCTACAAACACTCTTGACAATCAGTTGAAAACCTGAAAATATTAGGTGTATGTAAAAATGGATTATGCCATAAAGGAACCTCCCTATGCTGCCAAATGTGTTTACAGCAAGTTCTTGAGGGTGTTATGCATAATGATTCCTCTTCATCACTTTCAGGAGGTCTTAGTGATAGCAAAAGGTGTTTGAGGACTGATCCACACTCTAAATTAATTAGGAGCTGCTGATCTAATGGGGTTGCATGATGTGAGTGTATTTGGGGATTGTGGTGTCCATGGCATTTTTCTTGGCACGTGGGAGCTGCACAACCTTCCTGCATAGTGCTGATGATGCCTTGGAAGGTATTTGTTCCTTCACCTGTTTTAGCTGCACATTTTGGCTTCAATGGTGTGGCAAACCATGCCTGGACAGAATTCTCCAAGGGGTATCAAGTGCAGGGAGTTCTGCTCTCCTCTGAGCTGATAGCCATGTCTGAGGAGATGGAAGAGAAGGAAGTGGGTGTGGAAGAGAAGGAAATGTTCAGTTCTTTCTATCCTTGAAGATACTGAATTAGTAGCTAACAGTGGTGGCATATAATGGCCCTCTCCAGCCTCTGTTGGCTCTCCTCTGGGCTGAATGAGTTGGCTGCTCTTCCAGGCTCTTCATAAACTCATCTCTTCATTACACACATGTGGTTTTAAGCTTTGCATCCCCTGCATGACAGGTCAGGACATGGTTATAGAAGTGAAATGAAGAATGAGATGCAAGAGAGGAAGTGTTCAGGGTGACATTTGCTCTGTGTCAAGTTGTGTAGTCAAGCTTGTCACTGGGAGTGAATGTGTGGACGTGTAAAGCTGGGCTGACATTTCCAGTGCTCTGGGTGTTTCTGAGAGTTGTTCCATCGTGATTGGCCACCTACTTCCTTCAGTTCCTTCTTTCCCATATATCACAGTACTTCTCTTCCTTTTGGCCGTGAGTAATTCCCTTTCCTTTAAGTTTTCAGGTGATATCTGCTCTGTCTCATTCATCTGTCATCAGGTTTTGGCATCTCTCATTTGGATGTGACCTTACTTTTGGTGGCCTGTGACTCTTAGGCTGTGATGTGCTGACTTCTGGAGATGGAGTCTTCTGAGACCGGTAGGAAAGATTGGCTCAGGACACAGCAAAATTGCAAATAACAGTACTTTGAAACCAGTACTGTCTTCCAAGGAAGCAAAGCTCTGTATTTTGAGAAGATGGAAACCCTAAACCCTTCTTTTCCTTTTTCATTGTTCTTTTTTACAAGATTGGAAATCTTGGTTTTGAGGACGTTGTTAAATGGTCATTTGCCCTTCCTCCCTAGAGTTACAGGAAGCTGTCCAGATAATTAAGTACAGTTGATCATATTCCAGTAACACTGTTTATATTTTAAATATCTCAATAGCAAGGGATTCACTGGGCACATAAAACAGCAAGTGATCAAACCACATCTGGCTCAACATGTCTGTTGAAACAGCCTATGACAGTTAAGGAGTGTAATTAGCAAGACACATAGAATGGGATTGAAAAAAGATGTGAAAATAAGCAGAAGGATTTGAAAAGGATTAAGAATGTTAATGACAAACCAGTAGTTAAATGGTGCATGATTAATGACTGTAGAAGTAAAAGGTTGACTAAATATTGTGACTCTGTAATGGCTGCCCCAAAGTAATAGAAAAATACTCTGTTCAAAAGAATTCAGACCTGGATTTATATTGACACATATGCTGACTCTGGATTTAGACCTGCTTCTTAGACTTGGTTTAGGTGAGCATCCCCTGAGATGATTTTCATGGTTGACTTGATGACCTGAGATTCCTCTTCCATCTTTAATATTGATGATCAGGATCAAGGTATCACCACCCCACTGAAATGCTGAATCCCCTTCTGAACTGGACAGGCAGTTTGCACCATTTCAGTAAAGCTCTTCTGAGGAACATCAGGCTCTGTCTTCAGTAGCTCCTAGCTTACAGAGTTTAGTTTTGTTTCTGAGCACTAAGTTGCTTTGATTTCAATAATTCATCTCCATCCAACTGTTTTATTGTCACTTGATTTATTAATGAGTCGGCTCGGACATTGTCCTAGTGCTTTCTCACAGCTGGGTGAAACCAAGAGTTGTGCTGAGCACAGATTGTGTGAAAAACACACCATTTCAGCTGGCCCCTGAGGGGTAGCATGGTTAGACTCATGTGCAAGAGCTGGAACTCCCAAACTATAACCTTGTTATCAGTAGCCCTTCCCAGCACTCATTCTCTCTCTCTCTTGTTGTAGAAGAACTTCAGATCATGTTTTCTTTTTTCTAGGAGTGAATTGTGATGGTTAATTAGATAATGTTTGTAGAACAGTGTACAAAACCTGCCAAGGGTCACTGTCCTCACTGGTATTATTAGAGCTGGAGGAAAACTGCCAGAAGGTATTGATTACTTGGTAAAAATAAACCCTTCAAAATTCTTTGGGTTTTATTCATTGCTGCTTTTTATCTCGGCATCCTGCAAACATTTCAGAGGGTGGATTTGTTTGCCAGAAGACCAAAACAACATTTTGACAACTACTGGTGCCAATTTGTAGCCTCCCGTGTGGGTGGCATCAGAGGAATTTGTGCAGTGCTCTGGAAAGTCTTTCGAGGCTCTGAATCCCCTTGGATCCTGGAACTGTTGTTTGAGCAAAGCTTCCAAGTGTCCAGGTGGGATAGCACACTGAGTACCAAGCACAAGAGGATCTCTTTGGGGCTTGTGAAACTCTATTGTGTATAGAAGCTTGTATAAACTTCCTGAAGCTGACATTTTGATTTCTTTAGTGAAGTCTGTCAATTAATTGAGTAAAGCTGAGTCTTGCAAGGTACAGTGGGTGCTGTTGAGAGTGCTGTGTCTGGCTGGTGGGAAGGGCTCAGTGCCCTCTGTGTTTTCTAGTACATCTCTCAGCCATGGTTTACACTTCTCACACACCTCACTGTGGAAAACAAAATGTCACACTTTGAATTCATTAAGCAGCTGTGAGTGTTGAAAGGGAAAGCTGTTCCATATGACAGTAAAATACGGGGAAAAGTCACGTATCTGTAGCAGAAAATACATGGGAAAGACAAATATTGTGTAATGTTCAGAAGGGCTAAGTCATGCTTCATAGAGGGAAGTTTCTAAGGAGAATGGATACAACAGGAGGACAATTCAATGAGGAATATGGCTTATGTGATAGAAGGAGGATGTATAGTCATTCATGGATCCATAGGAATAGAATTCAGTAGTGACTTCAAATCAAGTGTGGCCTTGTGGTTTCTCTGATGAAAATGTGCAGTTGGAGCAGAAGCAAAATGTTACATCCTTCTCCAAAACAGGCCAAGGACAAAGCACAGACCTCCAAACATCTGCATGTGTTCTGACCTAAAAATTGCTTCAACAGGGAGACTAAACCAGGCTTTGGTGGAGACTGCAAAGTGCTTTCTGTGCATGTGTCAGACTTGCAAATGGGCTCACTTTGATTATCACGAGTCCCCTTCATGTTCATTCCAAACCATTAAGATTCTTTGAATGAATATTTGGGTGAATGGGAAGTTTTTAAGTGGACTAACTGTCATCCAGCAATCTTAAAAACTGACTTGTCATGGAGCAAAGGGCAGGACTTGCCAAAGCTGACCAGTGGTGCTTGAAGGTCCAGTGCTGGCCTGGCCTGGCCTGCCAACCTGCTGGGCCTGCACTGACCAGTCATACTTTGCTAAACTTGAACAGGTACCAGCTGCTTTTCTTTTAAAACTCAGGATAATTTATGAGCAAAGGAAGGGCAAGAACCACCAGCAGATGCTGTCAGCTCACTCCCTCAGTGCTAGTTGCTCAGATTTGTTCCAGAAGTAACTGAGATGTGAGCAAGTCTTCCAGCTGCCTGCTGCATAAAAAATGAGTGAAAATGGTAAAAAAAAAAAGGCAGATGACAGAATTAACATCTGGCTGTTTAGGTACGTGGCTGGTGAAAGGGAAGAATGGTGCTAGTGCTGAGAAGTGGCAGAGAGGTTTCTGTTATTGAGATTTCTGTTATTTCAATATGTCACAACCCATCAGTAACTGAAAGATGGAGAAAGAGCCATGGGAAATGGGACAGTAAATACCTGCCAGCATAATTTTAATGCTCTTTCAGTTGAGCTGTTTAAATGTAGTTGCCTGTTTGAGGAAACCACTGAATATAGATTTTAATGCTTTTGCTGCTTGGTAGGTTCTCATGTGGGCATTGCAAAATCATCCCTGATGGTCCAGGCACAGGTGGAGTTAGACATGAGCATGGGAGAGGAGTGGCAGATACTCTACAGCTGTGCCAGGGCTTGCACAGACCATGCAGTGCACTCAGTTTGCACAAACTATAGAGGAAGAGAACCTGGAAGCAGCTTAGGAAATGGATGGGAAGCTGCTGCAGTCTGAGGACTGTGATCTCACTTCTCTGTTGTGGCAGAAGGGAAGGAGATTTCTTAGGATGCTCCTTCAGGATGCTGGCCCACCTTCCAATGATTCATGGCTTAGGGACTTTCTCTGCTCTTGAATTTTTTCCTCATTGATTTAATCCAATTTCTTTTTGACCCTTCATAAATGTCCATGAGCACCCCAAAATCCTGCAGTGAGGAGATACCCAGCAGTGCCACTGCCCCTGTTGCCTCATGAGGATGTCTGATAAAGTTGGCATGATGAGTTCTTGGCTGTGGGTTGCCACAGAGCTGTGGCAGGGCAGACCCTAATTATAGCACATTATGCTGGTTTAATGACAGTAATAGAAAGTCAATTTATAGGCAAGAGCAAATTGCCTTTTTATATGGGGAGGAGGATAATTCCTCCCATGTGTTGCATTATTAAATTTGTAATCTTCATTTCTAATGCTTTTCAAAAGTGAATATTAACAGAATCTAAAATGCAGCTCATAAATTTATGAGCTGCATTTTTTTCTCCAAACTCTTCAAGTTCTATAATTTATCTTAAAAGGTGAACTTCAGCAAGCTTAGGGTTTTTTTTTCCTTTCTTTGCTTAACTTAATAAATGAAAATCCCTTACTTGCTACTTACCTCTGGACAAGCTTAAAGGCTTCAAAGATGCTGCATTTTAAATAGCAGTAATGGATATCTATTTCCATTCTTGCTGAGTGGAAAGTTCTGAATTCAGGCTTATTCCCTGGTGATGAAAGACACTGGAGAGAAAAAAAAAGACACGTTTTCATATGTCATTTGCTAGCAAGGAGGCTGTTATGATGCTCTTTTTTGTTGCCAGGGAAACAGAGCCCTGAACTCCTGTCTTTGCAGGAGGAGGAGGAAAGTATTATTTCACTCTTGAGCTCAATTTGTGACTTGTGATCAGAGGCTGTGAATCGGTTGGGACTGAGGGTCTCACCTTCAAGCTCATTTTCAAAATTGTGTATCCTACCTCCTTCTGTTTGTTTCCCTGTTGGAATGAGTGTGAAGGGTGGGGCCTGGTGGGGTGGGTGGCTGGCACAGGTCACTGGCACGTTTGCTGTTACAGCTGAGTGAAACAGAGTGCTGGGAGCCCAGGTGGTGATGGAAGGGGATTGTACTTCTCTGACCTTGCCAGTAACATCTTGAGAAATCCCAAGGCTTCCTTATGTCTGCCCAGAACAGAAACATGAAAGTTACCTGCAGGTATCAGAAGGGAGGAAGTGACAGTGATGCAGGTGCTTCGTAAGCATGGTGTCCTCTCCTGACCTTCTTCCATCACTGTTGAGCAGTAGTTGCCTGCACATTTTATAAAGAGATTCCCATCAAACTTTTTTTTTTTTGTGGTTACATTAAAACTAATTTTTCACTCACACACTGCCCTTTAATGCTTATTTGATCTCACTGAACTGTCAGTGTTGCCTGCAAGGCTGATGCTGTCTGTGTCACAATTGCTTCTTCATCTGCTCTCTTTTCTGCTCTTGTAGTAGAGAGAGATTAGCAGGGCGCTCTAAAGCATTTTGTTCATCCTTGCTCCCTCTACAAAATTTGTTCAGAAATATTTGGCACAGATCATGGGATTTTGGTGAAGTTTCTGCCAGGTACATGCCATGTGGTAGCCATGCTGCAAACAGGCATTGCTTCTCAGGATGCTGTGCTGGTGTGTGGCTGTTGTTCACTGTGTGTGATTAATGCAAATTCCGTTCAATACGATATTGAAGTCTGGTGTGCCTCTTCTTCACAAGGGACTGATTCTTACTAAATCTAGTTGCTGATAATTGAGAAAATGAGATTTTGGTATTGTTCCTAAAGTGTATTAATCTCCTGTATTAACTAATCTGTATTAATCTGGTGATTTTTTGCATCCATCCTCAGTAATCTGCATCCAGGCATGGTATTTTGGTTGGTTTCCCACATCCTGCAGTATCTTTCAGCAGAGATGAACACATCATGTTTATTTTCCAGCTCTGGCCAAAAGGCTTTTTCTCCTCTATTGAAAGCTCAATACTCTGCATAGACAAACAGTGAACTGAATTTCCCAAAGGACTTCAAATAATCTGGGATGTTTTTCTATCTGAGTGCTGCTTTTGTGCATGCAGCAAGCAGATGTAGGAGGCAGTTATGTGTCTGCCATGTTCATCTGTGGGAGAGTGTGTCACTCGGATGAGAGCTTGCATGTGTCTCTTCAGGCTTTGGGCTGTGAAAATTTTACTTGAATGTTTTTTCTTAGGTGTCTGCTAGTTAAATTCCAGCGCCTCTGTTTTTGGTATTGGATGGTGTTTTCCATGTGTAACGGCCTGACTTGTCCCCAGTTGAAGATATCTGTGATGGATGATTGGCACGGCTGTTTGCAGTGATACAAACTCACTTTGATTTCTTAGTCACTGTGAATGACTTAGCAGCGTAAGGAACCGTGGCTCCTGTCCTGCTTCTGGGCATTGAAGCCTGACCTTCCCTTCCAGCTGTCATGAGATATCTGCAGTGAAATTACTGCAGTTGTGAAGGGCTGGGTGCTCTCCTTTCACTCCACCCAGGCAGAACCTGGCACTTGATCCAGAACCTCAATCCTGAAAGGGATCTGTGTGAAAGAAGCACTATGAGTGCATTGGGTCCATTTGCAGGCTTTTGGGAGATGCAATCACTCTCTGAGCTCTCCCTTCAGCACCACAGGTGTGCTGTAAACAGAGAGTTTGTACAGTTCTTGGTACCATTTGGAAAGAAAAGGGTTCCCTTTAGTGCACCTGTAGTGGGCTGTGGTACTTGCCTGGCACAACAGACACTCCATAGCCATGGACCTGTCATGGGATGTCCCCATGTGAGTCAAAGCAATTGTAGAGCTAGAGGGGAAGAGCATGCTCCTCTAGCATTTGCTACAGGTATTCCATGAAAGCACCTTTGGTGAAGCCTGACACAAGCAGTTGTAACATCTGGTGAGATTGTCTGGAGTTAGGAACTCAATGCCTGAAGTTGTTTAACTTCTCTGGAAACCAGAGCATCGGCTGCCCCCTCTCTGCTTCCATAGCGGATCAAATAATTGCTTCCAAATGGACACAAGTTATTAAGCAGTGTGTATAATTAAAGTTTCACTCCTTGTGAATTTGAGCATTCATTTCCTTAAGGAAAATATGATGAAGTAATTATTACCCAAGCTAAACACAAATCAAATGCTGTTCTAAATGCAATTCTGCACGAGGATTCTAGTTTATGAATGACTCCAGGGTTCTGTGTGGCTTTGTGCCTGTTAAGGAAATGGGGCTGTGTTTTTAATTGTATTTATAACGAGTGAACAAAAGGTTGCATGACTCATGCATTGTGCCAAGACTGTTGCTCCTCTCTGCGCTCACACGCACGTGGTCTTGACAAAGCTGCTCGCTCCTAAAAGAGCATCAATAGGACAGAAGAAAAGGGAAGAAATCTCATTAATAAATATGGCCTTGTCAACTGCTTCCTCTGAATTTTGTCTGTCAAAACTAAACTTTACCTGCTGTGTAGTAGCTGTGATTTTGAGGGAGGCAACTATTTCTTCATTGCTTAAGCTGCTGTCTTGACTTTCTTCCCATCACTACTGTGTAGCAGACACTTTCTAGTTTCAGCTGAATTTGGGGGAGATGTCCAAGATGTGCAGACTTGAAAAATGCTGGAAAAGATGGCTCTGGGTAGAGAGAGAGACATAAGCTAGCACTCCTGGGAGAAAAGGCCTGACACCTAATCTCAGTTTAAAATTCACTTTGTGGGTGAAAGCAGACTGCTGGAGCTGAGCATCCAGTGGGACAGAAAGGTGTGTCAGCACCTCTGGGAGGTTTTGGTGGCTTCAGGAGGCTCATGACCTGAGTCCTCTTCTGCAGCAGGAAAGCACAGATTGCAAACAGGCTGCTGAAGTTACTTTGCCCCTGAAAGTGAAGAGCTAGATGCTGAGCTCTGCCATGGGGGGCACTTGGTGAGCAGACAGGTCCAGCAGGCTCAGGAATGGCACAGCAGCCTCATGCAAAATTTCTTGGCTCACCGAAGTGAGCAGGCAGAGCAGCTCTTTCATCTCCTGCCATCTTTCTCTACAATAGCTCTTTCTAGTAGCTTTATTTTTGTGAATTCACCTCATTTTTGTGATCCTTTTCTAAATCAAGAGGTTTTCTGCAGCTCAGGCTCATTCATATTTCAGAACCTGGACTTAAGCAACATCCTCAGTTATTAATAGTGTGAGGTGGATAGCAGAATTAGGACATCAGGGTGCTCTGGTTCAACTCTCTTGTAATTAAGTAGAGAACCTCACCTGGCCTTCAGAACTTATGTTGTGTAGCTGGAGGACTTCCAGCCACGGGGACATAAATTGGCTCAACCTCTAATTCTCCTTGTGAATTAACAAGAAGAAAGCCCTGAGATGGTGCTGGCACACTAACCAGCTGCTCATCTTTCTACTTTGATGCTTTCCTGATACCCACATCTTGATAGCTGGCAAAGTTCCAAGAGTTTGGAACTGAGAACAAGGAGAGCACCGCTGGTTGATGTTTGTATGTATGACACTTCCCTCAGCTTTCTAGGGAGTAAATATTACAGTGTTGTAGTTTAAATAAATAATTTCAATTAATTGCCTGTGCCAAATGTACGTGTTCTCTGAGCCCATCAGCTAAATTTTCCTTGACCTGGTACATATTTGGGCTGCAGATCCTGTGGGGTTCCCAGATGGGCTGATGTCAGAGGGGTGTTTAACTCTTGGTGAGGCTTAAAACCCCAAATGCAAGAAGTGGAAAGATTGAATCCCCCAACTGCCATGCAGTGGGAGAGTGTTGTGTGTGTGTATCTGTGGTTTATTGGACTCTTAAGTACCATAGTAAGATTCCATTTTGAAGTCATCACCCCTTGCCCAAGCACAAAAGCAGCAGATGAAGAAGGGCCTGGGATGTGGGATGTCTGTCCCAGACAACTGGTGCAGCATCAGCAGTTCTGTGCTTTCCCTGGAGACCTGGGCTACAGACAGAGAGCAATGTTCAGGTTTCATTGCTGCAGAAATATTAGAGCAGTGAATTTTCTGGGTGGCTGTGGACGTTTCATTTAATCAGACTCTACTGCAAAGCCTGGCAGATTGGGGAAAGAGAAGGGGGCAGTGTGTTCCATTTTCTTATAAAAATAAAAATGCAAAAGCATCCATCAGATAAAGCTATTTGGATCCTGCTGCTGCAAACAAAATAGAGACATGGAATGAATTCTGAAGAGCTGGGTTTAGCTGCAAAGTGGTTCCCATGAAGTTACTCTGAAAGAACCAAACGTTTTTGTTAGTGTTATGGTACTGCAGCATTTTGTAGTGAAAAGTGAAACAATTTTTATGGCACTCAAAAACTCCATTTGAAGGTCATTGACAGTGGAACATATGTGTTTACCTTTTTGGCTGTTGGCTTTCTCTCTTTTGACAGGGAAGGAAAAAATCTCCAAAGGATTTTCCTGGCTACGTGTTTGCTGCAGAACTTTTTCTTTAGACACTTTTAAATGAAAATTTTAATGAAAATTTTGGCCGTTAAATTTTTTATATAGATGAATTATCAAAAAGGTCGCAATTAAAAATAGCGTCATGGGAACTATTTGGTTTTAACCTCAAAAGGAGGAGAAAAAAGATGTCTAAAATAAGAAAATGGAGCTTTTGAAGAAAGGAGGAAAAATTGATGCTCTACCCATGCCCCAGACAAGCTACAAGAGATGATAACATCTGCTGGGGTGGAGACTTGCTTAACTACAGGCACAGCTGAATTTAAACTGAACTGCAGCTCAGACCAGCATGGAGGAAAAAATGCTGCTTTAAGTGTCTGAGGAGCTGGGGTTTGGGCTGGGTTGTGGGGGAACTAGGGAAGGCAGCCTCAGGGGCTGGACTTGAAAATAACCCTGTGGATGATTTTTGGTTGTCTTCTAATGGTAATTATGGTCTTTGATCATATTTACACTGGATGTCAGCAAAGCAAACCTTCCAGTGCTGTGTGGAACACCTTTAGGAATAATTTTTGGTCATCTTCTAATGGGGAAAGAACAGAAACCTCTGGGTTCAGGGGGAGTTGGTTTGACATCCCCACATCTGGGTGTGGGTGAGGATGGGCCAGTCTGAGCTCCAGGATGAGAGAAAGCTTTTGTGTGCTGAAATATCCTTGTGGATCACGAGCAGTGGGATTGGCACTGTGCTGCAGTGGGAATTTGGAGGTGTCTCATTGGCATCTCCAGAGGTTTCCCATGCAGGCAGGGTGTCCTGGCCCTGCTCTGCATTCAGCTGGAGTTGGTAGCTGTAACAGCAATGCAAATAGTTGCTAATTTTACTATTTTTATGGCTCTCACAAGAGGAGTTGATTGAACTTTCCTAACCCTGTGAATGTACCTAACCTCCACAGATTAGAATTAACATGCTGATTTTTTTTTCTATCCCACAAAGATTCTGTGCTTAATTTGGAAAGAAAGGGTGTGATTTTGTTGGTGTCTGAAACTAGGACAAGGGGAACGAAGCATACAGCCTGATTAGTGCCCCTGCTTATCCCCAGCCATTTTCTGTCATTCTGGTGGATTACTCAGGCTGTGATGATAGCCTGGCATGTTCTGGAGCACAGTACAAACTGCCTCTCTTTAGGTGCTCATAATTCACACTCCATTAGGATGTTGATGTAGGGAATGCTTGGCAGGATGTCAGGGCTTGCCAGGCATGATGAGATTGAGTTCATCTCGTTAAACTGCATTCTGAAGTGACAATTCAGTATTTATATATTTTATTTTTTTCCCCCTCAGCAGAAGCAGCCCCTTAGCAGAGCATCAGGGCTTGTTCTGCACAGAGAGAGCCCTGCAGAGGGGCCTGTGCTGCCCACCCTGGCAGCCAACAGCTCAGTGTGTGCCAGGCTGTCACAGGTGTTGGGTATTCATTCTAGGCAGTGGGAAGGTTTCTCTTCTTCTCCTCTGGAGCTGAACAATGGAATTTTTATTCATCTCAGAACTGATTCATGGCACACAAGTCTTAGTACGTGTCACAGGGAGTCAGCATCTGACTAAACAGAGGAATTTTTTTTAAACGCTTCAGGAGCAACAATGCAGTGACAAAGTTTCAAGTGGAGAAGTTAATGTGCTGACTCTTTTCTCAGCGTAGCTGAAAATAGGTAGGAGGTGAAATGGTCACTACTTTAGCAGTCTGATGGGGAGCTGAGCTGAGACTCCCACTGCTGCATTTTGACCACAGACATCCCAAATTGTTGGACTTGGGGACCTCCCTCACCGCAGCAGGTGATATTATCCAGATGGGTGCTTGATGTTTTCCCTTCGTTCTCAGCCCCAAACCACTTCATCTTTTCTCAGGGGCAGATCTCCATGGGGAAGAAAGCTAGAAAAAAGTCCTGGGGTCAAAACCAAGGATGAAGTTAGTGACAGCATAAAATGAAAGGGCTTGTGAGCCCGTGTTTGAGCCAAGGGTAGAGCAGGCAGATGAGCTGAAAGGAGATAGCTCCAGGCAAATCTCCTCTGCAGGCAGTCAGGTCCTGTCCTGGCTCTGCTCTACCTGATCTCCAATGTGCTCTGAAGGCTTCCTTGACTCTGCCAGATGGGTTTTTCTGTGGTCCCTTGCTGGAGCTGTCAGTTCTTCATGCTTCATAAGCTCAGGTTTGTATTTTGGAGCAAAGCAGGCGATTCATGTGCTGAGGAGCCCAGGTGTGAATCCAGGGAGCAGAGTCTGCCCAGGCTGATGCCCTGCAGCATGTTTGGATGGGAATTGTTCCATACTGCTGCACCTGGATAAGAAAAGCAGTGGGGATGCAGTCTCTTTGCTGGACTGACTTTCTTGGAAAATACAAAATGTTATATTTTCCTGAGCTTTGCAATAGGAACAAATGAAAGTAAGCATCCAAGTGATTTCTCCTCCTGATTTCCCCTCTGGCTCCTCAAGCTGAAGTTTGGGAAAGGATAACAGCTACTCTCAGTGTTTTGCCAGGTCCTGGGTGTCTTGGGTGGCCCATGGTGGTGCTGTGTGTCCATGTGCTTTGGGTGCCACTGTGCTCTGTGCTTGGAAGTGGTTGGGTAATTTAGGAGCCAGGCTGATTGAGTTGAAAGTCAGTCAATGCCTAATCTCAGGGCTAAATCAATACCAATTAATTCTAAAGTACAGGAGGGTCTGTAGCACATGCATCATGCTGGGTTCTTTTTGTGATGGTGGCAAGCCGCAGTGGAGGAGAAAATTGAAAACAACGTGGAAAACAGAAAGATTGTAACAAGTACCTGGGTGGAGGAAAAGGAAGTGACAAGAGATTAGACAGTGTAGGGATAACAGTGAGAGACACTTCGTCTCTCAGAAGTGCCATCAATAAACATCTATCGTAGAGTAATTCTGTGTAGGAGTAATAATTATATAATGATGACCTTGTGATGAGTTATTGCAGCACTCAGGTAGATTTTTCAAGACTTGCTGGCCTCTGAGCATGGAGAGCCCTGTCAGCAGCAGAGAGGAAGAGCTTCAAAGAGTTGTGTGTGGGAGTGATGTAGAAGAGGACATGAGGAGTGGTTACTCTTTCCTTGGGGGAGAAAAGGGAGCAGCACCGCTCTTATTTTTCCCACCCCATAATTTCAGGCAAATCCAGTTCTTGGTGGCAGCTCTTCCACAGGAGTGGCACCATCCTTGAGAAGAGCTGCCTCTTGGTTGGCAGCTGAGAGTTTAGTTAAGGGAGCTCTCCAGAAGGTGCTCTGCTCTGCATGGGGCACCTGCACAGTCACCTCACTCCTCTTCATTTGGTACTGGGCTGCCTGGAAGGAGCTTCTGGTTGGCTGGTCTGACATCACTCAAAATGACAGGAAATATGATAATGAGATCTAATTAATAATGAATAAAATGATGGAATATTATTAATATCAATCAAGAAGAATGTAGAGAAAATGGGTCTTGTGAGAAATTCTTTTTTTGCCAAGTTTTAGAAGACACAGATACTGGGTAAGCATGGTAAGTATGTTAGGGCTTGGTCCTAGAACAACATGGCCCTAAAAATGTGATTGTGATAAGTGGATTAAAACCTTGTTTCATGATCAAAAAGCAATTGTCAAGGAAAAGCCTCAAAGGCAGGAGGCCTCTCTTGAAGGCCTGGTGATGCTCAGTGTTTTCATTTGATTTGGAGCAAGCATGAGTTTAAACCTCACTTAATTCACAGGCGATGTGGACATTAGAAAGAGAGTAAATAGTATTGAGTGTGGAAGAGCTCTATAAAGCTGTCTGGAGTTTTGCTTGCTTTCTCTTCAAATAAAATCTGTTTTGTTACATATTTTTTATTATAATGTTCTGCAAGGTGGTGCCATCAGGACAGGCAAGGGACTGCAGAGCCTCCAGATGAGGTGTCTCCTCCAGGAGCTTACTGTGGTCTTGGGAGATGCCAGCAGAAGTACTGAGGAGGAGAGCACAAGCTGATTTTTACCTCTGTGTGTTTCTGCCCTTAAATGCAGACTTCAGTTCTGTTCTCAAAAGGGCGTTTAAAACCTGGGGAGGTTGTTAGAAAGATTCAAGGCCAGGAGAAAAAAAAATGCCAGAGCATGAGAGACATAGAGTTCTCAGTCTGTTTAACTTGTCAAAATAAGATTGAGAGATAACTCATCTGCACTGCAGAAAAGTCTGTGTAGTGAGAACACAAAGCAGCTCTTGGGGTGGAGAAGGGCACTAAAAAAACCTGATGTGTGAAAGCTGAAACCAGGCAAACTTAAGCCACATCTCTAAATGTCAGGTAGTAAAATAAACTGTGCAGGCAAATGGCAGATTCTTCATCTCTTGATATTCTTCACACCCAGAGTGGATAGTGCTTTAGAAGATATTCTTTAGCCAAACATAAATTGTTTGGCTGAGCAGAGCAAAATCAAAGCACCTGTCAACACTGAGAGCTTGGCAGAGTGACTCCTGGGCCCTTCTGGTTGTTGGCGTCAGTGAGGTGCTGTGTATCTTCATCCTGCATATTTGACCAAAAAACTTCATCTCCCCAAGGTCATCCCGAACTGAAATCCTCCCTTTGTGAGGTGTTGCACTGCAGCCTTGACTGACTGCTTAACCTCTGTTGTTTGCTGCTTAATTGGAAGAGGTGCAGGGAATAAATCTGGTGACGCTGCAGAAAATGTCGATACTGCTCTTACTTGTTTCAGATACCACTGACAAATTAAGACAAATGATTTTGCCAGGCAACACCCACATAGATGCATCTCATTTACCTTCTCATTGGCAAAGGTGTCAAAGCACAAAGATTTCAGGAAGGGGAGGAGGCACAGCCCCTATGCCATGCTCCACACTGACCAGAGAAAGTTGATGCTAGGTGACTGTTGCTTGTGAAATATTTTTGGCTCACTGATGAGAAGTGCAGTGTCATCCATATTTATTTCCTTTCCAGGTGTGCTATCCCTGATCTGTCCTCCTCTCCCAGCTGATGGGGATGGATAGTTTAGGAACCTGTATCTCCTTTCTGATATCTAGTGCATATGGTGATCTCTTACCCTGTTTCAGTCATGCCTCTGGCTACTGTGGTTTGGGAGCTTGCCTTTTTGACAAAAAAAATTATTCTCCTTCTGTTTAAAGGAAACTTTCAACAAAAAGAGACTGTAGGGGGAGAAAGGTTTCTCCAACCTTTCTCCAGAATAATGAGAGATAATTTGTAAGATGCAGGAGTTGCTCTGCATCCCTGTCTGGAAGAAGAGGAAGGAACAAAAGATTTTTGTCCGTTATTCCCATTGTCTTGTTTTACAGAGATTCTTGGTTAAACTTTTGTCATTTTTTCCTTTTTTTTTTTTTTTTCCAATCTGCAAAAGCAATCAGGACTACTAGAAAATGACCCACCCAGCAGTGGAAAGCTGTGCATGTGGTGCTCTACAGCTGAACTTGCTCTGTGCCAGCTAAATCTCTGGTACAGTGCCCTGGTGCTCCCACAGTGCTGCCTTTCCTTGCCTTTGAGCCCTTCTGCTTTATTTCCCTGGCTTTCAATCAGGAGATAGTTGATAGAAGAGAGCAAGCACCTTGTATTGCTCCAAACCCATGCTCTGTCCCAAGCCTCTCATTTGTTTCCAGCTGTGGATGAATAGTCTTTTAATTTTGAGTGTCTCCAGGCACATCTCATTAGACTGGGGAAAGAAGAGATTTTTTTAAGCAGATGTTGCTTGGCTGGGCAATGGGACATTTTTAATTTGTTTCCTACATTTATGTCATTTGATGCTTTGACTCTGGCTGCCAGCAGAGCTCTTGTGAGGAGTAACCTCAAAGGGCAGGAGGATGAGTGCTCTGAGTGCACACGAGGAGGAAGGATGGGCACTGGTGCATGTGGATGACTCAGAGATTGTTTGTGGAGGTGAATGCAAGACAAGTGAAATGGACCATCAAGCCTGCCCACATGGCTGTGGGATGTGCCCTCAGAGGAACCTACAAATGGCATCAGAGGCTCCAGTGAGCTGCACAAGGCTAAGGAGGGTGAATCAAAGGGAGCTGCTCTGCACTGATGGGGAGAACAAGCATGGCCATTTTACAAAGCTTCGCTTTTGTTGATGCCCATATTGATATTCTTGCCTGAAGGTTTGGGTTTTGAAAGCACATGAGAAATATGTTTTACATTTGTGTGACTTCCTGATTTATACAATGTGCTTCATGCATTGCTCTAGGCACACAAACAGTACAAACTGTAGTTAATGTTAACCCAGAATGTGGAAATTCGATCCCCTCAGCTCACAGGGACATGTGTACACAGGCTGCACCATATGTGAGGACAGCAGCTGGTACAGAGCCCTGGGGCCAGCACATTTACCCAGTTGGAAACATCATGATAGTAGAGAAAAAGGTACTTCACAGCTGTATTGATAGGAGAATTTTTGTCTTTCCATTTCCATGTAGATATAATTGGAGAAGTGAGATAGGAAGCATTTCTGATATGTTACGGAATTTTTTTGCCAAAGTCCCTCTTCCCACCAAGATCTAAAGAAAAGTATTTTAGGTCAAGCAGCCTGCTACAAATAACAGTGTATTTTAGGCAGGTTATTACAGATACCCTCATATTTCCAAAGTAGTTCAGAAAGTGATTCACCAGAAGTTCCACCTGAATATGAGGAAGAACTTCACTGTGTGGGTGCACTGGAAGAGGTTGCCCAGAAAGTTGTGGAGTCTCCCTCACTGGAGATATTCAAGAACTGTCTTGATGCAATCCTGTGCAGTGTGCTCTAGGATGACCCTGTTCCAGCAGGGAGGATGCATCAGATGACCCACTGTGGTCCCTTCCAACCTCACCCATCCTGTGGTTCTTTGAAAGATTTGCTTTCTTTAATATTTGGCGATCCTGAGTTCTCCAGACTCAATAGCTGGGTCATTTCTCCTCTGGAGGTGGTACTCAAAAAAGTTGGAAGGTTTCTGAGAGCACTGTGGGTCAGAGGTTTGTTGCCTGAATCCAGGGTAATGACTGAGCATCTTTAGAGGATTTAGATAATTTTGCTTTGTTCAGAAAACTTGTAGCAGATGTGTTTTAGGATGAGTGCTCTATGTGGGATGAAATCTGGAGCTTCCTAACACCAGCTACAGCAATTAATAGTAATGGTATTCATTACATATTCATTACATAACATGGTTTGTTCTGAGAAACAGACTGCTTGAGATGGAGGATGAAAATAGCAGCTGTTAATTTCAGAGGGCTGAGCCTCTGAAGACTGCACCCAGGAGGAACCAGAACCTACTTAATTCCCTCTATGCTGTGGCTGAGGGCGTCTGTCAAGGGGAATAGTCCTCTCCAGGGCTTTCCATGCTGGTGCCACCAGGGAACATTTCAGCTGTGCCCAATATTCCCCTGTGGCAGGTCTGGGAGGGCTCCTGCTTTGACAGCACCTCTGGTGCTGCCTGGCCTTTTTGTGCCCTCGATGCCCACCAGGACCTGCCACTCTTTGTGCTGTTCCACACAACCTGAGTCAGCAACGTGGGATTTGGGAGAGGCTTGGAGGCATCAGCTGTGCCCGTCCGTGGTTGCTGCTGCTGTGTTCCCTGACTGGGTAGCTCTGGGTGTAGCCAGCTGGTGTGGCTGCCTTCTCAATGGATAATTAATTGGTTCAAATGGTTGGAGCAGGTAGGGAGGGTGTGCATGCTCTGAGTATCTGCTGGGCCTGGCATGGTGGAGCAGTGAGTGTGTTCCAGAGGTGACTCGGGAGCTGATAATGAAGCAGGGCTGGGTAAGGGAAATTTCCTTTGTAATAAAGGAATTTTATGTTTTATAATGAAGGAATTTATTATAATTGATATGTTTATAATATATATATATAATATATATATATATAATATATATATAAAAATATATATATATATATATAAAATTTATTATAAAATTATAAAATTCTATATTTTATAATAAAGGAATAAAGAAATGTATTTCCTGTATAATAAAGGCTGGTCTTCCAAAATACCTCCTCTACTTCTCTTTGGCCCTGTGAGTGCAGAAGGCTCTGGGAATAGAGGCTGACTGCCTTTTCTCCCCTTGTGTTCCCAGATGGTGATGGCCGGAGGCTGAAGGGAGCCATCCAGAGGAGCACAGAGACCGGCCTGGCTGTGGAAATGCCCAGCAGGACCGTGCGCCAGGCCAGCCACGAGTCCATCGAGGACAGCATGAACAGCTATGGGTCAGAGGGAAAGTAAGTCATCAGAAAGGAGCTGGGTAATCACTCGTGGGATGCACTGTCCCTGAACCTGTTAATTTTCCTGCAGCATGATGGACGATGTGTTTTTCTGACTTGCCTGTGCTGCAGGTGTACTGCCCATGCAATTAGAGCAGATCTCTCTGTCTGCATAGCTGGCACATACTTGACTGTTTATATACTTTTTTTAGTGTCCTCATTACTCTGAGCTGAAGCAGATACCCATTACTTTTAACCACTTTGCCTTTGGATGAGTAATTCAGGGTCAATAGCAGAGGCTCATTACTGCTCGTAAATTATAAGCCAGTAGTTTCTAATGTTGCACAATAGTTTTCCATTTCCCCTGTTTCAAAATAGCCCTTTGGTTTGGGGCAGAAGGAAGTTTCAAGGTACTGAAAAGGGTGAAAGTAATAAAATACATGATAACATGGCAAAATTCTGGTATCAAAATATATATTCTAGAGCCTCTGTGTACTTCGGAAAAAAACTTAATTTTGTTTCATCTGAGTTAGTGTCCTAAGAGAATGTGTTTCAGAAAAGATTTTTGACTCCAAGAGAAGTTACAACATGCTTGCATTTAGACTTTATACCAGAGTGCAAAGCAGGGGATATTTAGGCCAGAACTTTGAGACCTGACTTGTCTCCAATTCTGGTTTTTGTATTTCCATTACTTGAAGCCATATATGGAAATTTAATTATTTTACTAAGATGACTATTCATGGGAATCTTTGCAAGCAAAAAACCCACAGTGTTTAAAGAAGAAGGCAGTACATACCATCTGATTTTGTGCTTTCTAGGTGTGTGGCCACAATGTTTCTATACCTAAAAGGTGTCCTGTTCAAGCCAAGGATTACACTTGGCATCACTCTGTATGCTCTCTCGAGTCCTGTGTGGTATTCCAAGTACACTGTACAGCTAAAATGCTGAGATAGTCCAAAGGCACTCTCAATTAATGTGATTCTGGTGTTAAATAAGTAACAGGCTGTAAATTAAGAGAGACTTTCTTTAGCTTTAGAAGTAGGCTAATCCTGGAAAGGCATCATAGATCTGTGCTGAAGGTTCAAAATAGTAATGAGGCACAGACTGCGATAGCAATCTTGTCACTCCAAAGCTGTGATGTACCTTATCTCTTCTGTGAGCTGCTGTCTCCAGGGAAATTTTCCTGCTACACCAGCACAGTCCTGTGGCTTGGAGTTCTGCCTCCGCTACTAGATGCAGAGGATTAGTGATTAAGTTCATTCCCTGGGCAATGAGGAGTAAGAATCTGCTTTCATGCAGGGCAAAATTCTTTCTTTTTTATATTTACATAGCTTATCCTCCTGGGAAGGGGTGTAGTTCCCTGGTTTGTGTCCTCTCACTGCTTCCATCAGCTTTCGTGGAAGAGGAGTATTTTTGCCAACAAAATACTGCACCCCTACCAGTGCTGTCTCACCCTGAGGGCAGGTGACATGTAGCTACCAGCTGGACAGAAAAAGGAAAAGCCTGTCTTGCAATGCAATTGTCTTTATTAGAACGAGCCTAACAGCCTTGAGCCCTGCCAGATCATCCTTGCCAGCACCTCAGCCAGCGATGGGGTGGTTTCTTCCTTTCTCTGAAAAGTGTGATTAAGTTGTTCCTGGATGCTTTGTTCCTGGGTGGGATAATTAATATCCTCTGGGAGCCCCGTGGGAATTGCAGCTATCTGTCTGAGCCACAAGTGATAAGCAAACAGGGCTGAGAGTACAAAGAGCTAAGAGGGCTCAATTCTCTTGAAACATGGTGGGAGGGGAGTTTCTCTGCTTTCTTTTCCTGCAGCAAATAATGGAATTGTTTGGGGAATAGCTTCGAGGAACAGAAATGTGTTCTCCTAAATCAGATTTCTCTTGACCTCTCTCGTTTGCTGTAGCTGTCTTGCCAGGGAGGCAGAATGAAGATTCATATGTCTCTGTTAGCTGAGGCAAGTTGATTTTCTTTCTAATAAAAGAAAGATTCTCCCAGGTCAGAGAGTTTTCAGCAGTGACTGTCAAACCCCTGGTTTTCAGCAAGGCAATGCTGTTCTAGCTCTTTCCACCCATGCATCCCTTTGCCGTGTCCACACCTGGAAAAAGATGGATTCACAACCTCTCAACTTCCATGTGTTCTTATAATCCTTATCAATTTAAGGACTAACAGGACAACTTCCAAAAATGGCATGCTGAAGTGATCAAAGATTGGTGAAACTTTGCTGCAGCAGGCCTAAATACCTCAGCCATACAAACTGCTTTTTAGAAAGTGTTGCTCACTGACTGCATTTTCATGTTTGTTGCAGGGAGCTGCTCTGTGCTAGTGCAAGGTATCACAGTCTAAGACTGTTCTGAGGTGCATGGTTTTGAGCAATGCTGCTTCCATGTGAATACCAGCGTGCATAATATCCAGATTTTTTTTCATGGAGAGGCTTATGTAGGGGAATACCTCTGAGGTGTGCTTGGCTTTCTTTTGAATACTCCCTTTACCTGAAAATGAAGTATACTGGAGAGTAGCTGGGCTAAATGATGCATCTCCTGGAATTAAAGCTCATATAGCATGCCAGGAAACGCTGACATTGTGAACACACTGCTTTGTGTAAATTTTTGTCAGACAAGAAGTCCTCCAACCTTCTTATCCAGATTTTCTATTGCACAGTGGTTGTGCACTAGTGTATAGGAAATGAATATAATAAAACTCCATATGAGACTTTGTAGAAGGAGAAGTAGATATTTACCATGAACAAAACTGTTTTCAGTCATTCCCATGTCCAGGTTTGATTCCCTCATGCTCTCACCACCCCATGTGGGCACCAAGCCTGGTGAATCCAGGTGCTGGAGCCAGGCTGGGTTGTGTGCTGCAGGGAGGGCATGGGACACCATCTGTCAAGCCCTTGCTGTGTCTGCTGAGTTGTTCTTCACAGCAGACTGGCTCTTGGACTGTGTTTTTCTTACACTTTCTAGGACTTACCTGCTGTTCTGGAGTGATCTTTCACCTCAGGGTCTTGCTCTTTTTCATCTCTGTTGATCTCAAGCAGCACTGCCACCTTTTTGTTCCCTTTTTTGGGGGGATCTTTCTATGGCTACAGTCTGCCCTCAAACAGGCTATGGAAGTGATGTGCTCTCTAACCTTATTGTCTGTTCTTCCCCTTTCATTGGAGAACAGATCTGCTGCAGCCAGGTTGGTTGTGCTTTCACATACACAGATGTTCCCATTCATAATTCATCCAGAACAATCTTAGCACTGGTTACAAATCCTACAGCAGTGAATATTTTCTTCTATGTCTATTCTTAAAGCTTCGCTTGAGGAAACAGTTGCCCGCTGTAGTAAGTGCCTGTGGGGTAGTCTCAGGACACCAGGATTGCTGCAAGGATACAATTCCCAATATAGGAATAACTCACAAACAGCCCTGTGAGATTCAGCAGAATCTCAGCTCCATCCTGGCTCTTGCACCATCTACATCTTGTTTTGGCTGGGTTTTGCTGCAGCTGCACGAGACCATGTACAGCATTCAAAAAGCAGTAGATTCTGGACTTGCATGTAACTTGTTCCTGCCAAACACTTTTCTTCCTGAAAATGGAGCAGAAAGATAAAAATGGACCTGGAACAAAAGCCTGCTAGCTGCCATAGTGCCTAGTGAGTGGTACTCATAGGGTTTTTGTTCTTGCTGGCTACTGCTGAGATGATTAAGTTCTGGAGAGATCAGGTGATTCTTACCTTAGAAAAGCACAGCAGGTGGTGACTAACAAAGACTTGGAGGATTGTTCTGGTATTATCTGAGATGAGTGTGCAGGTCCAGTGAGGAGGCATCTTGTTGTTTCCATCTCAGCTCTCTTCTCCTTGGTGAGGGCAGTGCTGCCTGAGCCCTGCCCTGTTGTGCCCTGGCCAGGAGCAGGACACAGCCTGGCATAAGTGCCACCTGCAGGGGCATCTCGCACCTCTTGGCTTCCTTCTGTACCAGCTCTGCCCCTGGGCTGGTGTAATCCAACACTGGGACTTAGGCTGGGGAAGCTGCCTGCCCCTCTCTGCTTCACTGTGGAACAATAATTAACAGGAAGCAGGAGAAAATACTAGCCTGGGTTGTGACCACATGAAAATTCACTTCCCTTCACCAGAAATTATCCATCAACATTCAAGAATGACCAAAATACTTGATTCCTCAATGCCCCATTCAGGAGATTCACGTTGCAGCTAATTCCTGAATGTTTCTTGTTGGACTTCCAAAGCCAAGAGACTTCTAGAGTCTTTTATAACAGATTATCTTCAGGCCTCTTTTTATCTGAGTCCTTTTAAAAAATGTAATGAAACATGCTAATATTAGTTCAGGCTGTAAGAAACCAGTGTCTTTTGAGATGGAAACCAGGAAAGGCATGGAGATTATTTCTGTAATATATCAAAAAATTCCTTAGGCTGTTCAGCAACAGCACATCCTTTTGTGCAGGCAAAGCTTGACCAGCACAGCTTGGAAAGGATGTGACCTTGAGAGCTGTGGTTCCAGCAGGAAATACAGTGAATCCCACCTTCAGCAACCCCTTGGGAGCAGACAGAATTGCTCACTGAAGACAGGTAGCTATCTTTTATTCAGTGCATCTAGATGACTAGTGATTGCTAAAAATGGAGCTAGCCTGGCAAGGTGGGGAAGGGAGTGGGGGAGGTCTTTGTGCAGAATTCACTGCATAGTTTTTATAGCACTGTTTCAGTGGCAGAATTCACAGAGCAGAGCAGAAGGAGCGGGATACGCGAGCGGAGTACAATGTGTTACAGCGCAGAAGACAGCACGTCACAGTGCTAAAAATGCTACAGAAACTGGAGTGGCCCAGAGAGAAACAGAGCTTGTTGAGAGGCAGAGTTGGAGATCTTGCCTGGCACAGGAGAGGTGTGCAGTTGGTGGGGTTAGGGTGGGTTTGGGTCATGGAAAACCTTCCCAGCCAAAGTGAAGGCTCCTGCAGCGTTCACATCGACTTTGGCAGGTTAAGGGGCTCTGTGCCCAGTCCCTGGATGCATATTCCTCCTGCACACTATAAATATTTGAAAGATGGGGTTATGGACACTGGCAAGTTCTGCCTTCCTCCTTAGCTGATAGATTCTGCTTGGCTCCTGCCTGGGAGATGCGATTTAAAAGACGTTAACATGCAATATGGATGAGTGTGATTGTTACACAGAACATTACTGCTCCCTGAAATTGGAGTTCTGATGGGGTTTTTTTAATGCTCAAATAAAATAACTGTCAAATATGTTATCAGTCTCAGAGGAGACTTCCCTCTCCCCATTTCTTCTGGCTGTAGGAATCTGTTGCTGTCCCTGTTTTTTAAAGATAGAGCTGGAGAATTTAGCTCCATGTTAGATGTAGATGTGTGGTGTATCTGTTAGTTCAGCTGTGCAAGTCAAACCACTGAGATGCATGGCTGTGTTTAGGCAACTTGCTTATTAAATGCAAGTTTGTGCCATGAGATGATTAAAAAAAAGAGGCTTTTTTATTTACAGGAACAGAACAATAATTTCTGAACCCTGGGCCCAGACACATCCCATGCACATAGCAGACATAGTGGAGCAGCTCTTCAAGAATGTATCACCTCTGGAGACTTGAGATGATGGCAAATAGGTGTTTGTGTGGATAGTGTAAATGAATCCATGAAAAGAACAAGACAAAATGTTATCTTCTAGAAATAGCTGTGTCTGGGTGTGCCAGGGGGTGGCTGTGTTGAAGCTGTCTGGCCTCACCACCTCGCTGAACCCGGAGCAGTGGAGCTCTGTGGGAGTCAAGGTGTGCAATGTGTGAAACAGAGAGACAGGAATGGGGATTTGGTCCAAGGGTGAGGACACAAAATTCTCCTATTCTGAGAGAGCTCCTGGACCAAAAGGGTGTTACACCCAGCCTGTGAAGGGAGATGAATGCCTTACTCTGTATTTCTTCTGCACAGGCACAGCAGCGAGTGTGTGGCCATTACACATTAGTACAATCAAGACCAGTCTCAAAGTCTTGTAAGACTTATAAAAAGGTATAGTATCAAGAAGAAAAGAAAGGGAATATGTGGTCTGTTTTTCAAACTGATAATTCACAAAGGACGTTTAGGACTGATGTGTAAAGAGGAAAAACTGGAAAAATATTTGGAAGGAGAAAGTAAAATAATGCACAGGAATAAACTCTCTGGGAAAGATTTAAGAACAGGTTAGAAAAGCAGCTGTCCTAGATGGTGTAAATAAGGCTGCTCTGGTCTTGGGACCTGGGTGTGACTGTCTGACCTGTGGAGATGCATTCTGACCATATTTCCTGTGAGTATTACAAGATTTTGACAAGCTGATTCTGCAAACGCTCTCAACAGCATAATGGGATACCTGGCATACAGAGTCCCAGGAGCAATTTAAAAATAGATTTAGAAAAGAGGTCGGACAAACTCTGCACGGACAGGAAAAGAAATTAATGATACATTTTCCCTAAAAGTGTCTGCCTCTGCACACTCTGCATGCTAATCTGTAGCCACCAGCGGGTGGGAGTGCAGAAGGGACTGAGCAGAGCCACATACGCTGTGTGAGAGGCATCAGCACAGCTGCTCTGCATTTTCTTCATAGCATTTTGCATTGAAATCGGCGTTGTCCATCTGAGCATTCAAATCCTGATCAGTTTACAAGCAAACTCTGAAAAGCTAGTTCTGCATCCAGTCATATATAAGGAGGAGCTGCTGTGCCATGAAGGGAGCGACTGCATGATTTGCCCACAGAGGGGAAGGACATGGATCTTTGCAAGGAGTAGGTCAGGAAATGCTGCTACCCTGAAAGAGCAGAGAAGCAAGCAGCTGGCAAGGAGACTTTAAGCCACTCTTAAATTACTCTACAGAGTAGAGTAATGACCTGACCTACAGCATGCAGCACAAGAACACAGTCTTCAGAGGCTGCACAGATTTCGTAAATAAACAGGATTAGGAATGTTGTGTTTAAAAGAAGAAGGTCTGGGCAGTTTCAGCCCCAGTTTGAGCACACAGCTTCTAAGATCCATGGAGTGTAGAATATGCTGAGTTGGAAGGGACCCACGAGGATCCTCAAGTCCAACTCCTGGCCCTGCACAGGAGACCCCAGGAATCCCACCCTGTGCTTGAGAGCGGTGTCCAAATGCTTCTAGAACTCAAGAGCTGTGACCAGTGCCCTGTTCCAGTGCCTGACCACCCTCTGGGTGAAAACCTTTTTCTAATATCCAGCGTAAACCTTCCCTGACACAGCTTTATACCATTTCCTCAGGACCTGTCACTGGTCATGAGAGGGAAGAGATCAATTCCTGCCCTTCTGCTTCCTCTCATGAGGATGCTCAAGACCACAATGAAGTCTCCCCTCAGTCTCCTCCAGAATGAACAAACCATGCTACCTCTGGTGTTTCCCATAAGGTTTCCCCTCCAGTCCCATCACTATCCTTGTGGCATCTCTTGAATGATGTTCTCTAATAGTTCAATGTCTTTTTTATATTGCTGTGCCAAAACTGCCCCCAGGAGTTGAGGTGAGGCTGCACCAGAGCAGGGCAGAACAATCCCCTCCCTTGCTGGCCATGCTGTGTCTGATGCCTCCAGGACAGGATTGGCCCTCCCAGCTTCCAGGGAGTGTGAATATGCTGATCATATGTGAATATGCTGATCATATTCAACTTGCCATCAGCCAGGACCCCCAGGTCCCTTTCCACAGTGCTTCTTGTTCCCCTGTCTGTACACACACCCAGTCTTATCCTGCATATAAACGTGTCCCACAAAGACAGAAGGGGTTTGTGGGCTCTGTTACGTGTGCCATAAAGCCGGGCTGCTGCTTGGTACCTGCTCTGCTCGGGCCCCGCAGCAGTGCGGGAGCTGCGGCGCTGCCGCGGGCTCGTGTCTCCCTCTCGCGGCTGTCCCGGCTCCCTCTGTCCCTGGCGGTGTCCCTGCTCTCCCGGCTCCCTCTGTCCCTGGCGGTGTCCCTGCTGTCCCGGCTCCCTCTGTCCCTAGCGGTGTCCCTGCTGTCCCGGCTCCCTGCTGTCGCTAGGTGTGTCCCTGCTGTTGTTAGGTGTGTCCCTGCTGTCCCGGCTCCTTCTATCCCTAGGCGTGTCCCTGCTGTCGCTAGGTGTGTCCCTGCTGTCCCCATGTCCATGCTGTCTCTAGGTGTGTCTCTGCTGTCCCCAGGTGTGTCCCCTCTGCCATCCCTGCTGGCTCCTGTGCCAGGCACAGTTTGGGCACAGCAATGGTTATTTGATGCTGAAGTGGTGTTTGCAGCCTGTGCTGAGCCTTGGTGGGAGCTGGTGCAGCCAGGGTTAGCCTTGATGCAGGTTTCTGCTGTGTTGGTGGGCTCAGAGATCCCAGGATCAATAGTATCCAGTTATATTATTATTAGTAGTAGTGTCCAGTGTTATTTTCCACTGTCCCTGCTCTGCCTCCTTGCCTACAGCTGAAGACCATGGTCTGAGCATCCTCCAGCAAAATGTCCTTCATTTGTCCTTGACACTCTGGAGACATCACTGACCTCCCTGTGCTCTCCCTCTGCCTTCTGGCCAACAACAGCATTGCATTCAACTTAGGACCAATTCCTCAGCAAACCCATAATCTTTAATTCTGTTAAAATCATCCCCATTTGGCTGTGGCAAAGCAGAGCCCGTAAATCATGATTAGTGAAAGCAAAGGGCCAGAGAAGAGATAATTAATTTCGCTTTGCTGTTCAAAGGCTGCACTGCCCTTGCTCAGTGGAGGATTTGTGCCCTTTAGACAAAAGGCTGACAAGTGTCACCTGTTAATCTTCTCTGTGTGCAGCTCTTTGCAGCGTGAGATGGTCCTGTCACAGGGCCCTGCTGGCTCTGGCAGCTGCTATTTGCAAGTCAGCTGCAAAGCTCTCCCTCTTTATTCCTCTGGCTATTTTTAGCATTTCTCTTTAGATGCAATAAAAAAAAAAAGACATCTCATGTCGGTGATAACCAGGTTGTAGTGATTGTTCCCCTTAAGGGACAGACATGTTGGGCAATGGGAGGGGAAGGGCTTTCCAGGATTGCTCCAGTGTGTGTGAAACATCTGCTGGCTGTCACCCAGGGTGGAGACACCACTGTCACCTGCGGCAGATCCCTTCAGGAGCCTGTCTCCAGCACATCCAGTGTGTGGGGATTCAGCTGGAGAGCTGGTTTCTGCATCAAGGGCAGGTCAGAACAGCTTGATATATGCAGAGGGCAGGCAGGAAAAGTCTGCTGAGCCTGCAGCATGTTCCAGAGTGGCAGGGAAGGGCTCTTGGGAGCATCAGGGCTGCATTTAAGGAGTTAAAAGAAGTCACAGTGCTCCCTGGAGCTCTTTTCCTCCCTGCTTTAACTGCAGGAAAAACAAGTGAGGGAATGGGGAGAGCCTGTCCCAGCAATCTCACCATACACGTCCCCCTCACCTCACCATCTCAGCCTCTCTCTGAGCCTTTGACAGACAGCTCATCAAGCTGAATTTGAGCATCTGAAATTTAGTCTATTCTGCTAAATCATTCCTGCTGGTTTTAATCCACATTCATACTATATTTCTGCCGTTTTATTTTCCCCTCCCCTCTCCCCTCAAGGGAAAAGCAGTAGCTTTCTTGGAGATAGCTTATGATTTTTCCAGACAGAAATTGTTTCCATTCCAGGGTTATTGGCAATACCCAAATATATGTCCAGGAATTGGTCAAAGCCAAGATTTAGAGCTGCTGCTTCTAATGTCTAATAAAGCAGGACTGCAAAAGGTCAGCCTCTGTGCAACATAGCAGCCAGTTCCACCAGCTAATGGCATAATCTATTATAGAAGTAATTCCTATGTCTTCCCTTCCCAGTCAAATATAACAACAGTGGGGAACATTAACTGTCTAATTTAATCCTGAGTTTCTTATAGTGCTAGTAAACCCATTAACTAGGGCTGTTATCCAGACTGATTGAGTCTTGACCTTGGCCTGTGTTTTTAAGTGAGCTTTGCCATTCCCTTTGGGATCAGCAGCTCCATTCAAGCAGCAGCTCCACTGCCCTCCTTGCAAGGCTCTGTGCTGGTGGCCCAGCCTGGGTGGCCCTGCAGCAGTGTCCTGCCCTCTTGCTGTAGTTTGCACTGCAGCGCATTCATCATTTCAAGGTCATCCAGAGCTCTCTGACTTCTGAATTTATGGAGGGTAACAGCAGCCTTTGCTTTGCTGTAAGCACTTCCCATTGCCATTGCTTCACCTTTACCCCAACAGCTCTTGTTCTTGTGCTTTTTAACACTGTCCTTCATACTCTCCTGCTTTTTTCCTCTGTATCATCAATGCAGGCTGCAGCATCAGCTGCTCTGTTAGCAGGTGTTTTTGCTTTCTCCTGAGCTGCCCCAGCTGCTGGGCAGAGCCTTTGCTAGCAGCATTCATAGTTAGCATCACATAACAGCTTGGAAGGGACCTTAAATATCATCTGGTTCCAGCCCTGCTGGGTCCCAGCTGCCCAGTCCCATGGGCAGGGACACCTCCTGCTAGGCCAGAGGAGGGGTGGCTTGGTGTGAGAGCACAGATGCCTTCTCTCCACACAGGTATAGTGCAGAGGAGTGCTTGGCATCAGCCTTTGATGTGATTCTCCCTGGCAGGTAAGAGGAAATGGTTTATTGAATTGTTTTGAGTATTTAGAGGCCAGAGGGGTTTCTGTGAGTGGTCTTCTCCCACCTTTGTGTGTCCTCTGCAGTAACATGGCTGACTTTCCCCTGGAGAGGAATTGCTCTAAGACCTAGTTCTGGGTGTGCTGTGAACTCTCATAGCTCTCAGCTTCACTCAATCCTGGGCTTCCCCTCCTCTGTCCTGGTCCTCAGCATCTTGCTAATTATCCCAAGCATCTGTTCTGAGCACAGCAGTGAACATTTCCCTGAACAGCTATGAGTTGTCTTGCCAGATTGTTATTTACGTGCTGCTTCAGGTCACACACTCCCCAGGGCAGGAGTGAGACCCGAGTTTGGGCCATTTGTCTTCCATGAGTTGAAGAGAATAAAGAAAACATTTACCTTCTGGCTGATGGTCCATTCATCTCCTGCTGAATCTTACGTCTTTGTCTGTCAGATCTCCCTTTTTCCTGCACTATTTTGAGTTCTCTAGGCACTAGTTTTCATCCTTTTTTGACTCTCTGTGTGCAGCCCAAAATGCCTGAGCCAGCAGGGTCACGGAGTCTCGCTGGTCCTCATGTGCACCAGGACTCACTTCTTCCCTCCTTGTATGGGCAAATCACGAGCCTGATAAAGCCTGTCTGGCTCTGGGCTCCTTCTTCCTCTGCTTCCCCCATCCCATGTCCCTGCAGATTTTCCAGCCCTGGGCCTCTCTCTCTCTCTGTGTGCAGTTTATCCTGGGGAGCCACAAATCCAGCAACTCTGCCCTGGTCCCAGGGATGGCTGCCATGGTGGGGCTGACAGATGCCAGGTGGGTGGTGGGGCAGGAATTGTGTGCCCACAGGGAGCAGAGTGTGGCCCTGGACACTGGGGATACACCTTGTGCTGCTAAGGAGTTGGTGACACAGGAAATTGAGAGAAATGCTAAGCCTTCTCTGCAACAAGTGCCAAATAAACGCTGCTGTTTCTGTTGTATCTCAGAATATCACCTGGAGTGTTGGTGCAAACAGTGGATGCAGGCTGAAAAAAACACTGAACTGAGGAAAATACACCCAAGCAGAGCCCCTCCCAAGCCTGTTACCCAGGAGGCCAAGACTCCCTCATCCCTTTGCACAAAGGTGACATTTGTAAAGAGCTCAAGGGCAGGTTTTTCCATGCTGATGGCTCAGCAGCTCTCCCTGCCCAGCAGCAATAACCAGGTTTCTCAAAGAGCCAGGTCAGCGTAGAGGGGAGGTGCAGTGTTCTGTGGAAAAGCTGGGCCATTTAATGCAGTGCCTCTGTCACAGGGAGCTAAGCCACCCCATGAACCCATGCTAGTGACATGTCCTCTTCAGTCCCCATGTGTGGTGAGCTGCTGATGTGTGTGTGCTGGCATCCTCCTTCCCTGTCAGAATAAATAAATACTCCCATGGGGCTGAGAGCGGGTCTGCAAATAGCTAATGAGAGTTGAAATCCCAACCTGAAATTACCACACTGCTGGTTGAATGGGGTTGGAAAAGAATTCCTTTTCTTTTTAATGTCTTTTAAATGTAACTGGCTAGCAGGGGGGCATCACCAAGGCTTTGTGGCTGACTCAGCTGTGTGAGAGCCTGCCCACCCCGCAGGCAGGGCTCCTCTCTGCCGTCACTTGTACCCAACCTGCAGCCTCCTCACAGCGTCCTTTGTGAGAGAGGGATTGGGGGAACGGGGGCTGCATCACTCCCTGGGTAATTGCCCCCATTCAGGGATGTTTGGAGAAGTGGAGGAGGTTTGTAATTGTGCCTGGCTTTGGCACGCAGCAGGCAGAGAGCAGCACCCGGCACGGCAGCGTGGGTATCCCGGCACAGAGCTCCTGACGTGGCTCAGCAGCTGTGTCATGGCTTGGCAGATGCCTGTGGGACAAATGTAGGTGTCAAATGCTGGCCTCAAGCCTCCTCCTTACCATTTGCAGCAAGTTCTTCTACAACCTCCAAAACAGCTGCGTAAATCAGGGTCCAACTGGGTAAATCTTCTTTTGTATCAGTGTACCACAGAGTTTGACTCTTTTGTGCTGCTACACACACGTCCCAGTGCAGTGACCAGCACCTGTAGCTTGCCACGGGCCAGCCTCAGTACCTGGTGATGAGATTTGGAGGCTCTGTCCTCCCAACAGCTTTTCTTTTGCTGTGGTCACTGTGGCAGAGGCACTGCTGGTGTTTGAGGATGTTGTCCTGTTGCCACCCATAGTCAGATCCTCTTTGTGGCTACAGTCATGGAAGCAGATGTGAAAACCACAGTGTGGACAGGGTGGATGCTTCTGATGTTGAGCAGGAGGAAATGGGACCCTCTAATCAAAAAGGAGATGTATTGCTCTGTGTGTGTTATAAATGGATAGGGAATTGAGTCCCAAGGGGACTGATGCTTGCCCTGCTCATCTCACTTTTAACTACTGCTCTAGATGGATTATTTCCTCTGCAGAAATGAGGATTGGGAAGGGATGGCTACCAAGAGACAATCCTATAAGCTATTCTAGCAATCAACCTGAAGAGGTGACAGCCACATATGAGCCTGAGATAGCAGAAATTCTCTTTAGAGGCAATTAGTTACAGCTAAACAAATGTTGACCAGCTGGTGACTGCAGCCATTATTGGGGTTTTTTTGGGCGAGGAGAGAGATTTTAAATTGATTCCATCTAACTAAACTGTGTAGAAACCATCGAGTTTTGCTCAAAAAAAGACTCCATAGACGTCATTCATTTCAAAGATAAATCTGGTTCTTTAGTTACTGAGTTGCTTTAAAATGCAGATTAACCACTAGCCAAAATAATTTTCTCTTGCAGCTTGAATTTCAGTGGAGTCCATCTGGCATCTGCTGGGCAGTTTAGTGACTTCCTGGGGAGCATGGGCCCTGCACAGTTTGTTGGCCGTCAGACCTTGGCCACCACCTCGATGGGTAAGGAACACAAAGGAGTCGGGTGGCTTTAACTGAGCCTTGAACAGGCAGCTCCTACAAGGCACCTAATAATGTGTCCAGCATCTGCTGATCTAACACTGTCCTGCTCCATTTCTCTGTTAAATCGAGTGAGCTTGGCTGAAAGGTTTTGCTGACTGCAGCAAATGTGGCATTAGGAGGAAAGCAGCAGCTTTATGCTTTTCTCCCTCAGCTCTGAAAGGCACAGACTGAGTAAAATGCAGCTAAAATCCTGAAAATGCATCTTGTGGGGTTTTTCTTTCTGTAAGGCCCATCAGGCTCTGTAAGAATTTTGTTATGGTCCACCATAATTGCATTTTCCAAAGCAGCTTGCAATCCTAGGTTCTTCCATTTGGAAGAGATGAGAAGCTTTCTGCCACAAAGAGTAGGAGACTGAGCCACCAAAGCCATTTTAGAGGGCTCCCAGTCAAGTTTGCTTTTGAAAATGTGGCCTGGAATCACTGTGGAGCTGCTCCAGAGTAATACAGGAGGAAATCAGGCACATACAGTTTGTTATAGTTTGTGTAGGAGGGACATGAAGATTGTTTTTTAAAAATTTTTGTAACCCAATGATGTATTATTTTGAAAGTCTTCTATGTATTTTGACATTCTGGTTTAGGGGACGTGGAAATTGGCTTGCAAGAGCGAAATGGGCAGCTTGAAGTGGATATCATTCAGGCTCGAGGACTGACACCAAAACCTGGCTCCAAAACACTGCCAGGTAGGATGCTTTGATCTCCTAAAGTACTGCCCTGAGCCTCTGCCTCCCACAATGCTTGTGAACAGGGAAAATTTGAATTTTTGCTTGGCAGGACTAAGCAGCCTGTGTGTGGTGCTGAAAACAAAGCTGCTTGGGCAAATCTTTTCCCTTCTGTAACTGCCTTCTTTAGAAACACCTGAGACATGCCACACTGTCTTTTCTAAAGTGAACATGAAGATTTTCTTCATATTTGACCATGTTCTTTGTTCCAGCTGCTTACATCAAAGCTTACCTGCTAGAGAATGGCGTGTGCATTGCGAAAAAGAAGACAAAAGTGGCTCGCAAGTCATTGGACCCTTTGTACAATCAGGTGTTGCTGTTTGCTGAGAGTCCCCAGGGCAAAGTATTACAGGTAAGATGAGCAAGTCTCAGGTCTGCCCCTCTCTCTCTTCCACCTCTCATGGAAGAAGATACTGAGTCCTGTCGTGCTGGTTAATTAACATAGATGAGAAAAAGCCAATGTTTGTGTCAAACCAAATGCACTCAATATGAACTTAGCAAAGGGAAAGGAATCCCTCTTTCTTCATACCCAAGCTGATGATTATTTGACACCCTGCCAGATACCATGAGTGGATTGATTTTTAATTTTTTTTAATTCTTTTTTTCCCAACCAGTTAGGAGATGGGTGGTACCTATAGGTGCTAAAATGATCTTGCAGCATGGGTTGCCTTCTGTGCTTATACACATTCAGGGCATTCTGCTTTGCCATCACCCAATCACATATCTTACCTTTTTCTACCTCTTTTCTGTTACTGCCATGTGTTTTCTGCCATACTCATATTTTCAACTCTGTACCTATGTTTCCAGAGCAAAGAGTGATTTGCATTGTTAAATCTTATAAAAATAATTTACATCCAATAAAGCCTGGCTAAAGTTTATTTGTAATACTAATGTAATTAATCCATGAGTTTCCATTCTTTACCTCCGCTGGTGTCTAAATTGCCAGCTAACCTGCTGGACCCTTTTCTTCAGTGACTTCTACCTCATTTGCCTTTATTAGAAGCATTTTCCCCTGATGCAACAAAACTGCATATTTATGACTGAAATAGAGTGGGACCTGGCTTGGTCTGCTCTTGCCTTGCATGGGGTTCCTTACCTGCTGCCTTGCTGCCAGGAAAGGCACTTATTCCAAGAATAAATTGAGGAGCTTGGCTTTTTTGCTAATGGACATGTCACCAAACTCACTTTGTGCAGTGGCTTGCTGCATCTCCTGCTGAGATGTGAACTTTAGGTTTTTGATTGACATTCATTGTCTCTCCTACCTCATTTTACAGAAAACTGTAGTGTTGTGGCTGTTAGGAGCCTAGGGAAAGAAGCTGTCAGGATTAGCCAGAGATCACTAATTGTCATCATAACCCGTCCTACTCATCCTCTCCTCTTCAGAGCACGGACTCACTCTGCAGTCAGTCGTCACCTTTGTCACGACAGGGCCACCTGGCCAGACCTCCAGCATGCCTAAGCCCATGACCCTCACTGCATTTGTTCTTCCACCCACTGGTCTCCATCGTGTCGTAAGTGTGACTCAGCTTTCCCTGCTCCTCTGCCAGCTCTTCCATTGCCCTTCCCCTGTCTGTGAGCCGTTCTGGGCCGTCTGTGCTGCTTGCCCTGCATGTCGCTCACGTGTGCCCCTCGTGTCGTGTCCCTGGCTCCTGCCTTTCCTCCAGGTGAGTGGCCATGCCTCATCTCCATCTGCTACGTGTGCAGAAGTTAAAACATGCTCTTCTCCTCAAACTGTTGGCTTTTGGCCCAAGTTGTTGCCCACCTTTTTTTTTTGTTGGTTTATTTTTCCAGATCAGGAGCTCCTCCTGCCCTTCCTCCCCAGGCCACCTTTTGGTGTCCAAGGCCTGTTATATGGCAGGACCAGATTTTACCTGCAAGTGTTGGACTGCAGCCCTGAGGATACTTTGTGCAGGTGCTGCCCCTGCCCAGCAGAATGGTGTCTTGTCCACATGCACATTCACCTCTGTTTCATGGGAGAAAAAAAAATCCAATAACATTAGGATTTGTAAACATGTGTTTAAAACAAAATAGTAACATCATCAGGCAGAACTTCACGTTGGTAGAGTAAACATTTCTGGTCTTCTCAGACTGTAGCAAAGCTCCAGAAAGTTGGATGAGTCGAAGGATTGGTCAGACTTGTGCTGCCCAAGGAAGTGTGAAAGTTGGAGGATTAACTGTGCTCCCCCTTCTTGTCCCTAAGGTGATAGTCTGGGGAAACTATGGACGCATGGAGCGCAAGCACTTCATGGGAGTGGCCAGGGTTCTCCTGGAAGAACTGGATTTGTCAACTTTAGCAATCGGCTGGTACAAGCTCTTCCCAACTTCCTCGATGGTAGATCCCACCACAGGCCCGCTCCTGCGCCAGTCCTCCCAGCTTTCCCTGGAGAGCACAGTGGGACCCTGCTGTGACAGGTCTTAGTGAGTAAGGAAGGGGGAACTGCTTTTGTTTTTTAAACATGCTGTCAAGGTTTTGTTTGCTGGAACTCTGACCTCAAGCGCAATGCATGTTCAATCAGTTCTTGTGGAGCTGGAAGAGGAGGATAACCCAGTGACCTTAGACAGAAGACGAGGGGGAGGGCACTGTGCCCTCTCCGTCCGAGGAGGAGGTGCCATGGGGCATGAGTCCTAGTTGTCAAATTAGACATACACCTCTTGTTTCACTTCTCTCGCTGTCATTCTTGGACCCTTGTTTCAGATCAATATTAACCCTGGAAAGTTGCAGCATTCGAAAGAATTTGGGGGGAGTAAGGAATTGATTTCTCTTAGCTGTGCGTGTTAGAAATTTCTAATATGAATTCTTTCACAAGAAGGTACCTGAAAAATTTAGAGGTCATCATCTGGCCTAAAAAAGAGCAGGAACGGAAAGTTTAAGAGGAAGCATTAGGTCTTTTTATAATGTCTTTCTTTCTGAGAGGAAGAAGAAGAAAAAAACCTGCAACTCTTTCTTTAGAATCAGTTCCCTGTCACTGAGTCATGTTAGCTGTAACACTGTCGTTGCTGTGTTTTCAAACTGTGCCAAATTACCAGCAAGTGTCTTTACTGCATTATGTGTCTAACACTGCTGATGAAGCATACTTGGTGGGAGAACAAGTAGCACCCACTTAGAGCAGACAGTTTAAACAGAGTTCGAGTTTAGCAGGCTAATTAACCACAATTTTGCTCAGTAAAAAACCCCAAAATGCTAGAAGTGGGAGCTGAACAACACACTTGCAGCTTGAGGTGTTTTGTATTGTCAGATAAGACATTCTGCAGTTTGCTGACTCCCTTACTTGTTGCTGTGCATCTTTCAGTCATGATGTCTTCTATCTCCTGCTTTTTTCCTTCATCTCCTTGGTACTGGTACATATCTGCTGGAGATGCTGTCCTTCCTTCCCAGACCTGAAACAGGACTGTTTGTTTTATTCTGCCATGGGAGAGGAAATGGGGGGTTCTGGGGGTGCACAAGAAAAGAATCTCAGTTTGCCATCTGAGAAGAAGGCGCTGGAGAGCCCATAACCCTCCCTGTGGAGGGAGGGGAGCTTTAGGCAGTCTTGGCACTACACAGGCATTGTCAAGTGTCCTGCAAGAGGAGATGTGATCCCCAAAGTACAGAGAGGTGGTGAGTGAGGAATGTGATGACAGTGGTCACAGCACATGTGTTCTGTTCATTAAATGAGTAAAGCACATTTGCTGAGCTGTGGCAGCTGCTGCCAGCAGAGCCATGTGCTGGAGGAAGGGCTCTGGATCCTTCAGACAATTAAATTATCCAGAATCACAGAGAATCTCCAAAGATTTTCTGTTGATAGCTCTGTTTTGGCTAGGTTTTGTATTAGTTCCTAAATGAGGATTTGATGACTGCTGTCCCAGAATAAACTTTTAGAGATGTTTTACTTTGTGGTTTAAAAGTGAAGGTCCCATGTCCCATGTAGGAATGAGCAGATTCTTGGCCTGTCATAGAGAAATACTGAGCATTTATTTCTGCATGTGGACCTCAGCTTTCTTAGAGTAAAAGCATGAGTGTTGAGTGGATGGTAAAAGCAGTTGCTTTTGGTCCTAGCTTGTCTATGGCATTTTAAATTATTTTGAGATAAATTACAGGATAGATGCAAAAATTATATAGGCCTTACAATAATCTGTAAAAAATTATATAATATAAAGAAGAGGGAAGGAGGACAAAGGACATAGAATGAGTAATTTTTTGAGTCTTCAGTGGCAAAAGCCTCAACATTTCAGATAAATCTCTTAATTTCCTTGATCAAATATGTCTCTGGCCTCTCACTAATTATTTTTTCTAATGTATTAGACAATTTCTATATATTAGCTGAAGAAAGTTTGTTGCATGCTGGTCAAACTATGTTGTGGCGCTCTCTCTTTTATTTTTATTTTTAAAAAAGAAGCACATTTACTGTAATTCAAGTCAGCATCTTTTCCTCTTGGTATGTAGTGAGTACTAGGCAATATTGTACAATATGTGTATGAACTAGACTAGATTAGGTAGATTTAGTGGTTTGTAGCACTGGATCTTTTAATAACTATGACTTTAAAAGGACTGTGGGGAGCTCCAGGCACACACCAGACCTGGCAACAGGGCTTCTGTCTTAAGTTATGCCAAAAGCTTTGTATTGGTACTTAGTTTGGACATTATCTACCAGTAAGAGCTAAGTTAATCCTGAGTTTCCTGTGCCCAGTAAGACGAATGCAGCATTTTTGCAGTTTTTAATGGGGAGTAGGAGACTATAAATGCCAAAAATATTTCCCCAGAAAACTTTGTTTAACGACTGTCTGTCGAAAAGCTCAGTTCCTGTGTGCCTGGCAGATGCAACTTGTCTCTGTTTCCTGCCCCTCTGAAAGCTCTGCAGGCTCAGTGATGATCAATTTAGTTACCACAGGACTCCTCAACACCGAGGACTAGCTTCCGTCTGGTTTTAATCATGCTGAAGGGTCACTGTCAGGGTGAAATAAAGAAGTTATGGTTCTAGTTGTGTTATTTTTGTTAACATCTCCAATCCTGTAATTTGGAGGCAGTTTCACAGTCTGCTCCATGCGATTTTCTTCTGCATTTTTTACGTGGTTGATTGTGGTCCAGTGCTTTTGTTTGACTCGCTCCAAGTCCTGTTTCTCCCCAGTAAGTGAACCCTGCAATCCCTGGCTGCCAAGCACAGCACAGTCACACGGACTGGCAAGTGCTTCCTTCACAAAGCAGACTCACAGGACACAGAGTGAGGCTGGGGGAGTTGCATGGTACCCTGCAGTTCAATTCTTGCTTCACTCACACACATGATTCCTGCACTGGCCATGGTGTGTTGTAGTCAGAAAAGAACTCTGCTAGTTGCCCATCGGTTTAAGACTCCCAGTGTAGCATCCAAGACAAGTCTCAGGCTTGGAATAGCCTATTTTTATAAAGCCTAACCCACTTTTCCCCCAAAAATTTGGCTGGCCAGTTTCTGTCTAAGGCAATGTGGTGTGCGAGTTGGGATTACCAGTGTGGTCGTGTATAAAGCAGCATTTTGCCATAGTGATGAGCAGCTGAAAACTGAATTTTTGTCCCCTTTGCAATTCTTGGCTGAGTCTTTTCCTGTGCCTGAGTCTTGCTGTTGGTTACAGTGAGGGAGGGAGAGAGGAAAAGCAGGAGACTTAAATAAAAGAACAAAAAGGTGTCAGAGTATTCTTGGTTGGTGAATGATTATGAGGGATGAGACTGAGGAGAGATAAACGCCTGCCCAACTCAGGGGTGATTCTCTGTTCCTTGTGCATGAACTGCTGCATTGTAAAGGTAAGGGGAGCATTGCTGGCCAAAAAACCCATGGAGAGCCAATCCCTAAATGTTACCTGCATTATGGAAACAAAGAAATGTTGGTGCTGAGAGCGGGATGGTCCCTCCCCAGTGGGAATCCCCTGCACACAGGGAGAGCAGCCTTGCATGTGGCTTTGTCCTCTTTGTGCTCTGAGCAAAAAGCAGCCGTGACCATGGTCCTGGTTTGTTCAGGAAAAAAAATGTGATCTTTTTCCCAGTCTCCTGGTGTTTCTTTCCCTTTGCCCCAACGCAGCTGGGATGGCCAAGGTCCTCACTCTGCAATTCAATCCATGGGTCCTCATCCAGCAGCTGGAGCTGCTGGAGCATCCCTTTGCACTGCAGGCACTGTGGGCAGGGTCAGGGACAGCATTTCTTGGCCATGGATTGTTTCAAAGGACACTGCAGAATTATTTGCTTTGAGTGAAAATATATATTTATTGTTCCTAGCTGCCAGATTCTTTATCATTGTACTGTTCTAAATTTGCAGGTCTTCTGGAGTATGAATATCACAAGTTCCTGTAAAGGAGCTGTTTTTAAGATGTTGAGGCAGTTAACAGAATCTCAACCTAAGCATGTTTAGTAATGTTTAGACAGCAAGACAACTTTTTTATGAAACTCATTTTAAGTTAGTTTATTACATGCTGTTGGTAATATTTTAAAACAGGAAAAATATTTTTCTTTAAAGACAAAATGATATGTATGTTTTTTAACAGGTAACATAATTTAGTGTTTTCAAAAATGTTTGATGTTCTTGGTATGAAGTTTACTCATTCTTTTGATTTCTATGTTCCTTGTTATATTTTATCAACTTTTTTCCAAAAGAAAAGAGGCATATGTAAATAAACACCAGAAAAGAGTCCTATAAGAAATTCTGTTCAAACTGGCCATAAAATTATTAGTAAATATTTGTTATTGTTCATTAACTCTCAGCTACTTTGTTGAAAGAATAGATGTTGTATTTTCAAGATGAGAACTACTAAGCTAGTTTTGTCATAATCCTGTACTCTGTATAAAAATCTTTTTATAAACAAAGTCTAATAGGCTACCAAGCAATAATATATTCCATTGGGTGTGCACAGATTGTGACTTGCAGGCTGTAGTACATATTGTTGATACAGTTTATAATTGTCTTCAATCTGAACAACATCACTTTTGAAAAAGGTCCATATTAACTTTGATTGTAAAAAAACAAAGACTGGGCTGTTGCCTTGTGAGATATATTCATTCTATAGACTTCTCTGTGAGTGTCTGTGCCCATCAACATGAGATCTCTCTTAGGTGAAGAAAGAAACAGCTGTAGGTGACTTCATACTACAGAGGTAAAAATTAGTTTCAGTATAAACTTCATGACTGTTTCAATCTCCTGTTTTTCTTAGGCTATCTAGTATTTGTAACTTGACGAGAATGGTTCCCACTGCCATTGTAGCCCTGATAAAGCAAAAAAGCCTTTGCACTCTGGGGCCACTTGAGTTCTGCCTGACAGCTGCCTATTTTCCTCAAGATACCTGGGGCAGGCTAAAGGGAGGGGTTGTTTTCAGAGCAGCAGATTGGGCTGCTCTTCTTCAAAGGCTCTGTGGGTTATTTTGTCCATTTCATAGGTGGTATTTGTCCATTTTGTTAGAAAATTCCACCCAAGGCAGAGAGGTTGCACCTTTGCAGGGGATCACAGGGGACCAAGGTGTAAAACAGGCACAGGTTGTTCTGTGCCTTGCTTCAGAAACTTGCTAGTGCTGGGCTCTCTGATTTTTCCAAAGTGGCAGGATCAGGATACTGGATTTTAAGTCAGCTCCATCACTGATGCAGTGATAGAATAAAAGAGCTTCAAAACAGCATCCCAGTCCATTGCCTGTGGATTCCTCCCAGCATTTCCCACAGGACAAGTGTCCATGTTGTTCTCAAGATTGCCAGGCTGCTGGCTGTGCAGGCAGCAGGTCCCAGTGGTGCTGGGAGCCCCAAGGAATGCTGGAAGAATTCCTGGTTTTTATTAAATGCTTTGAAGAGAGAGAGAGAGATGTGTGTGAATGCAAAGTGCCATCAGTAGAGGAGTCCAGGGCCTATTTGTGACCTGGAGGGAGCATCTAAAATGAAATTGCAGCTGCCAGATTTGAGCCAAGCATTTGGAAAAGAGGATGATCGGTGAAAAGAGAATGATCAGTGAAAGGCTTTTTGTGTTTACCCCAGTGCACACCAGGCAAGGTGTATGTCTGTGAACCTGGTGATTCCACAGGGAGTTTGCAGGTGATCAGGTGTTCTCAGAATGTGGCTTCAGCTCTCACTGCCTGACTCCTCTGCTCAGTGGCCATGTCCCAGTCACCAGGCAGCCTCAGATCCATCCCCAGCTGCTCACCCTGGACAGCAGCATCACACTCACCCCTGGGGAACCTCCACTCTCCCCACAGTACAGGCACCCTCTGCCCTCCCTTCCCCGTGGTAACTGCTTTTATCCTGGTGGAGGAGAGGAACCAGGGAGAGTTTCTTTGTAGCATTTGGTTCTTTGGACTTCAGTGGCTGAAACAGAAGGACCTTGCACCAGCCCTTTCCAGAGCACCAGCAAACAGAGACAGTGACCCAAGGACTTTCCCTTTGTGACTTTGCAGTGGCTAAAATGGCAAGCAAAGCAGTCCAGCTTGGCCCGGTCCATGGACAGCCTTGGCATTCACTCTGGGCGTGTTACATGGGCTGAGCCCCCTGTGCAGGGGCAGGGAAGGGCTGTGTCTGGCAGAGAGGCCATGTGGGCACACACTGTGCCCAGGCAGCTGTGAGCTCCTCTCACTGAGCCATGGTGGGAGCAGAACCAACCAAGAGAATGACTGAGGCACACCTTGCTGAAGCCATCCCACAACCTTTGCAGGGGCTGGTTTTTGTGGTTGTTTGGGCACCAGATGTTAGGATATCTGCCCACAGGGACTCCAAGTCCCACTAATGCCAGCCTGGAGCTTCAAATCCTTCAGCAGTTTTTTTCTTTGGGGCTGCTGCTTCTGACCCAGTGCTGCACGCTGGTCTCTTCTTTGGTGATTCCATCCTCTTGACCTGGAGCTGGTTTTAGCTTTGGAGCAAGGGAAAGTGAGGTTTGGAGGGTGAATCTTAAGGCATGTTCCTCTAGCCTCACCACACTGGGCTTGTCTTCCTCCTGCTCCCTGCACAGTGAAAGGGCATCCTGGGGATGCAGTGCCTCCCTGAGACCCCCTCACGCAGCACTGCCATGGCCTGCCACCCCCCAGGGATGCCCATGTCCTGCCAATGTATTCAAACTGTTTCCTTTCCCACCCTTGGAAGGAGCCAGGGCTCCTCTGCAGGGCTGGGCAGCCCAGGCAGGCAGGATGTGCATCCCTGACAGCCAGGAGAAGACAGGGAGCTGCCTCTGGGCTGGGAGAAGGGCAGCTCCCAGCGAGCTTTCCTCCACCTTTCCTTTTCTTTCCCCAGCACCCTCTGCTCCCTCCATGGGTCCCCACTTCCCTCTGGACACGAGGCCTTATTCCAGCCCGAGGGGGCTGAGGCTGCCCACACATCTCTGCACTGACACATCCATCCCCCTTGGTGTGGCAGAGCTGGCCTCTGCTCAGGGATGGGTCAGCCATCCCCCAGCCCATCCCTGCTCCCACCCCACTGCCAGGGCCTGGCCACTGCAGGGAAATCTGCTTTCACAGGTTAAACCTTTTTACTTCATTAATTGCTCCACAAAACCCAGCGACTTTGCAGGCACTACAACACTCCTCTTGCTTTACCCTAGGAGTGGGGGCAGCTGAGATCTGCTCTTTTTGGCCTCTCCAAAACTTTCTGGAGGTTTTTAACATCATTTGGTGGGATGTAACCTCTGTGGAGCCAGAGGGAACACAGGCAATGGAGCTGGCAGCCTGCTTGCCCAGGTGGCTTGGAGGTGCCTGGGCTGCCTTGGGTGGAAGGTGGGACACTGGCCACTCGTCTGTAGTCAGGAGAGGATTCTGCTATACTTTTTCCTGTCTGTAGGTTTTATTCAGACAATATGTAATGAATAAGTGATTTACAATTCAGTGTTAAGCTAATGAAAATGTTGATAATGGTGATAATAAAACCTTTTTTTTTTCCTACGGTGTGTTGGAGGTTTTCTGTGGAGTGTGTCTGCTCTCTCTCTTGTCACCACCCTCATCTTCAACCTGAGACTTCAGCTGGACCCTTCCTTCTCCTTGTGCCTGTAGGGAATGAGAGCAGCTCAGCCTGGTGTGCCCAGTGCTCTGTGGAAGGGCTGTCACTCTGGCCCCCTCAGTCAGCCCCAGCTTCAAACCTGCATTTCCTTGAGCCACTTCTGGATGTTATTTGGCCATGAGCATCTCCAGGCACAGAGCTAAGCTTGCTCCCATTTGTGCTCTGCTCACCACCCAGTCTAAAGCTCCTGCTGTTTTCTTTCCAAGACTCTTCATGGTCAGCCCTGGCCATTCAAGGGTGATTTTGAAACCCTGGAGGTGAAGACTCTACTGGCAGAAAAAAGCCACCCCTGGCCCAGGCTGTTGGGAGCATCCAGTGTGGGTGCAGGGGAGCCTGGAGGGCCCCAGGGAAGGAGACCCTCAGGTGTTACTGGGTGTGCAGCTGTGCCTGGATGACCTGGAGCTGTGAGCCCTTGGGTGGGAAATGTCTGGGGGATGCTGCTGGAGGGGTCTGTGGAGGAGGTGGTGGTGCTGAGAATAGGCACCATTCTCTGGGCAGCTACTGCAAGTCCTTTTCCCATGGGAATGAGGGATCACAGAGTTCACTAAGAATTTCTTAAAAGGTGTTTGTGGTGCCTCCAAATCCCTCTGCAGGTCATCAGGGTGAGACCAAGGGGCAGCTTCCCTCCTGCCCCAGCTACAGCCCCTGGGGGAGCAGTGATGGAAGGGGAGGAGGAGGAGGAGGAGGAGGAAGAGGGGGGTGTCTCTAGAGTGTCAAGGGGCAGCCCAGCATCTCCCCCCCTCAGTCCACCACCAGCTTGCCAAGCAGGAGGGGGCTGAGGCTGTCACTGAGCAGCCAAGCAGTGCTGCCTGGAAGCTCAGGCCACGTGGAAGCAGCAGCTACAGGCAGCTACTGTCACCTCACCACCAGCACTGCCCTCCGGGGTGTGGAGGTCACACCACCAGCCCTGCTGCCTCTGCATGGCTGCATAATGGTCTCTGGGACACAACCACGGAGCCATTGAGCTTGGGCAGTGCCCTGCTGAATCCAGAGGGAGAGGGCAAGGCTGGCTCAGCCTCTGGGTTCAGGTTTTCTCCTGCTTCAGCTCCACCAGAGGTGTTCTCACCATGCAGGTGCCTTGAGCAGGAATCAAGAACCTGCTTCTTTCCACAACTGTGGGTGAGGGTGAGGTGCAGCCCCATGTTGGCCACTGGGAGATGTCCAAGGTTCAGCGTGGAAAGAGGGAGGGATTTCCATCTGCTCAGCTCTGATGGCAAAGGGCAGCACAGCAACAGCCAAACCTTGGGCTGAAATCCATGGGGAGGGTGGGGGAGATGGGACATGGCAACAAAAGGGCTGAGCTGGTGGGATCAGCGTGAAGTGACACGCTGAGGAGCTGAGAAGCCAATGACAGCCTCATTGTTAAGCCTGTTTTCCACACTCACAGCCTGCTTGCTTTGTTCCCCCCTCCTCCCCCTTTCTCTTTAACCCAAGGCTCACCCAGCTGGGGCAGGGCTGCCCCACTGCTGCACATGAGGCAGTGGTTGGACCTCCCAGCCCCTGGAATGTCACCCACCCAAAGGGCCTGGGAGCACCCAGGTGAAGGTGTCACAAACCAGCCCCTGGTGGCAGCCCAGCAGCACCTGCATCCTCCTCTCTGCCTGGGTGCCCACGGGGAGCCAGCCTTGGGGCTTGGACACTTCCCTTTGCTCATCCTTGTGACAAATAATCAACCACCACCTGATGGATTCACCTTTTATTAACCTGCCACCCAGAACAAAAGGAGGAGAGAGCAAAGCCTGCCCTGAGACCTTCACAATGCTGGCAACTTTGCATGCTTTCCCCACCAGGAAAAGGGGCTATTTCTCCACAAAAACCCCCTCAGAGGGTATTTTAAATAGAACTGAGAGTTAAAATGTCCATTATTGGAGGGAAAAAAAATCAATAGAGCTCCTACCACTGTCAGAGCCCTGCTTTCATGCAGATGAGAGAGGATGGACAAAGGCCACGCTGGTCACCAGCTGGTCACCAGCTGGAAAGAGCAGCCCAGGTGTGGCTGTGCAGGTACCACAGGGGGATGAACGTGGAGATGGGACCACCCCCACCTCAGATAACCCCAGCAGCAACAAGCACAAACCCGTGGGCTCACAGGGACTGGGAGGAGGTGAGGAGCCAGCACAGCTGCTGCAACACATCACCTTTCCAGCTGGAGGAAAGGTGGGGAAGGAAGGGGTGATTTTAGGTAAGAAAAAAAAAAAACCTGCTTAGGACCAAGCTGTTTGCAGGTGACTGTAGTTCAGGAGGCTCTCCCTGGGGCTGCCCTCAGTACAGGCTGGGCTCAGCACAGAGTAGAGCTGGGACTGGACTGGGCTGGGCTGGACTGGGCTGGAGGAGTTCAGTTTCCCCTGGGAATGGGGCAGTGTCCCTCCAGCCATTTCAGCAAGGAGGACCTACCCATGGTGGGGAGGTGTAAGAGACAAGGTGTGCTGGTGGGCAGGTGAGTGAGTACATGGGCCTCCATCTTCTAAAAGCACTGAGCCAGCCACAAGCCTCAGCTCTCACCCAGAGGGCTGCTCACAGGAGATGAAGTTCCTCCATGAAGCTGTCCCCATGTGCTGAGCTTCAGGACTACAGCCCATTCCCTCCTGCCCACCCACCAGCTGCAAACCTGCTGTGTGGCACTGACTTACCTGCACCTGGTGCCAGGGGACAACTTGGTAGTCCCCAGCCTTGCAAGGCTTGCTCACACACACTTTGCTTTTGACACTCTCAGCAAATGCAGCCCAGCCCATGGAGCAAGAGTCATGTGCTGGCAGCAGCCACAGCCAAGGCTCAGCAGGGTGGGAGGGCAGCAATGCAGCCTTTGGGGAGCAGGGAGGTGGGAGAGCAAACCTGCAGCTCACTGGGGTGGGAGGGAGGGGCTCTTGCCAGTCCCAAATGTTTGAACCTACTTGGGAGGAAAAAGCAAAGAAAAACTAACAATGTCATTCAGTGCCTGCAAAAAAGGAATCATTATTTCCCAACAGGATTTAGAGGCTCCTGCTGGGGGGAGGGAGAGGAACTGAAGAAATGAGTAAGAAGAACCTGACATCTCTGTTCTTAATTTATCACCGTAGTAAGAGTGGAGCAGTGAGTGTGGCTCGGCACATGCTCCTAGATGGATCTCCTCCGCAGCCGGGGGTGCTGCCGGCAGCGGGGGCTGCTGGAGGACAGAGTGCTCCCCGGGGAGGAGCCGGTCTGCCCCCGCGTGCTCAGGGACACCTCGTCGATTTTGTAGGAAATGGAGTTGTAGTACACGGGGTTGGTGTGGCAGCTCAGGGTCTCGGGGTGGGAGGGCGCCGGGCTGCCGCACACCTGGGGCCTGTAGCACAGGCAGGTGCAGAAGGACGGCACCTCGGCCGCAGACACGGCCGACTGGCGCCGCTGCCTCTCGGCCTCCTCCTGCACCAGAGGGATCAGGTTCATCTGGCTCGTCCTGTCCTCTGCGGGGAGAAAAATGGCGTTGCTGCTGCGGCTGTCCTCCTTGGGCTTGAGGTGGATGTTGTTGCGGGCTCTCCTCAGCGAGGCTCGCTCTTCGGCGTCGCGCCGCTCGTCCTCCGAGTTCATGGTGAGGAAGCGCAGCACCACCAGGTTGAGGAAGGCGCCGATGACGGTCAGGCCCACCAGGATGTACATGAAGCTGAAAGCCACGTACGGGGGCTTCTTCTGCAAAGCCTCGTTCTTCTGCAGAGCCACAAAGTCTCCAAAGCCAATAGTGGTCAAGGTGATGAAGCAGTAGTAGTAGGCATGGAAGAAAGTCCAGCCCTCGAAATAAGAGAAGGCTGCGGCGCCGATGCACAGGGTGCCCATGCAGGACAGAAAGCCCACCAGGACCATGTTCTCCATGGAGACGTGGGTTGTCCTCATGCCCAGACACTTCTTGATCTTTTTGAGCAGTAGCCTCACGACGGTGTTCATGCGCTCCCCCAGGCTCTGGAACATGACCAGCGTCAGGGGGATGCCCAGGATGGCGTAGAACATGCAGAAGACTTTGCCAGCATCTGTGCCTGGAGCAGCATGCCCATAACCTGTGAAGGACACAGGGAAGAGGAGAGGCGGCATCAGGACCTCACTGGGGTTTCCAGCAAGGCTGCCCTGTGACCAAGAGGAGCAGTAGAAAAACGAGGGGAAGAATGGAACTCATTAACAGATCTGTAGGCAATGCTAATGGGGCCATGGGATGACCATCCTTTGGGATGATGGCACATTTGTGTAGGCAGAACCTCATTTGACCCCTAAAGTGAGAAGGTACCCTCCTGATAGCCCCCAGTGTCAGAGAGGCCAAGAGAAGGCCTAGAGCTGGACTGGGGTCTGCAAGCCTCCTGCAGCTCATGAGTAATTCAGAGATTGATGCTGTGCCAGTGCCAGGTGTGCAGGGTAACCTGAACCCCACAGCGATGGGGAACAGAGGCTCTGCAAGATGCTGAGACCAACAGCGCCAGATCACCCTGTGGGGAGGAACACACCCAGCCAGGACCATCCACAACTGCCCTTGCAGGGGCATTGCCACCTCCCCTGTCACCTGCTCCTCCTCCTCCCAAGCCATTCAGTGTCACATGCACATTTGAGTCTCAGCTGTAGGAGCTGTTGGACAGGAGCCAGAGTGACCCTGCAACCCTGTGCTATAGGGACAGTCCCCACAGGAGCAGCTAAGTCTGGAAGGACTTCTGCAGACCCACTCCAGATTTACTCCAGTGTCCCTAAGACTCAGACCTAAAGCACCACTGGCCTGTTGGGGAGGAGGGGCTGTGCTGGTTTAGATGCAGGGTAGGGAGCATTGATGTCACCTGTCAGCCCTGTCAGCCCTTTTCCTGAGGACAAGGAGCTCCAGGACAACAAGGTTCTCCTTGAACGCCTTCTGAGATTTAATTTCTCCACCTTGGCCCAAGTTTCAGAGCTGTGACTCAAGGACACACACAATCACACTGTGAGGCACAGTGAGGTATTCACTGCAATCTTCCGGGCTCCAGCGATTCCGTGCCCACCTCAATTACAGCAGCTTAGCAGAAATTGGTGGCCCCTGACCTCAGAGGATGAGTAACAAAATCAGAGCAAGGGAGTCACGTGGCATGGGGAGTAACGGCATCCAAAGGCATCCAAAGGCATCTGAGCCTTTCTTTTGAGTTGCTTCTACAAGAAAATACCAGGGCCTGAAACTTCCCTTCTGCAAGTGCCTGCAGAACAGTGCCAGCTCCTTCCTGCACTGCTGCCAGGCCTTCCACAAACAGATATTTGTATTTTCACTTTCTGCAGGAATTTGTGTGATTTTTGCATGGGGAACATGGGGAAAAACACCCTCTTGTTATCCCACAGTCTTAAGTGGTGATTTGGCTTCACCTCAGTCCTTGGTGCCCGTGGATTTCCAGGATACTTGGGGAAGGTGCTGCACCCAGTGATGGAAGGGCCAGAGGAGGATAACCATGTTATCCTGGGCTCCTGAGCACACCTCCTGCTCCAGGAAACTCCTGCATGGGACAGAGCTGAGGGGCTGAGGACAGCATTATCCTTCACCATGCTGTGCTCAGAGCTGGTCCAGCAGGCAGCAAGGGACCAGCTTCTAATTGCTCTCTCTGTTCACAAATTCACACAACAAAAAATGATGGATTTAATGCCTGCATGCCACATTTCATTAAATAGAGAGCAGACAGGAGACTGCAGTGGCAAAACCTCCCAGTCAGATCCAAGCTTAATAACTGAGTGCAATCACCAGGTCCCAGGCTACAAGATAATACAATGACAGCAATGAGGATGTAAAGATAATGATCCACAAGAGCAGTAAGTGGAAAAACAATTGTTATACCCTGAGAGACTGTTGAAGGAGTGTTTGACTGATGGTTTTGAAATGACAAAGGGAATTAGAAAGAGTAAACACAGCTACAACAACATTAAAACTGAGATTTGGAGCACAGCCCAATATAAAGAGATCTTACATGTCAGTGTTTGAGAAATACGGCACCTGGGCTGAAATTATTTATCACAGGGGGTGTGTGATAAGCACAGCCATTGTTTGTCACAGCCAACAGGAAAATCATGTAAATGAAGCTATAACCTGTCAGGTGATGATGGGGATTTTTGCTGAAGCTGTTCATCTTTCCCTCCTGCTGGGGTCTGACCTGAACCATGCTCTGAGCCCACTGTGGTTTGCTGACCATGTGTGTTCCCAGCTGCACAAACCCACACCACATCCCATGGGAGCACGGGGAGACCCCAGGCAAGACCTGTGAGATACCTGTCCCTCTTCCACCTCTTGTCCTCTGGTAACACAGTGCAGCTGATCCCACCAACCCTTGTCCTGAGGGATGACGCTCCCAGCTACCAGAGGTATTTCAACCATCCCAAGCCCTTTGGGAAGGCTGAAGTCCTGTCCTGAAGAACAGGAGGGGGCTGCTGGCTGTGCCGGGGCTGGATTTGGCCTCAGGATTCCTGCCTCCAAAACAAATCTGCTGAAATCCCAGCACAAGCAGTGACACAAGCACTGACAGGATCCCTGTCTACCCCCACGGGATGCTAAGGGTGCATGAATTAATCAAAGTGGATTCATTAAACAATGCTCAACTCCCATGTGGCAAATCTCACCTCAATTAAGGCAACCCTCATTCAATTTAGTTTCATCCTCTTGCAAAATTGAAGTGGACAAACCAAGGCACTGGGCTCTAGTATGGATAAGTGAGTCTACAGGGGAGTTTATTGTGATTTAATCACTCCTCTCCAGGCTGACACCCCTGTCTCTGCAGGGTTCTGTGCAGGCAGAGCAGCAGGCAGTGGCTCGTGGCTCTCTTGGCTCCGTGAAGCAGATCTCACATGGCCAAATGCCCAGAGTTTTGAGCCAGCAAAGAAGCCAACAATTCTTGCCCAGCTCTTCACGCAGCTCACTGGCTACAGCCAGCACAAGGGACAGACACAACCCCTACCTCAGCCCTCCCACACCACTGCCAACTTTGGCAGCTGCCTGCTCCAAAGGTTCCCGCAGGAGCTCCCCAAGCTGCTCTGGCTGGGACAATGTCGTGTCTTGGGGCCCCGGCCAGAGCAGCACCCCCAGCACAGGGCGGCCCCAGCCTGCCCGTGGGTGACCTTACCCACCACTGGGCACTGGGGTCCCACAGGGTCAGCTCAGGGACGGCCTGAAGAGATGTCCCAGCCTTGCAAGGGTGACACCTGCCTCTGCCGTGCGGGCACCCCCCCAGCCTGCCCTGGAGCTCCCGGGGGTACAGGAGGTGTGGGGCTGGAGAAAGACGGGGCACAGGGACATGGAGGGACATGGGATGCAGGGGCGTGGGGATGGAGGGACACGGGAGGCAGCGATGGAGGGACACGGGGTGCAGGGAGGTTGGATGGAGGGACACGGCGTGCAGAGGTTCAGCGATGGAGGGATGCAGGGATGCCGGGCGCGCCGGCCGGGCTGCCCGCACTCACCGATGGTGGTGATGACCGTGATGGCGAAGTAGAAGGAGCCGGCGAACTTCCACTGGCGGCCGGCGCGGTGCGGCTCGGCCTGCAGCACCAGCCGCTCCAGCTCCCGGTAATCGTCGGCGGAGAAGCGGTACTTCCTCCGCAGCTCCCCGCGCTTCTGCTCCAGCAGCCGCTTGCGGCCGCTCTCCGCCTCCGACTCCAGCGCATCGAAGACCGCGGCGCCCACCAGCAGGTAGGAGAAGATGCAGAGGATGAGCGCGGCCGTGCGCAGGTTCTGCCGCTTCATGGCGAGGGGCGGCCGCCGCGCTCAGCCCGGGCTCCGCATGGCCCCGCCGCCGCTGCCGCCCCCCGCCCGCCCCCCGCGCACCCCCGCGACCGCGCACCGCCCGCGCACCGCCCGCGCACCTCCGCGACCGCGCACCGCCCCCCGCGCACCCCCGCGACCGCGCACCGCCCGCGCACCGCCCGCGCACCTCCGCGACCGCGCACCGCCCCCCGCGCACCGAGCCCGGGCCCCGCGCACCGCCCGCGCACCTCCGCGACCGCGCACCGCCCCCCGCGCACCGCCCGCGCACCGAGCCGGGCCCCGCGCACCGGCCGCGCACGGATCACCCCGCACCGCGCACCGCGCAGCGAGCCCGGACACCCGGACACCCGAGCACCGGCTCCTGTGGGCGCTGGGCACCGGCTGCTGCTGCCCCGGGCACCGGCTCCTGTGGGCTCTGGGCACCGGCTCCTGCGGGCTATGCACACCTAGGCTGGCTCTGGTGTGCCCTGAACCCTCCCAGCCTGGCAGGTGAGCCCTAGCGAGGCCACGGTTCATTCTCGTGCCAGTGACAGCAGTAACATCCCTGTTCCCTGAAGCTGCCCCTGGATGCTCCCAGGCTGGAGGAGGTTCTTGTGCCTACACCGTCTTGGCTTGCCCTCCTGAAAGCAAGGGCCTTTGGGGCTGTGGCTGTCCCCAAGTACCCTGTGGTATCACCCCTGTGGTATCACCCCTGCACAGGCAGCCCTGGCTCCTGCTGCTCTGCCCAGCTCTGGGCCACTTCACACCCATGGCACTGAGGAACACTAAAGTGTTCCCTGTGTAATCCATTCGTGTTACCTGTGCAATCTATCTGTGTTATCTATCTGTGTTATCCATCTGTGCTGTGCTATCTATCTGTGTTAACTGTGTTACCTGTGCTGTATATGTTATCTATCTGTGTTATCTCTGTTATCTGTGTTATCTATCTGTGTTACCTGCATTATCTATCTGTGTTATCTGTGTTATTTGTCTGTGTTATCTGTCTGCTTTATCTGTGTCATCCTTTTCCCAGCTGGTTACCAGAGCAGAGTCTGGCCTGCTGTGTCCAGTGCTGTTTTAAGAGGGCAGAAAGGAAGAAAAACAGATTCAATGTTTCTGCTGCTTTCTTTGGCACATTGGTGAGAGGCTGCAGGCACAGGGAATGTGGGGCCTGTCCAGCCTGTGCTGGTGTGGGGGGCAGTGAGCTCAGCCTCTCTGCACTGATGTGCTGTGGACAGCCCAGGTCAGCCTCAAGGAGCAGGGAAGTTAGCTGTGGTAGGAGGCAGAGCCTACAAATTGAAGACCCTGTTTCTCATTCCTGGTTACCATAGCTTTTATGTAACTCCTATACTTCACTTTTAAAAATAGAAAGATACTTCTGAGTTGTGTGTTGCAGGCGATAGTATCTCTTTCAGGAAAATAAACTCTTCTTTTGGCTGGGAATAAAACACACAAGTGAAAAAAACAACAAGGCTTACATCCTTCTTCATCCATCTTGCTTCCCTCTCTGGAGAGGAGAAGATGCTTTGGGATTTAGTTGCACCAATGAAGGTTTGAACTGGACATAAGAAAAACTTTTTAACCATGAAGACAGTGAAACACTGGAACAGACTGCTGGGGGAGATTGTGGCACTCTGTCACTTGAGGAATTTAAAAATAAGAGAAGCAGATGTCTGGGTGTCTGCTGAAAGTGCTCTGGGTGCTGTGGGTGCTCTCCTGAAGGAGGAGGTGACTCAGTGCTCTCCTAGAACCCCGTCCATCCCTGTCCTCAGCATTCCCACGGCCAGCAAAGGGACACAGTGGCCTTTCCTACTGTAATTGTGAACTCTTTTTCACCCTGGCCACTTGCCACTTCCCTCCTCCTTGCTGAGTCTCCGTGCCAGCACCATTAGTGAAAGTTGTTATTGGAGAAAAAATAGACTCCAGCATCCATCAGGAGCAGCAAAGCTGTCGGGTGCTGCTCGACATCTCAGGGCTTGCAGCCTCCTAAATCATGGGGCAGAGCCTCTGCTGGAGGAATGTGTCTGCTTTGTGTTCTCAGCCCTGCTAACAGGGCCTGGGATGCTGTCAAACCTCCAGCCCCAGACACGTGTGGGGGCCTCCTGCTCATGAAGATGCACTTCACCTGGTGCTGGTAATTTTTTCCACTGGTCAGCAATGACTTCCCACCTTGGAGACAGGAGCCAGAGCTGCTAACTAAGCTTCTGTTGCAGAGGAAGGAGATCTTATGATGATTGCATCTCTGGGTGCCTGTCCCATATCTTTTAGGAGGGGTTCTGGGGCCTGCAGTGCCTTGCAGGTCTGATTCTGGGGTCCCTGGGTGATATTTGATGCTGTAGCCTGTTATTGAAAGGCAGCTGCTCTGTGCAGATGTTGGGCCAACATGCCATTGTAGTTACAGCCTGGAAACCCCTGGGAGATGCTCTCCACTGGGTGGGTGACAATAGGCACAAGGTGCTTGCCCAGTTTCTTTAGGAGCAGCATCAATCTCAGCTGATCATCAATTAAATCCTGCCCAGTTTGTTTCCAAACCTGTGTTTGTGATGAGAGCCAGCAGGGCTTGGGCAGAGATGGTCCAGCATGGCTTTCCCAAGGTGCTGCCTACACAGAGAGGGGTCTGTGGGTGGCATTTCCCCCTCTGTGGAGCTGGGGACACTGGGGACAGGAGCAGCACCTCTGTTGCCACAGTATGAGCAGCTCTCAGTGCTCCCTTCTGCTAGCCCTGTCCTCTCTGTGGCTTGTGGTGGGCTGACCTTGGCTAGCTTCAAGGTCTTCTCCTGGCCCCAGGAGAAATCTTTACCTTGCAGTGTCTTGGGACATGGGTCTTCCCTCAGCATGGCCTTTTCCTGCTGCCCTGGGAGTTATAAACATTGGGATGCCACTGATTTCTCCTTTTGGGGCTTGCTTTGACCTCTTGCAGGTCAGAGGCTCCTGTAGAATAAATGCTGCTCAGCAGGAGAAAGGGTAGCAGGATCCATCTCCTAATGAGAACCCCCCAGTAACAAGCCAGGACTGTGCTTGGAGTGGGACTGGAGGCTTACAAAATTCAGGCTGGATTCAGCCTGCTCTGCCTCTCACTGCTCACACACTGCATTTTCCTGCCTGCAGTGATCACAGGGATGGGTGACACCAAACTGTGTCAGATGGCTGCTGAGGGCCTTCCTGTCCTGTTCTCCTGAGACACAGGGAAGTTTCACACTTTCCTGATGGGAAACCATAAGTTCATCCTTTGTGTTTCCCAGGACTTCACTCTGCTTGAGGAAGGTCAGGCTGGAGCCGTGGGTTCAGGGCAGGCAAGATAATGTACTTTATCATTGATTTTCAGCGAGAAGTTGCATTATGAGATTAAATGTCTCATTTTTATTGCATGGGGAGGCAAAGAAAAAGCAGGAGCTCTGAAAATAAAGCCTAAGTCCAAATGCTGTGTTTGTGTGGGGAGGTGCTTGTGACTGGGAGTGAATGTGCCTTTTTCCCAACCCTTTGGAGGTGAACTTTGAGAAGCTGCTTCCTCTGAGGCTGGTAAACAAAGTCAAACCTCATCTGTGTTTAAACCAGTGCCTAATTAATGTGTCTAATTGGCCCACATCTACTAATTCCAGGCTGGCAGGGAGTTTATTAAAAAGCTTTTCTAGTTCTAATGGATTGAAATAAGCAAAGCTGCTTAGGAGTCTCAGATGAAAAGCACTAAACAGGGACCAGTTGTGTGGGTCTGCTTGAGTCAATCCCAGATCCCACCAGGTGTCAGCCCCTTCCCTGGTTTCAGCTGCAAAGTGCTCCAGCTCTCTGAGGGCTTGGGGAGCATCCTGATGTACTCTGCTTCTTTTGGTTATTTTTAAACTCACCAAATTGATGTTTTTGTTTGCTTTAGTAAAAGCATCAGCTATTCTAGCTTTATTGCCATTAATACTTAGATTATAGATAGCCTGGCAAAGCCACAGGGTATTTCTAAAGCAATGGATTAGTTAATTTCCAGAAAGTATTATGTATCAAGGTATGAATAACAACCAGCTGCAGCTGCCCAGGTGATGTCCTTAAGCCATAGCAGACTCCAGGCTCTGCTGGGCTGCCTCCAGCCAGGCATGAGCTGGGCACAGGGAGAGATCCCTCCTCTCTGCATGCAGGGCCCTGGCAATGCCTTCCTCTGCAGACACAGCACCCTGATTGGATCCAGGCTGGATGGAGTGTTTGCTTCTGTCCCATGACTCCACAAATCATCCTGTAAAACATCCTCCTGCATGCTGGAGCTGCCTTGGAGCTGTCCTTTGGCCATGCTCAGAGTTACTGCAGGCTCAGGAAGCTCACAGCTTTCCCTGGGCTCTGAGAATTCCTGCTGCCTCCTTCCTGGGCTCTTTGTAGCTTGGATGGCTGCAGGCACTTTGCTCTGCATTGTGATGTGGAAGCTCAGCAAGGGAACTAATGGAGCATTGGATATAAACTGGTTGTAAATGCAGATTGCCTGCATGTGCTCTCCCATGGATGTGACTTCCAGGTTTCCAACCCCAGAGCAGCTGGACACAGTTCCACCTGTGACTGTCTTCAACCACCTTACCCAGTACCAACCATGCTAAAGCTCATCATGCCACCTCCTAATAGCCCAGAACTCATTGGGAAGCCTTTCCCAACTATCCTTCCCACCCAAAATGGGTTCTGTGAGGGGACACACAGCCCCATCCTCCCACCCTGCTCCTCCCAGCAGCCTGATCTGCCATTGCTTGTACACAAAGCAGACCTGGGCTGGAAATGCTGACAGTACTCTTGAGAGTTGATGGTCACAAACTCTATTTTCAGCCTAATAACTTTTTTATATGCTTGGAAAGCTGTCAGCTGAACATCAGCCAGGCACAAAGTACCTGCCATAAAGCGCCTGGACCACAACCAAATGGGAAAGGTGCTGCTCTGCTTTAGCAAGTTCTTGATCTTGGATGCTTTAGCTGGTTCATTTATTTTGTTTGAGGATCTTGGCTTTAATTATAAAATAATAAGATAAAATCATAATGCCTCTACTTAAAAATCTGTGGAAATATTTGCTGAGAGCCTGTTAAATCAAAGCTGTTGGCCAGTCAGGATTGGGTTTTGGGGCTGGGAGGTTCTGTGGTGCTGCTGCTGGTGTCAGAGTGGATTGGTTACTGCCAGGAGACCCTGGATCCCTGGGATGAAGGAGAGAGGCTTTGGGAGTGTGTCTGGAGAAGGGTCCTGATTCTGGGCGAGGTGAGTCTGGAACTGAGCTGCTGTGGCCTCCAGCACAGCCTCAGTGTAGGAACATGGCTCCAGGGAGAGCAGGGCCTGAGCTTGGGCATGCCTCTGCTCCCAGCAGCATCATGGTGCTATAAATGACTGCCCTGCATCACAGCCTGTGGCACTGACAGCAAGGTCAGGGCTGGGGGGGACAAAGGCTCTGGGAAGGAATTACAAATATGTGAGGTTCTTCTGAAGGGTTCCCCGGTGACAGCTGTGCCCCTGTCCTAGGAGGAATGGTAGCACGGCTCTGCAGGGATTGGAAAGGTCCTGGACAGCTGCAGGGATCCTGTGGGACACCCCAGGGGGAGGGATGGGTGTAGGAGCCTCAGGGGGTAGGGCAGTGGGGATGGACAGAGACGAGAGATCTCTGCAGCCAGGTCTGGAACTTGGGGTTTATTGCAAAGGGCCCTGCTGGGAGCTGCCAGCCACAGCTCAGAGCAGGGCTGAGAGAAGAGAGGGGTAGAGAGGATGAGAGGGTAAGAGAGTAAGGGAGTAAAAGGGGTAAGAGAGCGAAGTTCCCGTTACAATACAATAAATCTTCTTATGTGTTGAATATTCTAATTCTCACTAACCAATCTAGTACAATATACAAATCCTATAGCATTTACATACAGCCTAAAAGAATCTTTACATTACCATACTGTGTTACATTTTAAACCCTAAAAACTCCTCTTTGGGCCCCTTCTGCCAAGCTAGTAGGGTCTGCTCTCACCCTTGGATCTGTCTGCAAGCAGAGGGTGTTGTTTGATCAAAAGGGGATTACCTTCAGTCCAGCCACACCGTTGTTTTCCAGTTGTTCAGTAACTGAGGTATCTCAAAGCTTGCTTTCATTTCAATCTCGCTTATAGTTTCTATATTCTCAAAATCTTTTGCCAGACAATCATATTTATAAGGCTTTCCTGTTTCATCTTCCCCAACAGATGGGCTCTGCCATGCTGGGTGCCCTCAGTGCAGGGGTCTCTGCCCACAAGCTGGGTGCACTCAGTGGGTCCTCCCCACCCCACGGCACTGCCCTTCCCCGCTGGGGCTGGTGGGGCAGGAGGCAGCGCCTGTGCCTGCCTGGATGTGCCTCAGGCAGGGCTGGAGGTGGTGATTGAGGAGGGAAACAAAACTTTACAACTTTTGTGAAAGTATGTTTATTACAGCGCTGGACACATGTGGGAATCGTTCCCCTAAAATGACATGGGTACCTCTGGGAACTCTAGATCCCTTTTTATCTCCCTCTCAAATACATATGTATCCAATTTCACAATAAGTTCATACATATTTATTTCACAGATTTCACGTGGCACTTGCTTCTAATTCTTCTTTATCAGAAAGAACTCCTTGGTCAGGTTGCTCTGCTTTGTCTATCCCCCCTTAACTCTTGTCTTTTGGCTGAAGCAGTCCTTCCAAGCACAGGCCCTTGGTGAGAACAGGCAGTCAGACTAAACAGCAAGCTACAGACTTAACTCAAAGATGTACATTTCACCTAAATCAAAATGGATTTCTACTCTGGAAAATTTCCACTCTGCCTCACTGGGTGGGTCAATGGGGGAGCTGAGCCCTGCTCTGGGGCCCAGGGCCGTGCGGGGCCTTGTGGGGCCATGCAGGGCCGTGCGGGGCCATGTGGGGCCGTGAGGGGCCGTGTGGGGCCATGTGGGGCCTTGTGGGGCCATGCAGGGCCGTGCGGGGCCATGTGGGGCCGTGAGGGGCCATGTGGGGCCGTGAGGGGCCGTGTGGGGCCTTGTGAGGCTGTGTGGGGCCGTGCGGGGCCATGTGGGGCCGTGCGGGGCCTTGTGAGGCCGTGCGGGGCCATGTGGGGCCGTGAGGGGCCGTGTGGGGCCGTGAGGGGCCGTGTGGGGCCTTGTGGGGCCATGAGGGGCCATGCGGGGCCTTGTGGGGCCATGTGGGGCCGTGCGGGGCCATGTGGGGCCGTGCGGGGCCATGTGGGGCCGTGAGGGGCCGTGAGGGGCCATGCGGGGTCGTGTGGGGCCATGTGGGGCCTTGTGGGGCCATGCAGGGCCATGTGGGCCGTGCAGGGCCGTGTGGGGCCGTGCGGGGCGGTGAGGGGCCGTGAGGGGCCGGGGCGCTGCTGCAGTCCCGGCTGCGGCCCCCGGAGCTCCGCTTCCTGGGCAGACAGTTTACAGCAAATGGCTCCTTTCGATGCTAAAAATAACCTGCTGCCCCACGACTTCAACCAGAGAAAAGTGCATTTATTAGTAAAACTCAAGATGTCCTTTCCTGTTTTTCTCTGAAGAACCGGTGCTGAGAGGCTGATTGAGCTTCCCAGACAGGCACCAGCTTATTTCAATGCAGGGTTTGATTCCTCCCAGGTTAATTTTTCTTCCCCTGCTAGCGATGCTCCATGGCTGGTCCCACACTCCAGTGGCCAGAACAGCTCTGGGTTTGGGGCCACAAGCGATTTCCCAGCCAAGGGAGCTGTAAATGCTCTGTGAAAGTGTTCCTGCTGCCCATGCCTGACAGCACAGCAGGTTCCCAGTGGGGAATGAAAGAACAAAATGAAATATCTGTTTTCTCTTGCAGTGTAAGCATTGTTTTAGTGACTTGTTTCTTCCTCCACCTTAAAACTGCAGATTTTACTAAGTCTTGTTTATATACAAAGAGTTTCCAGCTCTTTCTCTCCAGGCTTTTCTCTGGAAGGACTAATTGGGGAGATAAGACAGATCCTCTCTGCATTGCAAATGCAAAAACATCCCTGTGTTTGCTTGGCCCAGCGGCTTGTCCCCTGCTCCAGCCCTGGCCCTTTCTTTCCAGCCATGCTCAGGGGCTGTGTGGTGTCCCTGGGACAGCAAATGGTGGCACAGGAATCACAGCTGTTCCAGGCACTGGGACACCAGATCTGCCATGAATCTGTTAGAGGGAATTAAATTAAAAATAGGCTTTTTTGGAGGCAGGCAAACCACCTGAGGTAAATGGAGAAATAAACCAGAAGCTTTTCAGTGATCTGAGACATTTAACTGACTTTTAGGTGCTTTGTGTGTCTCTTGAGGCAGGAGCTGAGGCAGTGACAGGAGGTGATGCTCTGGGTATCCCTTGGGCATCTCCACACAGGCACAGGCTCAGGGCAAGGCCTTTTGGGGGTTTCTGGCTTGAGAACCACGTGTGAAGAGCCCCCTTTATGGAGGCAAGGAGAACCTTCCCCAGGCTGGGATTGGCAGGAGTGGCTGCAAGTCCAGCACCCATCATGTGCTATGCCTTTGGGAGGGGATGTGTCCTGTGCTCCCAGCTGAGTCTGCTGCTTTGTCCATGAGCCATCCTCTGCTTCTACATGCCCCACTGAAAAGGAAAATAAAGTTTCAGCTCGTGAAGCCCTTCTGCCTCACTGTGGCCCTTGTGCTGCTGGTGTCTGCCCTGGGGCACCCTGCCAGAGCTTTCCCCACTGAGACCAGTGGGATAGTGGCTCCAGGGATGGATCTGTTGGTTCAGCTTTGCACACAGAAAGTTTCTTTCTTCCAACAGCCCTGAGGAAGCTGCAGCATCTCATGATGGGAAGTGCAGACCTGCTGGGGTCTTGGATAGCCCCAGGCTCATGGATGAGCTGCATCCCAAAGGAGCTGCATTCCCATTTCCTCTGGGCTCTCAGCATGGCACTGTGTGGCCAGCACTACACACTTTCAAAGGGGGGTTTGTGCCTCCAAACCAAGTAACACTTTATTCAGTGAGAATTCCTGGCTCTTGGAATTCCTGGCTCAGTGAACTGCCTCTGAGCTCTCCTTTGTGCCAGCAGCTCCCCATTGCCATGGGACTGCATCTCCACTGCCTGGAGTCACAGAGGTTCTGCAGGGTGGGCTGTGCTGGGAGGAGCAGCCTGGGAGCTGTGGTGGGTGGTTCTGAACCCCACCTCTGCTGGGCACAGAGGTGCACCTCTGCACCTCCACACCTGAGCAAAGGCAGCCAGGACAGAGTTAATCTGTCTCCTGTCCTTGGATGTCCTGAGCACAGCACGGAAGCAGCCTCTCCAAGGAGGAGCTGTGGTGCCTTTGGAAAGCCTGGGAGCTCTCTGATGCTCCTTAGGGTAAACTTCTTGCCCATAAGCCCAAACAAGCAGAAGAATTTCACGCTGGCTGGGCTGTGCGTTGGCACGAAGGGCTCTTCAGGGAGCCAGATCGGATCTGAACCTCTCCTGTTCATGACAGAATGGAGGTGTTGGGCAAAATTCAAATGATAGCTTCCTCCCAGGATGCTGAGGAGGCAGCACAGGTCGTGGTGCGCTGAGCATCTCCCGGGGCTTTCTCGCTGCCCCGCTCCTGCTCGGGCAGCGATCCGGGGCAAGGATCTCTTGCGGCGGGGGGGATATTTAAAGGAACGGCGTAAAAAATGCCACAACTCTTTTAAACCTGGGCTGGGCGAGTCCTCGAGGACAGATCGGTGCCCGCAGGGTGCAGCCGCAGTCGCTGTGCAGCGCACATACAAATGGGAGCGGCGCCGCGGCCGGAGCCGCCGTGCGCTCCTGCCCTCCCGCTGCCCCGGTCCGCGCAGCACGGCATCCATCACCTATTTATAACTGCAGGCACCGCAGGAGGGGCGTTGGACTGATGGCTTCACACAGGCATGCTAAGTGTTGTTCTATTTCTGTGATTTGCTCTCTTCTGCACAAGCTGTTGGTCCCTCGGATGCCAGAGCACTCCGTGTAGTGTAGACAAAGACTCAGCTTTTTCTCTTTTATTAAAATATTCACCAACTGCACCCCAGTGGCAGGTATATTTACCATTTTTCCCAGCTCACCTGGATAATTGCATCTACTATTCCTTCCCAGTCTGATCGATACCCTTTGTAAATAAGATAACCTGTCAGGTCTGTTGTCACTGCAGCCAAAGGTACTTTAGCAATGAAATTGTTTTGCTGAAGAAATAAATGGCTCTCACAGAATCTGAGGATGCTGTGACCTTTCATCAGTGACCTGAGTGACTCATCCCTTTTTTGTGTGCACACTGCAGCCTCCCACCACGCTGCAAAAGATGCTCCACCAAAGTCCTTCTGCTGAGTGCCTGGAGCAATGGGGAGCCAAATCCTGTGGGAGCCTCCTGCTCTGGCTGCTTCTCCTCCAGCTTCACACATGCTCTGGGCCTGAGGGTTCTCATGTTATGGCCATGGCCTGTTTGTCCAACAGGGACCTGTGCATCATCCCAGTGCCACAGAAATGTCCCCAGCACCCCCAGTCCTGTGTGCAGCAGCTCCCCTCTCCCGGGCCGTGGAAGTCTCTGACACAAAGGCATGAGCCCACAGGGCAGCCAACCCACACTTGTTCAGCAGTCAGGGCTCTACTGGCCATACCAACACCCCTGAACTGAGTCAGAGCCAGATTTTAGCTAATGTGTGCAAAATGAAATAAAGAATTAATCAGAGTTGAGTTCTATGCATTTAGATGTTGCTGATAGCAATATTTTCTTCTTGTAGAGTGTTTTGCATGCCAAAAAAAAACCCAGTTCTGCATTTTGGAGGAAAAAAGTGGCTGTACATCTGTGCATCTGTATGTATGCCTGATATTTCTGCCTGACTGGCTTCCCTGGGCTGTCAGCTCAAAAGTTCTCTGTAACATAACAAACCTTGACTGCATTTGCAACATATCCTCAACCAAGAGTGGTTTATTTAATGAAGCAAGAAATGCTGCCAAATTTCCAGGCTTGATCCTGCTCCCATTAGTGTCAGGAGGAGAATTCCCACCATGTTTGATTTATTGGTTGGGTCTAATCTTGATAAAGGAGTTAAAAATCTGCTTTCAGCTTTCAGACCATTGCTCCATGCTGCTGCAGCAGAAAGGCTGTGGGAAGAGCAGAGAGTGCAGGTGGGATTCCTCTCACTTGCTTTTAGACATCTTCAGAGTCTGGCAACAGATAGCCAAGGGAGGGAAAGGGGAATGTTCAGCTGGTCATAAGGCAGGAGCCCAAAAGGGGTGATGATTCAGGAGGTAACCATGGCACAGCTTCTCCAGTGACACTGGCCCCTTCCTGCCAGCAGCAAATGCTTCTGTGTGGCCCTGCCGATGTCTGGCAGAGAGTTGGCAGAAGGGGAAGAACAATTATGATGGCTCCCTGCCTTCCCTGCCCGTTTACTCACTCCCAAAATTTCTTTCCATGCCACAGGTGGGACCTGGGACAGGCTGGGTGCTGCCCTGGTTGCTCCAGGCACAATCCCACCCTCTGGTTCCAAGGATAAAGAGCCCTGGGAGGTTTTGAGGGGGGAGCTGTAGCATCTTAGACAGGATCCATGTGTGAAGATGGAAGAGCTGGACAGCTTTCAGAGGCGTGGGTGTTTTTTGAGGAAAGGAGAAGAGTTCAGAGCTCTGGAGAAGCCCAGATCTGGAGCATGTGTGCAAGGAGCAGGGACCAGGTCTGATCCTAATGTCTCAATCTTCCTCCTACACAGAGAGAAGATCTCATTGGTGAATTTATGCATTACCTTTGGTTTTCCTCTGGATGAGGTGGGAGCTAGACATTTCAGGCTCTGCTGGACCCCTGAGTGGTGCTGAGCAGATTCCTCAGTGTGTGCCTGTCACAGATCACTCCCCACTGGCTGCCTGCAGTCTCCCAGCAGTTTTCTGTCTGCAGAGCACTGGGAAGATCACCACCACTCCCTGAGCAGGCAGGCCCCTGCTCCAGCCCACAGGCCAGCTGGCTCCCAAGCTCCCATAAAGCTTTAAAAGAAGCCAAACAACTCACAAGTGAAAGCATGAGGTGTTTATTTGCACTGCAGACATATTAACTGCACTGAAAGCCAGCTGTGCTCCCTCCTCTGCCCAGCCAAGGTGCGTCTGGGTGAGGAACAGCTGACAGAGATAAATGTCAGGAAAAGAGCACAACATCCATCCCTTGGCCAGTGCTTTCCCAGAAAGGGCTGATTTTAACTCACAGTCCACTTCCTTCAGCTGCCCTCCAAAAGCTGCTGCTGCTGCAAATCACATTATTCAATTGAAGTGGTCGAGCTGGTTGTAGTGGGAAACACCGAGATCAAAACCGAAAATACTGCTTGGGAGCCTCTGTGACCTTAACAGCAGAGATCTGTCACCCCTGGTGATGATAGATATCACCATCACATCCTGCCTTCACAAGCCTTCATGCCAGTGCTGCTTCTCTTTTTATTTGCACATCTAATTTTTACAAGCCATATCTAATGTCCTCTCAAGGCTGGATGCAAGATGCAAGCACCCACCTGAAGATTTGCAAACTCTCTTGGCATTTTCCTGCTGAAAGCAGGAGTTCAGGCTACTGCAGTCATTCACCTTCCAAAATAATACCCCAACCAATAGCCTCCAAAAACTTTAAAATGCCCATTTGTTAGTTCTGCTATGTGCTCTTCCAAAAGAGAGGGAGTAATGCCAAAAATGTCTTTTTCTTCTGCAAAGGAGGTGGGCAGTAGAGGATCCCACAGATCCTGAAACAGCTCAATCACCCAGGAACTGGCACAGCTTAGTAATGTACTTAAAACCTGATTTTTAAATGAATATTTCCATTTCCAAAGCTCTTCCTCCGCTGCAAAAATTTGCCGTCTCCTTAGGTGAAAGAGGGAATGCTGTCTCAAACCCATGTACAGTAGAGTAGAGAGGATACAGTGGAGGGACAAGGTGTCACACCCTCCATCCCTCAGTCACAGAGGAGCTGGAAAGCAAGGGGATGTTAACCAGCTCAGCCTGCTGCAGCAGAGGCTGAAGGGAAATACTGTGGACTGGAGCAAATGTGATCATCTCTTTCCATAGGCAAAATAGTCGGGTTCAGTAGTTTTGCTTCTGAAATCTGGTCCCAGTTTTCTCTCAGATGCTGACAGTCCTGCCTGTCCCTTGTGTGCACAGAGCCCATAATGCTGCTGTCACCATCTCTGCAAAGCAGGTGTCAAGGTGGGGGCTGCCCCCAGGGAGGTGCCAAGCACAAGCTGATATGGCAGAAGCAGGGGGGTGTCAGGACCCTCAGAGCTCATTAGAAGCCTCCCCCTTACAAATAATGCCGTTCCTCTTCTTCTCAGCTGCCTGGCCAGAGGTTTTGCTCCAGAAGGGTGGCCTCAGACACTGTCTGGCACTTTGGCTGATGCTTCTCACTCGTGACCTCCAGTCTTTGCTGGTAATCACATAGAGCAGGGGGTTGAGGGCACTGTTGAGGCTGGCCAGGCCCCGAGTCACCTGGTAGGAAACGTAGATATCCTTTGAAGCCTGTGTGCAGGACCCTTGTGGCTGCCAGCGAAAAAACAAGTTGAGGTTTCTGAAGATGTGGTAGGGGAGGAAGCAGATGGAAAAGAGAACCATGACGAGAATCACCAGCCCGATGCTTCTCCTCCTGAGGCTGGCGTCCACGCTGTCGTTCCTGCAGAGCACGAACACCACGTGGCAGTAGCAGCCGATGATGATGAGGAACGGGATGACAAACCCCGTAATGGTGACAGCAAAGGTGTAGGGCAAGTAAACGTGCAGGTTCTCCTGTCCCGTCGTGTCGTGGCACTGCGTCCTGTTGCCATCTGCCTTGCTGAAGGCGAGGTCGGGAGCTATCTGTGCGATGACCCAGAGCCACACTGCCACGCTGAGCCACACGGAGGAGGTGGCACCCCGGCACCTGCCCCGCGCCTTCATCGGGTGCACGATGCCCAGGTAGCGGTGGATGCTGATGCAGCTGAGGAAGCCGATGCTGGCGTAGAGGTTGAGGTGGAAGAGGCTGCGTGTGAGGCGGCACCAGGGCTGCCCGAAGATCCACACTCTGCCTTGGCGGTAGTAGCTGACGAGGAAGGGCAGAGTGCTGACATAGAGCAGGTCGGCCAGCCCCAGGTTGCCCACCAGCAGGCTGAGGGGCTGGCGGGCACCATCGCGGGGCCCCGTGCAGAGGTGCCACAGCCCCAGCCCGTTGCCCAGCAGCCCCAGCGGGATCACGGTCAGGTACACGGCGGGCAGGAAGCGATGGGCGAAGGCGGAATCCACGGGGCAAGGAGCCCGAGTGCCATTGCCGGGCCACGTGGAGAGAGCGTCCGCGGCCATGGGGGCTGCGGCAGCCGTGCCAGGGTGGCAGAGGGTGGCGGAGCTCGGGGGCACCGGTGCCACGGCAGCTCCGTGTCCTCCGGCACAGGCTGAGGCTCCCCTCACCTCTCCGCTCCGGCTGAGCCCAGCCTGGGGCTTCGGAGGGCGCCGGACTTTCCCCGGGAAACGGGGAGGGTACGCCGAGAGCAGCCTCAGCCGAGCGGTTTCCGCCACTCCCCCGGCGCCTCCCCCAGCCCGCTCCGAGCCGGGGTCACGCAGCCCCCCGGCTGGCTTGGGGTGCCTGGAGGGAGCAGGAGGCAGAGGGGTGGCAGAGGGATGCCTGAGGAGGAGAGCCAAAGCTTTCAGCCTGTTTCTGTTCTGTCCCACTCGCGGTCAGGAGAAACCTCCCAGTTTTCTACACCGGGGGATGGAAGCTTGCACCCCATGAGCCTCCCTCACTGCCATTGCTGACAGCCTTTCTCCTGGCTGCGAGGCTCAGAAATACAGGAGCAGAGGTAAGGAGGACACTGGCAGTGTTCCATGGGGCTCCTGCTGCCATGGCCGGTGCCGCGGGCAGTGCCTGCAGGCAGGGATGCACCAGGCTGCCCCCAGCACAGGCAGAGTGAGCCCTGTGCAAGAACTGCCTCTTCCCTACAGCTGCTCCTGCTGCCAACTTCCATCTCCCTCCCCAAATACAAAAACCCGTTCCCCATTCGTCCTTCGAGCCGTCCAGACCCGTGCAGGGAGGACGTGAGATGGGCTGTGCCTTTCCTTTCCTGTCACAGGAGACACGCAGATAATGCCAAACTTGGGCAAGGGCTAAAAGCAGCGACCCCAAATCAGACCCCGAGTAAGGGCAGCCTTCATCGCATTGCTGAGCAGCTGCTGCAGCATAAACGGGGCCAGAAGTCACTCGGATCTGCAGGCGCGGAAGTTAACGGGGAAGCAATCAGAGGTTTACCCTGATAAGCCATTTCGACCTTGGTGAAACGGCTTGAGGTGAAAGGCTAGGCTCTGGAAAGACCGCGTCCGCTTGCTTTCCGGGAATTGAGTACGGGCAGGGGCGGGAGGGGGCTGGTATCTCATCAGCCAGTGGGGAGGAGGAGGAGGAGGAGGAGGAGGAGGAGGAGGAGGAGGAGGAGGAGGAGGAGGAGGAGGAGGAGGAGGAGGAGGAGGAGGAGGAGGAGGAGGAGGAGGAGGAGGAGGAGGAGGAGGAGGAGGAGGAGGAGGAGGAGGAGGAGGAGGAGGAGGAGGAGGAGGAGGAGGAGGAGGAGGAGGAGGAGGAGGAGGAGGAGGAGGAGGAGGAGGAGGAGGAGGAGGAGGAGGAGGAGGAAGGGTGAGTCCTGCCCAGCCATCCCGACTCGCGTCCATCCCTCCTCGGGAGCGGCCGAGCATCTCCGCTGGACCACGCTCGGGTACACGGTGGACAGGCCCAAGACGCAGATGAGGTGGGGGTTAGCTGAGTGTTGAAGGTACCAGTGTGCTTGTTGACTTCAGAAAGTGCTTGCTGGAGCAGATAAGCGATGGGAAATGTGTGTTATTTCCTGCCGGTGCAATAAAATCTCACCGTTATGGGTGTGCCGCCGAAAAGGTGAAGCGTGGAAGCTGTTTCCTTGTGGTGAAGATATGGCTTTTCTGCGGTTTGCAGAGGCTCTGGTGGGTCTGTGCCGCTGGAGTTACAGCAGCGGGGGGGTCCATGGGGGTGCACCCCTCAGGGAAGTGGCCCCGTCCTGCCCTGCTGCTGCCCCCTTCGTCTCTGTGCACTTCAGCTGCTCCTGCAGCCTGGGCTTGGGGTGGCACTTGCAGAGCAACTTTATGGAGCTGTGGAAGGGCAGCGAGAGGAGAGGAACAGTTCCCTTTGTCCCAGAGCATCAACCTTTGGGGAAACTGAGGCAGAGACAGCAGCTGGCTGGGAGGGCTTCTGTGAGCATGGGAAGGGTCATGAACTGCTCTCAGCAATGAGGGCAAAATTTTCCCTGTCCTGAGAATGAAAGCTTGGAGCTGGTGCCTCCTGCCATGGGAAGAGAGGAGCAGGGCAGGGCATGGGGAGCGCTGTCCATGAATGGCTGGAGCCCCATGCCCTCCACATCTCCTGTTCCCTGGACCCTTTGGAGGCACAAGCACAGAGATTTTCTCTTGTGCCTGCCTCCTGTGTGCTTTAGGTGTTCACTTGACCCATGGTTTCACTCACAGTAACAGGTGCTACTGCCAGCTCTGCCCAAACATCCTGCATGAGGATGCTCCCCTCTGGCTGCTGGCTCTGGCAGGCAACAGCAGTGCTGATGTCAGGATGAGAACTCAGGGCCAAGACAGCTCCTGCAAACACAGAACCTGAATCATGTGTTTCCAGGAAAAATAAAAAAACCCATTTGATCTACTTGATATTTTTTTTTTTCAGTTGAGCACTGCATTCCTGTGCTCAGTTTCTGAAAATGTTTCACTTTAACAAGGGGCTCATCCAGCCCTCTCTCACCCAACTCTATGTTTTAAAAATCATCAATCATGAGAATGGCTGGGAAAAGCAATTCTGATGCATGTTGTTTACTCATCCAGCAGGACAGTTTTCCTTCAGCTGCTGCGTGTGCTTGCACAGAAATGAGCTGTGCTCTGCTGCTCATCACCGGCTCAGGAGTGTGGTTGGCAGATCTTGGGCTGTGTGCAGATGTGCCTCGAGGACAGGAGTGAATTTTCTTTCAGTTTGGGGATTTTTATCCTTACACATCACTTGTGGATGGGGTGGAATATTCCTCTGTTGCCCCACACGAGCAGGCAAAGCCAGGACCCTGCGTCAGAGCCTCAAATAACCACGTTTCCAGGGTAGCAGGGCTTTAGAGGGAAATATTGTGAGATTAGCAATCAAACTGCAAGAGTTGATTTCCCTGTATTCATAGGGAAAAATGACTCTGATTTATTTGGAATCATTAATTCATTATTTAGATGCTTAGTGAATCAGGGAGACATTCTGCAGGGTAAAAAAAAAGATAATTATAGCAGAGGTGTGTTGAGTCATTTGTTTGAGATGAGAATTGCAGGTTGCTGCCTAAAAAGTGACCTTCTGATTTTTTACCATCACCCAGAGGTGGCTAGGCAGGATCTGGGAGTGTGTGACAGCCCTGGCAGCTCACCCAGCCTTGGTGGCTGAGTCCCAACACGCTTGAACAAGAACTGGCTTAAAACCAGGATTTTCAGTACCCACAATGTGTTTTATCCATGTCAGTTGAGGAATGTGGTAGTTTTGAAGTCTACATGGGCTTTGGGTCACCACTTGTTTGGCATGGCCACCAGAGAACTAAAAAACTAACCCAAACTGTTTGTTCTGCGATTTGCCGCCTGCTGGAGGTTCACCATGTGCCCCACATCAAACAGAATGAATGATTTGTATTCAGGCTGAGCACCAGATGATTGCAGTAAATAATTCTCTTTGTAGGCAGTGTTTTACTGCAAGAGCAGTGAGGTTTCTTTTTTTCTTTCTCTTTTTTTTTTTTTACCCCCATGAGGTGGCTGAGCCGCATCCTTGACTTTCATTTTCTTTTCAGTTCTTGCAGGGCCTGAGGGAATGAATGAGTTGCCTTGGCCCTGCAGCCATTTCTGCTGCTGCAGGGGAGGCTTTTCCTTGGGCTGGAGAGAGGAGCTCCCCCTGCCATTCAGGCTCTGGTCCCTTCAGCCCCAGACCTGCCCTGGTCAGGAGCACAGCGAGCTGCTGATGGTGGCTGTGCCATGCTGGGGAAATCCCAGCCCAGGGGAATGGAGGAAATGTGGGCCTGGCAGCAGGAGGGATGAGCTACAGGGGAGTTTGGGCATTGATTTTTGGGAGCTGAGAAGGGGCTGTGCCTGTGGCTGCAGACACAGCAGCAGTGCCATGTCCTGCCCTGCTCTCCTGCACATCCCAACACTGGAGACCTGGGCACTGCTATGGCCAGGGCTGTGCCATCAGCAGAGCTTCTGGCTGGGTAAGAGTGAAGGATTTAACCCAAGATATAATAAATTGTAAAAATGTGTTCAATGCTTTGATTCACATTTTCTTTTTCTTTTTCCTTCTCTTACTCTAAGCAGCCTGAACTGAGGTGCCTCCAAGCTGCCCCACCCTGTGCCAGGACTTCCCTGCACCCACCGAGCTGGCCCTGAGCAGCAGGGCTGGGCTCGCCCTGCACACACAAGCTCCACACCTGGATGAGCACATCTTTATTTTTAGTTCCAGAAATACCCATCTAAGAAGTCCATCTCTCACCTGGACGCATCACCCAAACCGCAGCTCCTTCCGGCTGCACGTTCTCTCTGCACATCTATGCGAGGCCGTTAGAGGGCATTTGGGTTTCACTTTCCATCACCCAGAAGCACTTTTTACTGGGACAAAGTACAGCCAGAGCAGCCGAGCAGCTCTCCTGCGCCGACTCCTGCATGGCTGGAGCAGCTCCAGCCCGTCGGGAGACGGCCCCGACTCATCTTTGCGATTTGTTTTCCCTTTTCCCTGCTTCTCCCTTGGCCCCGGCTCATGGGGAATGTGCTTGGATGGCAGGCGGTCTGTCTGCTGCTGTCTGAGCTCCTGGCTTGCCGAAGCCCTGCCAAACCACCAGAGGAGGAGGCCAGGCAGAGCGGGAAGGCTCGTGTTTATTCTGGAGGGATGAGGGGAAGGTGAGTTAGAGCTGCCATCAGGGCGACCCTGCCCATGCCCGGGAAGGCAGGGTGGGTACCATGGGCTGGCTGAGCTCCTGCATGGCTGAGCAGCTCAGCCTGGTGTGGCAGTGACTTGTGGGCTCACAGGGAGCTCGATGACCTGCTCCTTCCCTGGAGGGCCAGGGCATGAGGGTTCCCTCCAGGGATTTTGGCTTCCAGGTGCTGGAGATGGTTTCTCCTGAAGTCCCTGCAAAGCAGAGCTGCATGATGTGGCAGAGAAGCAGCATCATCTCTTCAGAAACCCCACTGGTCCAGGAAAGGACCAATTCCTGGTTTCTTGGGTGGGTTTATGTTCAGAGCAGCATTTCCCCACTTCCCATTTCATTCAGCCTAAGGAACTCGGAATGCTGCCCAGTAGCCCTGCCTGGGGCAGCGGGGTGTGCAGAGGAGACAGGTGATGGGTGACACAGGGATCTTGTTCTCTGTTTCCAGCCTCCTTTGTAGCCAAAGTCCATCATTTCTTCTCTGTTTTCCCAGTGGAAACACCCTCCATCTTCACCATAACCACAGTGCCATGGGTTTGTGCCAGACTCTTTGCCAGGATGAGGCGTTGGCTCCAGGGTGAATCCGGGGTGGGCACAGCTACAAACGACCTCCTCTTGCCCTCTGGAAAGGCAGAATGGAGATCAGTGGGGAGATGGAGAGGGCTGGTGGTGTGTCCCGTGCAGCTGGGGAGCAGGAGCATGTAGCATGGCAGTGCAGGGGGAAAGAAATGGGCAGAAAGTGCCACCTGCACACCAGAAAGGCAGATTAGCACTGTGTCCACACTGGGGTTGTGCCAGGATAATAAAGAGGTGGCAGAAGCACCTCCCGTGTGTGCCCAGTGAGCCAGGCAGGAGCTGCAAATCCATCTCTGGCCGTAGGGGCAGGCCGAGCTCACCTGTGTGGCATCCACAGAGCTCCTGGATTCAGACATCCAGAGACCCCAACATTCTGGTGAGCACCGGCCATCGGCTGTTTCAGGAGATGGTTTGTGTGTCCTGAGACACGCTCAGCTCGTGGCTGAGGAGGGCTGACGGGGGCCCACAGGTAAGAAGAGTTGCTGGCCCTTCCCTTTGCCATCAGCCGCGTTCCCCCCGGAGCAGCAGCAGCTCCCCCAGCCTCACTCACCGCCGGCAGCGCTGCGGGCAGGGCCGGGCAGGGGCCGGCCGAGCAGAGCCGCCGCTGCGTCTCCAGCCGGCACAGGCGGTTCTGGTTGGACACGCGGCTGGCAAAGCCCAGCCCGCAGGTGGCCGAGCAGGGGCTCCACTCCGTGCCCCACGGCGGGCAGGGGGACCACAGCAGCGGGGACACCGCCCTGGGGGCTGCAAGACACGACACAGGGGAAAGGGGGGTTGCAGGCAGGTGCTGTGCACGCTGGGGTGCTGCAGGCAAAGCCCTGCGTGGCAGAGAGACCTGGGAGGTGTCCCCTGCTGGCGTTTCACGGCCTGGGGTGAAGGGGCCATGCCCAGAGATTTGCGTGGGCATCCCTGTCGCAGGCATCTTTTATGAAAAATCCTTTCCTCAGGATTTTTCCTCCTGAGAAGCTGAGAGGCCTCAGGAACAAAATGTAAGCAATGATTATCTGCTGCTGTGGCAGGTGGATCTGTGATTAGTCCATGTTAGATGTTTCTAATTAATGGCCAATCACAGTCCAGCTGGCTCGGACAGAGAGTCCGAGACAGAGCCTTTGTTATCATTCCTTGCTATTCTATTCTTAGCCAGCCTTCTGATGAAATCTTTTCTTCTATTCTTTTAGTATCGTTTTAATGTAATATATATCATAAAATACTAAATCAAGCCTTCTGAAACACAGAATCAGATCCTCATCTCTTCCCTCAACCAAAAACCCTGTGAACACGGTCACACCTCCCCTCCCTGGAGCTGCCCTGCATCTCACCTGCCCTGGCATCCCGGGGCTGCTCCTGGGCACCTTCGCAGACCCACTCAGGGCAGCACTTCCCTGGGATCTCCACGCGCCGGGGGAAGGGGCAGTCGGGGCTGGGCAGCCGCACATCCTCCTGGCACAGCGGGATGCAGGTGAAGCCCCCGTCCAGGCAGTGGCACTGGATTCTGCAGCTGGGCTGGAAAACTTCCCCGTCTCGGTAGAGCCGGCCGTTCACCTCGCAGCCCTCCTCATCATCCTCAACTGCAAGAGACAGCCGGGGAGCCCGTGAGGGACAGAGGGACAGAGGGACAGAGAGATGGGGACGGCAGGGGCAGTGCTGGGGGTATCTGGGGGGCTGGACAAAGGGATTGAGGTGGAGAACCACAGAATTGACCAAGCAATGTGCAGGACAGACATGGGTGTGCAGCAGCATGTTCATCACTCAGTCTCCTTCCCTTCCCTGCCTTTTGTCCTCATCTCTGTTTTTTCAAAGCAACAGCTCACAAGCTGTGAGAGCCCCCCTGCCCTTTGGCTCTGACCCTGCCTTCAGGATTTCCAGGCTAGGAAAAGCTTCTCTGAGATTCCCCTGCAGGACCCCCAGGCTCCAGCCTTGGCACCCCTGGGACCCCCCTGTCCATTGTCACTGAAACCACCCTGAATTCTCAGCCAGAAAGCAGCACAAGAGCCGGCAGGAGATGGGGCACGGCCCCACGGCCAAGCTGCATGCACCATCCTCAGGAAAGCTGCTCTCCTAGCCTCACCCACTCCCCTGCTGGTGCTGCAGGGTGCCTGTAGCCATGAGAGGCCATGGCTGGAGCTGGAGCGGGGCTGTGTGCTGGGCTGGACTGTGCGGGTACCCCCGGGGAAAGGGGGCACCCCTGTGCTCACAGTTGCAGGTGCCTCCTGTCCCCGCAGGTGCTGAGCTGTAGTCACAGACGAGGCCCTGGCTCTGGTCACAGACGTGCAGGAAGTCGCAGGGCTCTCCCAGGCGCCGGGCACAGATCTTGCAGCAGCCACACCCATCCAGGACCAGGGGGGAGCCGCGGGGACAGCGGGGTGGCACCCAGGGACAGTAGCACGGCCTCCGGCACAGCTGGGCACAAACCTGTGGGGGCAAAGCTGAATCCATACAGGTGGTTTTGGGCTAGCAGCTGCTTTGTCACTGGGACAGCCAGGTAACTTTGTCTCAACCATGGGGGCAAGTTTTTGGTGGAGGGAGGCTCCAAATCCATGGGAATATCTCAAAGCATCCTGGAAAGCTACAAAGCTACTGTCCCCTTTGAAGGGCACCTATGGAAAACCAGGGAGAATCAAGGATGCTCAGAGGCTCAGCACTCTGAAAGATGGGGGCTTTAATGTGCCACTGCTCTGAACACACAGGAGGATGGAGCTACAAGGTGAACATCCCAGGCAGTGGTGGTTATTTAGTGAGGTCAGCAGTCCCAGGCAGCCCAGTGGGAGAGAGGAAGGCAGGGAGGTAAAGCAGCCCACCCCCATGCCTGCCCCCAAGGCAGCAGGCTGTGCCCAGCCCAGGAGGGGTGGCTTTGCAGGGACTGAATCCACGTGGTGAGTGCACAGCACCTCGCTCCTTACAGCCTTAAGAGCTCTCATTCATGGCAGGAAACAGGACATTGCATCAGCAGTGGGGATCTGAAGCCAGGCAGAGCTCGCTGCATTCCTCACTGGTCCAGCTGCATCCTCTGCTTGTCCCTGGCTGCAGCATCCTCACCTGGCCTGGCCCACTGGGCAAGGAGCCCAGAGACAGACATGTTTCAAGGACTGGGAGCTGTTTTCCCTCGTGCCTGGACTGAGTGATCACTTTGGCAGGGCTGTGCACTGCAGTCTTTGCCTGCTCAGCCAATTGTCTGCCAGGGAGGTGCCCACAGGAGTTCACCTGGGCAGGTGGATTTTATACCCTTGGCTCTTCCTGCTCCACAACCACCCTGGCCCCAACAGCTCTTTGAGGCAGCTCCTGAGCTCCCATCACATCACATGTGACAGAGCTATTGCATATAGAGCCCGAAGCCACGAGAGCTGGCTCTGCAGTTTGGGAGTGAATCCTTCATCAGTGCTGGCCTGACAGTGATGAGAGCCCCCTGGCAGCCCTGCTGCTCAGCACCATGCACGTGCTGCTGGATGCAGGGCCAGAACAGCAAACCTGCAACCAAAACATTCATCCCTGCCCTGGTCCAGGTACTGGTGTGACTGCTCAGTCTGCCAGGAGAGCGATGAGCTCAGCCAGACCATGTAGGTTTTAGACACCATTTTTCTTTTTCTTTCAGTTTCTCCCAGGGGCACCAGGTCTGACATGATGAGTCAGACAGAGAGGGTGGCTCCTGGTGCTCTATTTGCTCCCCATTTGCAGCAGTTCAGACGCTTTCCAAGGGGCTGTAGGAGTGTCAGTGCCAATAACTGGAATTAAAATATGGATTGGGATGGGGTAATCTGGGTCTTGTCCTAGTTCTGCCAGTGGGCAGCATTATTAATGTGGCAGGGACTGAGGGACCAGCTGTGGTGGCCAGGTTTGGGCTGGCAGCACGATGGCCCTTGGTGATTCTCCAGGCACTCATGAGCACCTGGGGCAGGAATCACTGCTCTGTTACAGTTTGCCAAGGGCATTTTTCATCTTTCAGGAGGTTGTTATTACAAATCAATGTTTTAGAAAGATTAGGCAAGCCATAAATCCATTTCTCCCTGCTCCTTGTAATTTACTTGTCTTTAGATGACAATGTGGCTTCTGTCAGAGGTCTGAACTCTGGGAAAATTGTCAAATAGGCACGACATTGCCACAACACCCCTGCCTGGGGATTCAGGCAGCCATTAGAACTTGGAGCTGAGATGCCCCAAATTTTTCAACATTCCTGTTCTCTGCACAGGCAAATATTTTCACACAGAGTCCAAGAGAAAAAAAATAAAATTAATGAAACCTCTACGACAACCCAAATCCCATTGGAGGCAGTGGCTTGGCGTGAGCATTCCGAGAAGTGGGGAGAGCTGAGTAATGCCAGGGCTGGTGCTCGTGGCTTGGCCCCTGCCTCGGGAGCCTGGGCGGGGATGGAGGAGCCTGGAGGAGCCTGGAGGAGCCGCTGCCGCCCAGCTGCTGCTCGCTGCCTGGCGGGGACCGAGCGCGGAGAGCGGCAGGGGCGGCGGGCAGCGCATTGCTGGCATTGCTGTGCGCCCCGGGGATTGACAGCGAGCCTCGGCCCAGGAACGCTCGGACCCCGCTGCTTCATCCCGAACTCCGAGCACAGCTCTGCCCCCTGCATCAGCACAGCCTGGCTGCCGGGCTCAGTGGCCGTGACACCCCATCCCTCCTGCAGCCCACGCTGCCAGAGCCGGGGGCTCCTCGGCTAAAGCTGCCCCGGTGCCCCGTCTGCCTTACCTTGGAGAGAATGCAGAGCAGGGAGAGGAAGAGGAGCTGCTTCTCCAGCTGGAGGCTCATGCTGCTCTCCCTGTGCCACTGCAGCACATCACCCCCCAGGCAGTTTGGAGGCAGTGTTTGCAGGTTTTAAAGCCCAGGGTAGGTCCTGCTGGTGTTTATACTCTCCCTGCTCTGATGTCACTCACAGGCTCCAATATAAACATGAGTAGGTTTGGACAGGCCTCAAGATTTTCTTTTTTTTCCTTTCTTTTTTTTTTTTTTTTTCCAGCCCACATTCCAGCTGCCATTTCCACTCTTCTCAAGGTGAGAATATGCTGTCCACAGGGACAAGGAGTGAAGGGAAGGGATGCTGTGCTGTCCCTGGGGAGCAGGCTGAGGAACCAGGCTGCTGGAGTGATCCAGCTCCCTTTCCCTAGCCTGGCAGGGAAGCTTCACACCCTGTCCTACTGATCAAAGTCTGGCCAGGCAGAGCTGGCACCTTCCTCCTGGGATTTGAAGGGTTTGGGACCTGTTGCTGCTGTGGGAGCAGGCAGCAACAGGGCATCCACCCCTGTATTTAATGCTGCACCCGGTCCATGGCAGGCTGTGGAAGCAGGGTCACCCAAAGGAGCTGGAAATGGATTTGCTGTGCTGGTGCTGCCACATCATCCCCACCCTGAGAGGGACTGTGGCCACCTGGGGAGGCTGTGGGGTGGGGTGGGGTGGTTGGATGCACATCATGCTGCATTGTCTTGATGCAGAGAAGGCTGCAGTCTGACCCTGCTGATTTCAAGCCTTGTAAATGCCAATTCAGCCCCTGGAGTATTATGATCATCTTAATCAATTGTGAGAATTAGAATTCCAAGTTTGGGGATGAAAAGCGGGTGTTCAACCATTGCCTCCCAATGCTTTCTCATTCTGCCCCCTGCAAGCTTTTCTCTTGTCCCCTCTGACTGAAGATGTCTGTGAGGCTGGCTCTTAGGAAAGACAAACCTTAGCACCTCAAGACCTACACTAGACAGAGCCACTTCCCCATATTCCCACTCCCCAGACCTTATCACAAGATTTGAGAGGACAGTTTGTGAGCCCAGAGCTCAAAGGATGCAGGATGTCCTGCAGCTCTCTCTGGCTCCTGCAGGATGTGTTCTGGGGCCAGGACTGCTGCTCCTGTGCTGGCCAGGGGATGATCCTGTGTGCTCAGAGTGCCTGTTTCATTCAGGCATGATGAGAACTGTGATGCTGGATATCAGGTCTGTGACAGGAGCTGCTGGCTGCTACGAGCAGAGCACCAAAACCACACAACCAAGGGTGATGCCCCATCTCTCCCTCTGGCCTTTTTCCCTCTGTTTTGCCTTTGTGAAACAGGTTCTCAGTCACCTGAGCAGCAATCCTGAGCTCAGCTCCACACTTTTCAGAGCCTGGCAGACAGGGTGGGCACAGCCCAGCAGGGAGCAGGGCTGGCTGAGCTCTCACATTACCACCCCAAATCTCTGCTGTGGCTGTGCTTCATGCAGCCAGGCTGTTAACGAGGTCATGGCAGCTTGTGGGAACACCAGGACACTTTCCAAAGGCTGCTGTCACTTATGCAAGGGTCAGAGCCCCTGCTCTGCATGTTGGAGCCCCAGCTCTGTGCATCACCCAGGCTGTGCCTGGAGGTCAGGGAGCTGCTCTGGCAGCCCTGCCTGTGACAGGGCAGGCATGAGGAGGGCACATTGCTCTGAACTCCCTGGCAGGGGGTGGTTCAGGACCCACTGACAGGTGCTCACAAGCTCGAGGGTTTGATATCTGAGGCTGCAGATGCCTCTCATGTTCAACTTTCTGCCCCACAGGCAGTGTCCTCCCACTGACTACAGCTCAGCCAAACACCCTGGGAGTGCCTTGGGAGAGCCAAAGTACTGACCCAGCCCTGCCACAATTACTTATTCCAGCCTTGTGTTTATTAGGGATTCCTGATTAATGGCCATGAGTTAATTTCCCTGGTAGAAATCAGGTGGCAGTGCTGGTAACAGAAATAAAAACCTCTCATTTCCCACAATGAGGCACCCTTGGAGCAGCTGACAGACCCCTGTGTGAGGTCTCAGGGGGCAGCAGGGCACCCCTGGGGGAGGCTGAGGCTCAGGGCTGCCCAGGGGAGCCAGCTGGACATGAAACCCCTGTCACCTGATGTGTCCTGGCTACAGGGTCAGCTCCTTTCTCTATTCTTTTCTCAGCTCTGAACAAGAGGGGACCTTGCTTCCCCCCACACCTGATGTCACTGTGATGGTTTGACACCACCAGGAAGCTGTGAGAGCTCAGGCAGTGACAGAGAGCCCGAGTCCAGCCTGAGCCAGGCCAACACCCCCAAGTCAAGCAGTCAGGTGGGGCCAAACCCAGCATCCCATGCCTGGCAAGCTGCCCACACTTCTGATGGCGTTGGCAATCCTCACTGGGACCTGGCTGGGTTTTGGAGGTGCCCAGTGGAGCTGGCTGGAGTTGTACCCACAAATTCTCCCATGATCTGCCTTTGCAGAGAGGATTCTCCATGGGTGAATTTGGCTTTGGCTTCCCTTCTCCCAGCTCTGGGTCCCACATCCCCACCCAGGTCACTGTGCTGGGGCTGCAGGCAGAGCCTGGCACAGGAATCCAGCCCCTGCAACTGTTTTGATGTTCAAAGCTGCAGCAGAACAGCACATTAGCAGTTCATTTTATAAATGCTGTTATAGCCCTTCCCCTCTGGAGCACGTAACCTGTGAGTGTTCTGTACCATACGTGTGATTTCAGAGCAAGTAATTCAGTCCATATGTCTCACTCCACAGTTGCCATGGTATTATTGTCAGGTTTTTGGGGGGTTATGACTTTTTTTCTTTTTTTTTGTGGTCAGTTGTGCAAGAAAATAGTTGATACAGGCATCTGAATACATCTCCTTTGAGTTAGCCACTGGCAAGCTGTGCTGTTTCTATAGAAATGAAGGAACTGCCCCAGTGAATTTACATTTTAGAGAGCTGAGTTCTTCATGTGTTTGCTCTCCGAACGTGCCATCGTGAATAACACAGAAAAGCTTCATTTGCACACCCTGCTCAGCTGAAATTGCATCCATCTGGGATGGGTATTGAGCATATTCTCCCTTCATGCCATTCCTTTGCTGGACACTCCCCTTCCTCACTCTACATCATGTGTTAAGCACCCTCCCCGGGGCTGGGGGAAGTCAGAGCAGGGTCTGGATGTCCATCTCTGGCAGGCTGTCTGTCTGTCCAGCTCTGTGAGGCTGTTCTGGGTCCTGGATGTGAAAATGTGGGTGAGCCCAGCTCCATGGCTTGGTGGGGAGAACATTCCCTTTGCTCCTGGGCACTCCTGGCCCAAATCCCCTCTGCAGAGGAGCAGGGCTGCCCATGGAGGGTGAACAGCACTGCTGGAAAGCTGGACAGACACCCAGCTTGGAAAAACCAAGAGCCCTGAGCTGAAATGGAGATGCCTCAGGTCTCCTTTGGCTGTTGGACACTTTGGGGTGGCTGCTCATGTTTTTCCTGAGACTTCTGGAAAACACCATGGCTTTGGGAAATTTTGAAATATCTCTGCTTTTTGGCAAGATGGGAGAATTGTTTCCTACCCAGAATGAATCTGGCTCCAGTTTCAAACAGCAAGAGCAGAGAGAGGTGCTGATGGCTATTTCCACCCCTGTCTGGGCATTTTTATTCCCTCTGGTTCTCACACCTGAACTGTTGAGCAGGGCCAGGCTGAGAGGACTGGCTGCCCTGAGGGACCAGGGATGGGCCGGGCACTCTTTCACCTTGAGGTCACTGCTCCCACCCCAGGCTGGGATGCAGGGACTGAAAGTATTTACCAGCTGGGGCCTGGCCAAGTGACTTGTAAGAAAAGAATTCAGGGCTGCTGTCCAGGTTCTGATGGTCAGGCAACTGCACCAGGAACCTTGGCTGCATCTGGGACCAGCTGAGCCCTCCAAGCTCCCAGCCACGGTGGCAAGGCCAGCAGGGCATGGCCCCTGCCAAAGGAGACACAGGAACCCTGCCTGGTGCTGGGAGCACTGCATCCTTCACCTCCTCCCAGAGGTTTTTAGGGAGGTTTCACTAAAAAGGAAGCACTGATAAATGGGGCTTGGGGCTGGTTCTGCTCTCAGAGTCTGACATTGTCAAGAGGAAGGAGCTGAGTGATTACATGAGGAGCAAATGGACTATCACAACCAAGAAAAACTTAGCTTAGCCAAAATTATAGTGAGAGCTCATCCTTCAGACTGAGGGGGCTTCTCATTAGCACAGCACAGCCTTGCATCAGCTGTTGTGAAGGGACAACAGAGAAAGATCAAACCCTGGGCAATACTTCTGGGAGATTTTTTTTTTTCCTTGCAGTCCAGACAAGAGCAATTCATAATTGTCCCACTAAGTTAAACATCCAGATAACTCAAAGAATAAGACTTTTGTAAAACAAAGCTTGGAAACTTAAGCCAGATGAGGTTTTCCATTGTTATCTGGAAAACAGTGTCAGAAATCATCACATATTCAATATTGTGATCCTCTGGGAGTTAATTTTTTTTTTTATTGAGTATCAAACATAAACTTATTTTTAAAAATATCACTATAAGTTTTATCTTTCAGACAAGATATAATCCCCAGATCCTGACCTTGTGTGGTTACTGACAGACCCTTTGTATTTTCCATGGAGCTGGATGGCTTGCTCATGTTTCCTGATCAAATTGCTCATTCTTTTTTGGCTATCTCTATTTTTCTCGTGGTTTCAGGCTAAAATAGACATTGTTTTTCCTTCAGTTCTTGTCCTGCTCGAGGGTGCTGCATGTTCTCACACAGCTGCCATATCCCCTGCAGCACCAAAGAGCTGCAAATGGAGGCACCCACTGGTGTACAGGCAGGGATGCTGGGAGGTGTCTCCAAACTCACCTTGTAATTGTGCCAGCCCTGCTCTAGGGGGGTTTGGGGATGGCTGTGCTCCCTCCCAGCCCTGCTCTAGGAGGGTTTGGGGATGGCTGTGCTCCCTCCCAGCCCTGCTCCAGGAGGGTTTGGGGATGGCTGTGTTCCTTCCCTGCTCTAGGAGGGTTTGGGGATGGCTGTGATCCCTCCCAGCCCTGCTTTAGGAGGGTTTGGGGATGGCTGTGCTCCTTCCCTGCTTTAGGAGGGTTTGGGGATGGCTGTGATCCCTCCCAGCCCTGCTCTAGGAGGCTTTGGGGAGGGCTGTGTTCCTTCCCTGCTTTCTGTGCCTCTGGGAAGGCTTTAAGGATGCAAGTGCTGCACACATGAGGCAGTGGTGTTGTGCCTGAGGTGTGTGGTGCTGGAGGAGCTCTGGGTGACACAGGCTGTGTCTGTCCCCAGATGTCACAGCCCTTCACACCCCCAGGGCTGCTCTTGGCTGGCCAGCAGCAGGAGCAGCCCAGGGTGCTGGTGAATGCAGGCTGCTGGGAGGGCAGTGCTGGGGAGGGGACAGTGCCCTGGGGCAAAGACAGCTCCCTTCAGCTGGCACATCTCCAGGGGATGCTCTGAAACCCCTGGTGGTGGCTGGGACCTTCCCAAAGGCAGGGAAGAGGGCATTCCTCAGTGGCCTTGATGATTGGAAGGAGCCTGGCTCCTGCAGGAGCTTTCAGCACAGGCCTTGGGCACATTGGGAAGCTGGGCTGGGGGGAATGAGGAGCTGCCAGCTCACCCCTCACACCCAGCACCTGGAAACCCCAAATGACTGTCACCAGCCAAGCCAGCTGGCAGGGGGACCTGCTCATGCCAAAGGATTTGCAGGTGAGTCCCACTTCCAAATTCCACCTTGAGGAAACAAAGCAATGGCTGGGCTTGCTCTCCATCTTCTGAGCAAGACTGGAAAAGCTGAAGCAAGTGATGCCTCCATGTGCCAAGGAATCCCAGGCCCCCAGCCCTTCCCTACACCCCTCCTGATGCCAGAGACATCTGGAGACATTTCCCAAGCATGAACTTCACCTAAACCACCTCCTCTTGTCCCCTTCCCCAGCCAAATCAACAAAGACACGACTGAAACCTTTAGGGTGTGTGTGGGATCCAGCTGAGACAAACAAACCTCTGGGTCTGAGCACGGTTATGGAAGCAGCGATGTCGCCTGGAAAGAATGTACCAGGGAGCAGGGGGAGAGCAGAGCAGCTGGGCACCAGCTCAAAGATGACTCAAAATCATGGGAAATGATTTCTGATTAATGTAATTACTTCGGCTCCAGCCCTGATCAATACGAGGAGCTAAAACGCTCATAAACCGGCCGAGAATGTGAACTATGCAGAGTGATTTGTAAAAGGTGTTTGGCTCTGGGTGCTCTCTCCCTGCCTCTTGAGCTGGGTGACCCGGTGCTGGGGGAGAGCAGTGATCTGCTGATTGTAAACTGGTGGCCCTCAAATGAGAATCCCCCCTCAAATGAGAATCCCCCCAAAGGAGCAGGGAGGGGACTGCCCCATCCAGGCCCTGAGCCCAAATAAAAGCAGCCAGCCTGCTTGGCTGGCCTTCTTCTGTGCTCTGACCACAAAGCAACAGCCCAGATTGGCCTTTCAGAGGTGCCCCCAGAGTGTGGGGAGGGTCTGGGGGCTGGCACCAGCACAGCCCAGGCAGGGGCTCATGTGGGCACAGAGGAGCACTGCAGGACCACGGGGACACAGCTGGAGAGGACAGTGTCCTCAGACCTCCTGCTGCCTGAGCTGTGCCAGGTGGAGTCAATCTGCACTGGAGAGGGGCTTCCTGCTCAGGGCTGTGTCTGAGGGAGCTGCACCACAGGAGAACATCAGGAGGAGTATTGGAGGAACCTGGGACATCCCTGGAGACCAAGGCCAGGTCAGATGGGGCTTTGAGAAACTTTGTCTGGTGGAAGATGTCCCTGGCCATGGCAGGTGATTGGGAACTGGATGGTCTTCAAGATCCCTTTCATCTCAAGCCATCCTGTGATTCAAAGATGCCCTGCAGCAGGTCTCCATCAATGATGCCAGTGGCCATATGAAGGTGGAGGAACATCCCCCTGTGAAAGCAAGCTGAGGCTGGGGCAAAGGTGCCCTGGGGCATGGGGGTCTCCCATGAACTGGTGGTTTCTCTGACATGGGGGGAAAAGGGAAGAATGGCTGTTACAATCTCATTTTTGTCCTGCTGTTCCCCAGGAAGATGGGCTGGGCTGGACTGGGGATTGCAAGGCATTCCTCCTGTACTTTCAAATCAAGACCCTTTGGGGTGGGTTTCCACCTGCTGCAGGGTTTTGGGAAGAGAAATACAGAAAGGGAATGTTTGACTTCTATGGCTGTCTGCACCTGGCTGTCCAAGGCTGGTGGTGGCAGCCTGGCTATGGCTGGGCTTGTCTCAGGAGCTGCTCCCAGCCCGTTTGGAGTTAGCCAGAGCCCCAGAGGAGCATCTTACAAGGCAGCTCCTCTCATGAACCAAGCTCCAGGAAGGAAACTGTGGCCTGGAACTGCTGTCAGCAGGCAGCAATTGGAGTGTGGGGAGCAGTGTGTGCATGGCGCAGCCAGGCTGCTCCTCTGCCCTCCCTGCTGGCCCAGGCTGCAGAGAATGTTTTGAGGCACTGCTGTGTATGCTCTCCATGATACTTTTCCAACATTATCTGCATGTTCTTCCTGGGGCAGAGAGCTCCCTAGGCTGCATGGAGAAATGCTGGTCTGTGATTTTGCTGCAAACCACACATAGCATTGTGGCTGGGGTTAGGAGAGCCCTTTCCCCAGCATTTGGCTGCCCTCTCTCTCCCCTGCCAGAAGCTGACCACAGTCAAACCCTGGTTTTCCTCACATTCCGTGGTCCTGCTGAGCTGTGGCCTGCCACCCTCACATCCTGCTCTGGATCATCCCTGGGAGGATCAAACAGAACCCCTTGGCAAGCTGCAGTCCTCCAGTGTGAGGCACTGTCAGAGCAAAGGAACATCCTCTGAGCTGTGCAGGACAGGCCAAGCCAGCCTGGACAAGGGCACAAGGGACAAATGCAGGGGCTCTTATTGGAAAAGAAAGGTGATCTCAAATCTGGGAGAAATTAAGCATCTGACTCCATTGATATCAGAAGGCTAATTAATTACTTTATTATACTATATTATTTTATACTATATTACACTACATCTAAACTGAAACTGCACAAGAACTCAATCAAACCTTGTGACTGTCTCCTGACCAACAGGACACAGCTTGCAGAGATTGGTCAAGAAAACAAAACAGAATCCAATTACCAATTCCCTTCAGGTAAACAATGTTCCATAATGAATTCCACTTGTGCCCAACAAGAGGAGCAGCAATTGAGATAAGAACTGTTTTTTCTTTCTCTGAGGTGCCTTGCTGCAATTCCCAGAAAATCTCCTTGGGAAGTTGTGCCTTGCTTTTCTCTGTGAAGGGAAATGTGGCCTCAGGCTCTGGCTCCAGGGGACATCAGCAGCCCCAGCTCTGAGATCTCACTTTGCTGCTGCCACAGTTCACCACAGACTCGTGGTGAACCTCTCCTGCAGAGCAGTCCCTTCTCCAGCAGCTTGGTCAGGGATGCTCTGCTCAGCCCAGGGTCCCTGCAGCAAAGCAGAGTTGTGCTTCCAGCCTTGGCTGTTCAGCCTCCCCTGTAACCCCAACCCTACAGGGCTACTGTGCCTTCCCCTGCACTACACCAAAGGTCCTACAGCCCACAGAGAGGAAGCTTGAAGGTCCTGCATTGTCACACAGCTTCTGCTTGGACCTGCACACATCCTACATGGCCTGATTGTCCTCCTTGTCCCCATGCAGGATCACAGGCACCTGCTTTGAGCCAAATTCCATCTCCCAGGACTTGTCTGTAGGGTGAGAGCCCAGCCTTGCTGCTCCTGCCTCTGAATCCGGGTCCCTGGAAACATCTGCAAGGAAATAGCTGAAGGTATTGAAAGGGGAGGCAGGAAATGCTCTGAATATTTTTTTTCCTAAATATAATGACACTAATGTTGTTCATAGTGCTAAAAATAGAAATGAAGAGAACCTGCCTTTTTCCTGTTTGCTTTCAGCTCTCACTTTCCTGCCTGTCTCTGCACTCTGGGAATCTGCATGAAAATAAACCCAAGAAAGATCTCAGCAGTGTGCAAAGCAGAGCCAGATGAGTTTGGCCTTGGCTCCAGCTTCCCCAGCTGGGGCCATGCTCCTCTGTGGTGCACAGGGAGCTTCAGGCTGTGCACTCCCCATCTCCAGCCCCTGGCCCTGCAGGCTCTGCCCAGCTCCAGCAGGACCAGCACTGGACCTGGCCACTGTCACTGGGAGTGTGGCCCCTGCTGCACCTGTGTCCTGGCTCTGCTCACTCTCCTGCCTTTCCCCAGTGGATCAGTGAGCACTGCTGCCCTTCCTCCATGGCTGACAGAGATGTGCTCCTGCCCCAGGCTGGATCTGCCAGGGTGCTACCACAGAAGCCCCGGGCAAAATCTCCCTGCTCCCATCTCTTCTGCTGGAGATATTTCTCCAGATGCCTGTGGCACATCCCTCCAGCGAGTACCCATTCCCAGGTCTCCCTCCCAGCCTCCTTCCATTGGGAGGATTTTGCTGCCAATTGTAGGGGGATAGAATATAAGAAAATAAAGATAGTGTAGAAAGTAATCTTACCCCTAAGGAGTTGCAGCTGGGCCAATTATCAAAGATCAGGAACAGACCTGACTTTAACAGGCCAATGAGAAGAAGAGAGCTATAAAAGATTGGGGTGGCTGGGTGGGAAGGGAACTGGGGTCAGTTGGCTGCTTTGTGAAGGAGAAAGAGTCAGTGCTCTGAGGAGCTGCCCATGAAAAACACCCAGAAGGTTTGGGACTTTTGTGGTAAGGAGACAACAGCATGGAACCCCTGCAATAAGATGACAGCAGCCAATCTCTCACCAGCTCATTACAGAGCAATGGTCATCACTGAATTCAGAGGCTGATGGATTCAAACTCAGCTTTGAGCCAGTTCAGGATTCCCAGAACCTGCAGGATCAGGTGTGGGAGCCAAATCCCAGTCCTGAGCACAGCAAACTGGCCACAGTTTCACAGAGTCTGAACAGCAAGGTGCCTTTAATTTGGGAGCCATACCCCACCCTGGGTCAGCACGGCTGCCTGGTGGCTGCAGGTGTTCACATGAAAAGCTCAGCACTCATTTTTCAGCACAGCAACCCAGGGAATGCGTGTCTTGGATGGAGGCTGCTGCCTGATTTATTACAGCCTCAGCTCGAGGTGGCTCTGGAGAGTCAGGGCTGGCAGGGGATGAGAGGCAGGCGTGTGCAGGGCTGGATTGCAGCACACAGAACGCTGTGCTGAGGCTGCCTGGAATGCACCGAGCTGGAGTGGGAGGATGAATGAGTCCTCTGGCCTGGTTTGCATTCCTCTGCCATCCCCAGTTTCTTTCTTGAGCTGGTCAATGGGGAGGGTGGGCAGCCTTGGGCTTTTGGTCTGTCTTGGAAATGCATGAGGCAGCCAAGCACTGGCTCAGAGTGCTGCTGGCACTGTCCTGGCCACATGAGCACGCTGACAGTGCCAGAGGACTGGCTCCACTATGTCCAGGTGCCACTCCTTGTGCAACATCCCTCCAAAGGCTGACTTTTGCAAGGAATGTTTTGTTCACAACGTGGCAGCTTACAGGGTTGACCTCAGGTTGTTCTTGGTTAGCTGGAAATCAGGTATTTAAAATGTCACTGGGCTATTGTGAGTCACTGTCTGGGCCAGTTCTCTTGTATGTCGCTGTCAAGTCTATGCTTAAACCTGGCATGATGTGATTTTAAAAACAACCAGAAGCTTTCCCATGTTTCCCTCCCCTCCACTAGCTGCTTTCCTGCCCCTGGCATATTTCTGGCCCTGGTAGTCCACACATTTTGCAGTTTTTCAGCTGCTTCTCCCCAGCCAGGCATGTCTGAAGCTGCCAGTGGCCAGTCTCTGCTGGCAGCAAGTGTCCAGGTTTGTCAGCAGTATCCAAAGGGACCATTCATTCAGTGTGTGACAATGATGGGCTTCACTGGGGGCTCCCTCACTGCTTTTGGGGCCTGCTTGAGCACCAAACCTGTGGCAGGACTGGGATTCTGACCCTACCTGGTGCAATCTGTCATGGTGTTAACTGGGGCTGAGCCAGAACCATTGACACAGGGTGCACAGTGGGGACTGACAGCCCAGCCCATGAGCTCCTGCCCTGCTTCATGCATCTGTCTGTCAGTCCCTCTGTAATGCATAGAGGGGTGACTGCCCTGGATTTATGGATGGGATCTCTACCACAGGGATTGCCCAGGTGTTCCTCTGGCCCTGCTGCTGGCCTGCAAGATGTCCCTTAGTGTGAGCTGGGAATGACACAAAGCCTTGGCATCTGAGGAGGAGAAAACAGCCCTTGGGAAGGATTTAGCCATAACCTGTGTGCTCAGGTGCTTGGCTTCTTCACCTGGCCAGGCCGAGCAGACAAACTGAGGGCTCCTGGGGCAGAGGGCAGGGACTGAGCCTGCGGTGGGGTGGGTGGTGGTGGCCCTGCAGCCCTGGTTCCACAGCCCCAATCTGCCGGTCCTGCAGCCCCAATCCCCCAGCCCAGGTCCTGCAGCTCCAATCCCTTATCCCTGGTATCTCGGCTCCAATCCCACAGCCCCGATCCCGCAGTCCCAATCCTTTACCCCTAATCCCTTATCCCCAATCCCATACCCCTAATCCCTTATCCCCAGTCCCTTATCCCCAATCCTATACCTCTGATCCCTTATCCCCTATCCCTTATGCCCAATCCCTTAGCCCCGATCCCTTATTCCCGATATTTTGTCCTGGATCCCTTATCCTCAATCCCTTACCCCTAATCCCTTACCTCCAGCCCCTTACCCCCGATCCTTTATCCCCTATCCCTTATGGCCGATCCCTTCTCCCTGGTCCGCGCAGCGCACGGGCTCTGCCTCCCTCTCGTGGCCGCTGTGCTGAGCTCCCCGTGTCCCCGGTGCCCATTCCCGCCCTGCCCCGTGCCCCCCGTGCCCATTCCCGCCCTGCCCCGTGTCCCCGGTGTCCCCGGTGTCCATTCCCGCCCTGCCCCGTGTCCCCCGTGTCCATTCCCGCCCCGCTCCGTGTCCCCGGTGTCCCCGGTGCCCATTCCCGCCCTGCCCCGTGTCCCCGGTGCCCATTCCCGCCCTGCCCCGTGTCCCCGGTGTCCCCGGTGCCCATTCCCGCCCTGCCCCGTGTCCCCCGTGCCCCTGAGCTGGGCGCACACCCCGGCTCATCCCAGCCGGAGCCGGCGGTGCTGGAGGTGTGAGCGGGGCCGGAACCGCTCCTGGACATTCACCTCTCGCTTTTAAGCAAATTCTTTCTGCTGCCACTGGGGGGAAACTCTTTCTGGGCAGTTTTGCGTCTCACCTGGTTGGAAACAAAGCCAACCTCACCAGAGTCAGCGGCCTAAAAGTTGAAGCTGTTTTATTCCAAATAATCTGATTTCAATTCTCCTGCCCTTGAAGCCAAGAACAGAACAAAACAAGAGCTCCAGGGGATCCTAGAGAATATTAATTGGGTCAGAACCCTGGATTAGATGAATTAAAACATCTCATGCTCATGAAAGTTCCAGCTCAAAACAGTGAAGACTGGATGCTCTTCAAGCACTTTTTGCTGAAGCAGAGGCTGTGACCCGTTGGCCCTGGGGCTTGCAGCCACCTTTGCCATGACAGAGCTCCAGTACAACCCAGCAGTACCAGTCCTGCCAGGAGCCAGCACTGGGCAGAAATGTGGGAACACCTGGTTATTCCCCTTGTCCCTCTGCTTCTTCTCCCCTTCACTTGCCTTTCTCTACCTGCAGTAGCTCCTGCTGTTGATGTTTCTGGTGGTGCTCAGCAAGCCCTGTCTGAGGAGTCAGCAACTCATGTGAGTGCTCAGTTTGGGATCAGCCAGACCCTCACTGGCATTTCAGGATGAGTGATCTGGACATCCTGGGTTGGCATTTTTGAGTTGGGATCAGGGAGGACAATTTAAGTTACATTTCTGCTCTTCATATCCTAAATCTGGGCAGGAGAAGAGCTCCTGTACCAAAACCATCTACAGGCAGGGTGGAGCAGTAGCAGGGATGGACCAATGCCAGGACCAAACCCTGCTGTCTGCCAGGTTTAAGGGCTCTACAGGGTCGGGGTGATAGGAGAGTGGGGACAATCCCCCCAGCTTTGCTTTGCTTTGCAGGATGTGACCTGCAAATGTCAGAGCTCTGCAAACACTCATGGGCCTTGTAGCCCTGGCCAGCCTCACCTGCCCCATGCCCATGGGCCCAGGAGCTGTATTTAAGCTCAGCTTAAAGAGAGTTTCAGACTCTTCCTGGCTGTGCTGGGGCAATGCTGGGCTCCAGTACAGCCATGGTGGTGCCTGGCCATGGGTCCTTTTGTTCCTGACTTCCACCTGTTGACTGTTTTCCTGGCTCAGTGTCATCCCTGCACCATTGCTCTGGACCTGATCCTAGCCCTGAGGGTCAGACTGACTTCTGGCTTGGCCTAGGACCTGCCCCATCACTGTGATGTTGCCTCATTATCTGTGCTCTTGGCTGGACCTGGCTGCCACCTCTGGGTCTGTGCTGCTCCCTTTTCTGGCCTGACATCTGGGTTTGGGCACAGCCACGAAGATCTGGCCTGGGCTGGGCTGGAGATGAAGCTTTGGGGCAATGATGGATCCTTTAGCCCTGGTGTGTGAGTGCTGCTGAGGAGATCAGGGCCCCCCTTCAGCTCTGGCACTGCTGTGTTCCAGCCTGAGCAGGATGGCTTGGGCAGAGCCTGTATCCATGGAATAACCCAGCATTAAATCCCTGCTGTGCTGGGGGTTTGAGTGGATGAAATGCCCTCCTTTCCCCAGCTCTGAGGGGCTCCACAGAGAGCAGCTCCCCACGTGTGAGCTGTGTCTCCTGCATCCTGGCAGCAGCTGACCAGCCCTGCTCCCAGCCCTCTCCCCCTTGTCCCACCCAAAATGAGTGTGGGACGAAGGGCTGAGAGCTCAGCTAAAATCCATGAGGAAGCACAAAGCTGGTGCTGTGAATCCACAACCCAACAAACCAGGCTCCAGAAGGTGCTGTCTGGGCACCCTGTGGGGAGGTGAGAAGTGGCATTTGGTTCAGCTGGAAGCTCCCAAATTCCCCTGTGCAGGGGATGTGCTGTGCTTTTAGCTGGGGAGATTTGGGGTTTCCTGCTGTGGTAGCAGCCTGGGCTGAGGCTGTGATATTAGAAAGAGTCTGAGGGGGCAATATTATGCTGATTATTTCTGCTTCCTGCTGCTCCCTCCCATCCGAACCATCTCTAAGAAGGTCAGATTTGGCAAAAGCCTTTTCCCTTTCTTTTTCTTTGTGCCATTCCAGAGAGGATGGTGCTGACCCGTGGCACCACAGCCCTGAGAAACGCTGTCCTCAGCTCCTCTCTGTCCTCCAGTGGCCCGGGTCTGGCCGTGTGCTGCTAATCTAATTACCTGCTTACCCTGAGGGCTGGGGAACAGCTCAGCCCTCCACAGTGTGACATGTGCTGCTAAACCCCGGCATCAGAGTCTCTTCTGGGGACAGAGCAGCCTGTCCTGCTGGGCACAGCTGCTGGGTGTGCAGACAGCACCCTGGCCAGAGGTTTCCTTTGGGATCCCTGTCACACTGCCCAGTGACTCTGTGACTTCTAGGCAGCACCTGGCCATGGAACGTGGTGTGACATCTGGTCGAGCTCCTTTGCTGGATGTAGCTGTGAGTTGCCTGTGAGGATGGAGACCTGCTCCTCATTCAGCTCTGGATAATGGGGGGAAGAGCTCGGGGCACTGTGGGTTTGGGGCTGTGGAGCTTTGCATACGTGAAAAACTGCAAAAGCCTTGGTTCCCCTGGGCCTGTCCTGCAGAGATAAAATCAGAGGTGTCAGCCTGTGTGTGTCTTGGTCCTCATTCAAAAAGTGGACTTGAATAGAGCCATGTGTTCCCTGGCCACAGCTGGGCTTGTGCTCAGCCTGGGAGCTGCATCTGTACTGCCCTGCTCAGTGACCCTTTGCTGGAGCAGGGCATCCTGCTCCTGGTGGAATTCCCTGGAGAGAAGTGCTGCAGGAAGGGGTAGGGGGGGGAATGTGTTCTGGATGGGGCCTGGAACACCTCCCTCCACCCCTCCCCAACAGGTCCCAGAGCAATAGGCTGTGCTGTGGGCTCAGGGCCAGGGCCAGGAGGGCTCTTCCAGCTCTGTGGAAGAGGGCAGGAAGGTGAGAGTGGGACACTGGGGTCATGTTCCAACCAGAGTTTGGACACAGCAGTGTTGTTCCTGTGGAGGTTTTGATCTGCAGGTGAGCTGAACCTTTTGAGATGGTGCTAAAAACCCTTAGGAGGAGCTTGTTGTGCTAGACTGGGTGAATCTGGGTGCAAACCTTGTCTCTGGTGGTGTGTGGTGTTTACAAGGAGGGCAGCAATGTCAGCAAACAGGGTGGCAGAGCTGCGTTGCTGAGTCACGGCTCTGCTACACCCAGCTGGGATCAGGATGTGTTTATTCTTTTAAGGAACACAAAAGAGGAACGTGTCCCCAGGTCCTGATTGCTGGAAATCAGACTGAGCTGCACTGAGACCTGCCCAGTGTGGTGGGGGAACCCACTGGGATATGCTGGAACATGCCTGGCTCACGTGCTGCTCTCCTCTCTGGGCTTCTCTTTGTGAAAACTGAGCTCGGGACAGGGAGGGACTGCTGTGCACCTGGGCTGGAGTCCCACGCTGTGCAGGCACCACCAGGGTCCCCTGTCCTGCATGGTGGGGTCTCTGGGCACTCAGCCAGGCAGGAGGGGGAACCATCCCACTGTAAACAAGGTGGTTCCAATGTTGCAAACAGCAGCAGGTTCAGTAATTCCCAGCAGCAAAGCTTTTCCCCAGACCCTGAGGCATCATCCATTGTGGTGAAGGTGGTGGATGCACTTGGCCAGGGAAGCCTTGTACCTACCCACCCCCTCATCTCCTTGGTCTTGGCATCAAATTATGTTGGTTTGTCCTTGGCAGAGATCACATCCTGGCGAGGTTTTTGTCTCAGCTGCAGTGGCTGGTTCAGCTTTCTCTCAGCTTCTCTTGACAGCACTGGCACAAGAGGAACGGGGCCACATCTTGCCCTAGGGTGGAGTTGGCTCCTTGTCTTTACCCACAGGGTGGAGTTGGCTCCTTGTCTTTACCCACAGGGTTGAGATTGCTCCTTGTCTTTACCCACAAGAGAAATCCAAGGCCAGCCAGAGCTCAGGAGGAGCTGAGCTATCTGGCCTGGTGAACCCTGCTTCCATTTGTGATGATAACAGCCTTATCCTTGAAGTTGAGCACTGGATTTGAGCAGTGACAAAGGCTGACAGAGCAGGTAGAGCAGAGGGCAGGGTGGTGCCCCTGCTGAGGGGAGGCTGCTCTGCACTGCAGGGACTGTGTGCTCCTCTCACCTGGGACCCAAACTGCTGTGTTAGAGTGGGGCTGCCTTTATTCTTAGACATCCCACAGCTTCCAGGGTGGGCCTTGGAGGCATTTCCAAAACTGAAACCTTGCCAGACTTAGAGCACTGCTCTTTCCCACAGCCCAAAGCACTGACTGTGTTTCTCTGCCTTCTTTCTCTCTGTTTTCTCACTTTCAAAGCTGTGCTGTATACCAGCCCTGGGGGGGACATTCTTGTCCAGTGGGATGTGGAGAAGTCCAACTCCCCCCTAGCTCATTTCAGGTAGCCTTATTGAGCAGGAGATGCTCAGAATAGGTTGGAACACACGATGCTGGGTGCAAATTGGCCCTCTGTGTTACAGCCCTAATCTGGTTAGGGGATCAGTGCAGCAGGCTGCAGCAGCCCACGTGGCTCTGCCAGTTCCTGCATCCTGTGCCCATGCTGGGCATGTCATCAGCTGGCTGTGAATTTCTGTGCTGCTCAAAAATGCCCCAAGATGGGAAAATGCAACCTGTTTAACCCTCATCTGTTCCCTGGGGTGTGTCTTGGGGGTTTCTGCTGTGGAAGTTCTTTCTGTTTCCAGGCTGGTGTTGTTTTAGGGGTGTGAGGGTTGTGGTTTCCTTGTGAGCAGTGCCAGACAGGAGCTCCCCAGAGGGGTCTGCCCAGTGGTGCCTCTGAGGAGTCATCAGCCCTCTGAGGAGCTGCTTGGTGGCCCTCTCTGTTTTCTCTGACACTCTTGGCCCCGCAGTTGCAATTCCCTTGGGAAAAGCCCAGCACCCACTCACTGCTGATGGGAGAAAATCTGCTTGAAACCAGGGGGTAGTTCAGGATCTGCTTCTGCTTTTGGAGGCCAGTGCTGAGTCTGCTTCCAGCTCCTTTGAGAGCAGAGGGGAAATGAAGTCCCTTTGGGGAGCAGGGTGGGTCCTCAGTGGGGTTTGTGCCCTTCCCATTGAGCAGAGCCCATGATCCCCAGCAGGAGCCGAATGGGACACAGCTGAGTTCCCACCAGTGACCCCAGTGATGGCTCACCCTGGGGCAGAGCTTCTCCCTGCCCTGCAAGGAAGCTGCAGAAATGAAATGGGAATTGCTGAGATAAGTTAAGGCTTTGTTTCAAAAACAAAACTTTTGCAGAAGCCATGGATGTTTGGGCTGAGAATGTCTTATCTGGCAAAGTTGACTAATACAGCATTATGTCATATTTATACATGACAGTGGCATTTACACTGATAGAATTAAAGAATCTAACCACATTTTCTTCCATTAGCCCCTTAGAATAGGCTGTAGTGAGATACTGTTATCTGGTAAAAAAAAAAGAAAAAGAAAACAAAGCTAAAACAAAAAACAACCCAACAAACCAACAAAAATCCCCAAACCAAAATAGAAAAGTGCCTTTTTTAAGATCTAAGCCCAGCATAAACATACTTCTTATTATTTTTGGAAAGCTGTTTGCAGGTGTCAGCAGCCCTGACACACAGCTGGTATTAACTTCTGGGGGCAAGAGAAAGGGAACAGGTTTAAATATAGCTCCTGGGAAATAAGCATTGGAATAACTTCCAAGATCAGTTTTACCCCTACTTTGCTGCCTGGAATTTTCCCTAAAAATACAAAAGATAAACAGCTAACCTCAGGGACCAGACACATACGCAGAGGAGCAGTTGCTTTCCTCCAGGATGGCCCCAGAGCATCCTTGTGCTTGTCCAGACAAACCTTGTGCCTCTCTGGTTTTCAAAGTGGGAATTCACCCTTAAAAGACAGATTTGAGCCTTCTGGCTGCAGAGAGATGTGGTGCTCTCCTAGGGAAACACAGATTTAATGCCAACAGCCCAGCAGCTATTGCAGCCACCTGATTAAGCCAGAGGTAAAGATGGATAAAGTGGATCAGGGTCAGGTCAATTAAAATCAGCCCAAGCCGTGTTTCTAAGGCTCTGCAGCACACTTGTGTCCAATGAATGCACTGTGCTGACACTCCTGCAAAGAGCTGAGTCTGCAGCACACGTGTATTTGCTAAGCAGGAAAAAAACCCATCAAAAACCCCTTACTGCACCATTCCCAGTCCATGGGGTCAGTTCAGCTCCATTTGCCTCTTTCTGACCTTTGCTATCAACTCTCCCCCCCACAGAAAATTACCCACAGGCTATTTTTTTTTACCTTGTAATTTCCTCTAATCTCAAATAAATGCCCTAATTGACCTCTGTCCTCCCAGTGTACATGGCACACTGAACAGGGCTGTGCCCACAAAAGATCCTTGTAAAGCACTGTCTATTTCCACCATTGTTTATTTATTGTTGTCATTAAATACAATAAATTGCCATTTATTGTATTTATTTATTGTTGCAATTGCTTTGAACCAGAAGTCAGACGTCAAATATGCTGTGAGTCATCATCTAGGCAAAATAGATGTTTTTCAGGTGGCTGATAAAAAAAGCTCATGATATGCAGGTGAAATGGTCCATGTGAACCAGAGCTCCTTGCCTAGATGCAGTTTCACACCCAGTGGCTGATTTGTACCCTGCCTGGACCATTTTGTTTGTGCCCCATACATCCAGAGAGGGGAGGGGTGTGTTTTCCAAATTCAGCACTTTAAAAGCTTTGGGAACTTGAAATGATTTAAAAATATTTAATATAATATTAATAAAATATTTAAAATATTTAATATATCTATTTTATATATTTATTATATATATTTAATGTATATTATTAAATAGATTTAATATTTAAAACATTTAATATATATATGCTGTTTATTCCTGCTCATTTTCCATAAGCCTGGTCAGTGCTGCTCCATCCCACAGCCTCCTGGAAGCCTGAGTGCTGCTGGCCCCACACTTGGCAGCAGCCAATGATTACTTTCCCCTGCCTGTCACTATTTTGTAAAGAATATTTTTGCCTGTTAGCTGTGACTAATGTGCTTTGTCTGTGCAGCATGGATGCAGTCAGGGCATCCCTGAAAGGTTGTATTTAATAAAAGAGAACATGGTGATGAACCTTCCACATCAGCCAAGCCCTGGGCTATTCCCAGAGGCTCCACTGCGGTGCACATACTCAAATAACCTTGGGGTTTGAGCTGAAAAGCCACTGTTTTCTCAATGCCTACTTGGCTTTGGGGCAGAAATTCCATCACTGCTCTCATGGCAAAGCTGGGGAGGAGTGACAAGGGAGGCTGGTGACATTTCCCTGTGGAGCAGTGAGCTTGTGGCATGTCCTGCACTCCCTGAGCAGTGCCAGCAGCAGCCTGCAGCCCCCTGTGACAGCCCAGGGCTGGAGGAGCACCCAGCCTTGCCCATCCCCACAAGCAGAGCTCTGTGCAGCTAATCCCCTGCTGCCAGCTTCCACAAACAGTGTCCATCTGGAGGAAAAACAGCTGGGGAGGGAGATGAGGAAACTTTATTTTGCAACCATTTGTGGTAGTGTTCGCAACCACGGCCCCAAGTGCTTTCTCTGCTTACGCACCAGAGCAAATAACAATAATATTTTTCATTGATATAGTGATTTTTGTCTGCAAGGCTCTCTGCAGACCCAGCCTGTGGTCTGGGGATGGCCTCACCTGGGCAGGTGAACTCCTGTCATGAAGAACTGAACTGTGGTGCTTGTCTCTGCAGTGATTTTGGAAATACCAGCCACCTGCTCGGTGCCTCCTGGGAATCTTAGATCTCCTCTCACCCAGGGCTGCACATGGGCCTCAGGGTGTTCCCCAAGGCTCAATCTAAGGAAGGTTCCATTTGGCAAATTTGCCTTTAGCTAGATGGGACGCTAGGTCTGGAGTGACTGAAACTCTGCTTTTCCCAGAATCAGAGAATCCATGCAGAGAGGAGCCGGCAGAGCTACTCTGACAGCCTCTTTTTCTGGAGATACTCAAAAACAACCTGGACACAGCCCTGTGCAACCTACTCTAGGTGGAACTGTATTAGCAGGGGGGCTGGACTAAATGATCTCCGCAGTTCCCGACCATTCTGTGATTCTGTGGCTTTCTGCCTCACTGTCTCCAAAGATGTGGGCTGCCATGTGCATCATCCACAGGAGAGGAAAGCAGGAGGCAAAGGAGCAGCATAAAACATGGCCAGGCCACTGAAAATAAGAAATGGAAAGCCAAGTGTGAATTTGCAAGAGCTGCAAGTAGATGTGGTGGACCAAAATAAAGTGAGTCACTAAGCAGCAGGTTTGAGAGCAGGAAAGGTTAAAACAAACATTATTGAATTGGATTAAGACTGAAATCAAAGCTGGAGATTGCTTTCCTGTTCTTCAGGCCGAGCAATCATTTTTTTTCAGTTCCATTTTCTGCCAGTGTTATCGTTGGAGCAGCAGGTCCACACGGGCCCTCAGCTCCTGAAGGAAACCAAAGTGGGATTGCAGGAAGGGTGGGTTTAGATTAAATGTGAAGGAGAAATTCCTCCCTGTGAGAACGGTGAGGGTGGCACAGCTTGCCCAGGGAAGCTGTGCCTGCCCCGGCAGTGTCCAAGCCGGGCTGGACGGGACTCGGAGCAGCCTGGAATAGCGGCAGGCGTTCCTGCCAGGGCAGGGGGCAGGAGGGGGATGCACCCAGCGTGTCCCCTCAGCCCCAGCGCTCTGTCGCCGGGTGCCGGCCCCGGGCCCGGCGTGCGCGGGGCGGGCCGGGGCGGGGCGGCGGGGCTGGGCCAGCGGGGCGGGCGCGGAGCGGCGGCGGCAGAGCGGCGGCAACGGCGGCGACAGCGGCAGCGGCAGCATGGAGCGGGCACGGAGAATCTTCGGGGGACCCAAGGTGGGCTGGCGGCGCTGCCGGAGGCGCAGGGCCGGGAACGGGGCGTGCAAAACCGGCACCGAGGTGCTGCGAACGGGAGCGGCGGTGCGGAGGTGCCGTGCACGGGACTGAGGAGCCGTGCTCGGGGCTGAGGAGCCGTGCTGGGGGCTGAGGTGTTCCAGGGGTACCGTGCCCGGGGCGGAGGTGCCGTGCCCGGTCCGGGGGTGCCGTGCCTGGGGGTGCCGTGCCCGGTTCGGAGGTGCCGTGCCCGGTTCGGAGGTGCCGTGCCCGGTTCGGAAGTTCCGTGCCCGGTTCGGAGGTGCCGTGCCTGGGGGTGCCGTGCCCGGTTCGGAGGTGCCGTGCTCGGGGCTGAAATGCTGTGTCCGGGGCTGAGGTGCCCGGTTCGTAGGTGCCGTTCCCGGTGCGGAGGTGCCGCGCTCTGGCCGTGCCCCGGAGCCGGGCGGCCGCTCCTGCTCTCCGCAGCCCGGGGCTGTCCCGGCCGGAGCTGCGGCACGGCCGAGCCCTCGCTGGGGACGTGCTCCGGGACAGCGCTCGGTGCCCCCGCTGTCACCCCGCGGTGCCAGCCCGCTGCGCTGGCCCGGCCCGGTGCTCCCCGCAGGAACGGGCACGGCCCGGCCCGGTGTCCCGCTCATCCCGCCGCCGGGGCGATGCGGGTCAGGCGCATCCCAGCGCCCGGCCGGGAACGCAGCTCCGCCGGGCTGGGGATGCACAGGTGGCCTGGCTGGGGAAGGGGAGGCTCTGAGGGGCCCTGCGTCCCAACCACTATCGTAGTCTGCTAAAACAGATGTTTTCTCTTGTGTCTTTTGTTTTGTTGATTTGGGTGCACTTTTTTTTTTTTTTTCCGCGGTTTCGTTGTTTGGTTTTTGTTTTTTTTTTTTTCTCTTACACGTTTAGTTCAGTTGTTCCTCAGATACCCATGACACCACTTTGGAGCACTCTCTGACAGCAGGCACCAGTCTTTCACTGTCTCCATGCCCTGTATACTACATCTCTAGTAGGATCATATGGTAATGTTTTTATTATCCAGACTGTAACCTAGAGGACTAGAGGAGGAAGAAGATGAAACAGCTGTGGTTAGCAATAGTCCTGTATCTGATGGAAGAACACTGCCTGTGCTGCAGAATGGCTCAGCTATCATGCTGTGGTCTGGGTAAGATGCTGTACAGGATGTGCCAGGTTGGGCTCTTGTGGGAAAGTAGGAGTCAAGGCAGAGGAGACCAAGAAAAGTGATGTGGGAGTTGTGGTGCTGCTCTGGGAGAACGTGAGTGGTGGCAACTGCTTGTGGCTTTTCCAGAGAAGAAGACTGTATCCAAAACCACAAAAGGATTGGGGGGCTTTGCTGCTGTTTGCATCCTCTCCCACTCACTCTCAGCTGAGTTTGCACCAGGAAAGTCTCACATACTTGGAAAGGGCAGTGTGCACAGGTCTGATTCATGTTTCATTCCATCACTATGGTTCCCTTTCTAGGAAGCTGATCCATGCAATAGCAGGCAAACCTTGATACCAAAATCCAGGGAGCATTGGCAGCTGCTAATGGTTAAAGCCTTTTTAAGTGCACTTCTGTTTTGGGAGATGGTGGTGCTTCATCAGCTCCACTAAGAAAAAAGGCTGTTGATTCACCCTGGTGATTTTAAACTTTTGGTCGAGAGAAGCAACTTAAGTTCTTCTTTCATTTGTGCTTCCACTTTCCCAGTGAATAGGAGACTGGGATACCAAAGAGAAAGACCTAGGGAAAACTGCAGGGTTTGACTGCTAAGATCAGGCTTCTGTTGTCTGACTATTGGGGATTGGTTAATTGGGTAATTATGGGATTGGTTTTCCTGACTCAGGCAGTCCCTTTCAGTCCTGTGAACCTGCTAAGTCAGGCTTGGGGGGAAAAAATGGGCCTGAAGTCAGTTATTGAGCCCTATTCATTCCTCTGGATCCTCTGCCATTGGGAATGATCAGTTTTGTGTTTTAGAGATGTTTCTGGCAACTGGAGCAGCTTCTGCCCCAGCTGAATGTGGGGTTGGGGCTGCCTCTGTTTTTCAGAAACTCGCTGACTCCCAGTGACTGCAGTGATGAACAGGGAGCTGTGGCAGGACAACTTTGAACCCTGCTTATCTCAGGCCATAAAAGAACAGAGAAGTTTGATGTTCCTTTGATGTCAACCATCACCCTTTCTGTCCCACAGCCAGAGCAGAGACCGTGTCCTTGCTCTCTGCCCTCTTCCTGTAGGCCAGCCCCTGCTTGAGGGCTTCAGGACATGTGGCTGTCTTCTCCTACAGGATGGGAACAGGGGTTTCTGGGGTCAAGCCCACTCTCTTCAGGGACTGGTGTAGCTCATTTATAAAATAATCATCAGGTGACATGGGGGAGCTCTTCTGTGAGGCACACGGTGTGTGTCAGAGAAGAGTGGCTGCTGGCCCAGCCTGGGTGGTACCAAAGAGCCTGTGCTGGCTGTACCCAGGGGGTTTGAGTGGATGTCCTGCCCTGTAGCCCTGCAGACTCCCCCTGCCCATCAGGGGACTGCAGGAGCACGATGGTGTGTGGAGGATGATGCTGGATTTGGCTTGTCCACCTCTAGTGCCCATCCTGGCCCCCGACTTGGCATGGTCAGAGCCTGGTGCTGCTGAGACTGCCCTGAGCTCTGCCCTGAGCCATGCCTTACACAGTGCTACCTTGTGTGCTCAATTCTTTTACAGTGTGGTACAGGGATGCTCTCAGATAACCTTCCCAGATCCAGGTGGCATTTGGAGTTTGTCTTGGTGCCACACAAAGTGCCAGGACTCTGTTCACTGCTCTGAAGGGGTGCTGTGCTCCAGCCAGGGGTGGGTGTGAGCTCTGTGGTGGGTTGGTGGGCACCTGTGATGACACACAACCACCATCACCTATTAATGTCACCAGCAGTCTCACACTGAGGTCAGTGATGTAGTTGGTGCCAGGCTGCTCAGCACAGAAGCATCCTCCTCTTCCTCAGCCACCAAACCCATGAATCCTTGTCCAGATGCATAGAAAACACAGATATTTCCTGCAGTGGAGCTCTGTGGGGCTTGTAGTCTCCCATGTTCCTCTTTTAAAGGCTCACCCCTTGCAGCAGGTGACAGGTGCATTTGTGGTGTCCTCAGGTTTGAGGATAATGCTGTGCTACTTCCACTTCACAACTCTCTTGAGCCACTCTCACCTCTTGCTTCTAAATGAGAGTTTGAGATGAACTTAGGATGAGGAACTCTTTTTTCCTAACAGCACATTTCCTTAAAACCAGACTTAGGGGAACATGGTTAATTGTTTTTTTTTTCCAGTGATTTGCCATGCTTATCAAACAATTGACAAATTACAGCTGTAATTAGCCTAGTTTTCAGCCATTGAGGTTAATAGAATGAGACTAAGTCATCATCTTTCAAGAGGCTGATAAATAATCCTGGGCAAAGTCACTGTTAAGGGTTTTAAAATGATGCAACTTTATCAGCTGCCTGATTATCTGTTAACGTCTGCTGGAAACCTCACAATAAAAGGAGAGGACTGACTTTGGTCATTGTATATATTTTTAAAAAGACCCTAACAACCCCCTAATACAGAAAATCCTTCAAGTGCCTTAGCTTGAATGGCTTTTTTATGCCATATAATGGGCAAGCTGAGCAGGTAACTGCTCTGCCATGGTCCACTGATCAAACCATAATAGAGAAATTGTGTTGGGTCGACTGTGGATGAAAATACTTTGAATGTTTGGTTAACTTTTTCCCCTTAATTTCACTAAAATGAAAATAATCAGACTTGATCTTGGAATGGAACATACTTGTTTGAGTACCTTCATTTTGTGTTTGAATTTATTTTTGAAGCTTATTTCATCTCAAAGAAAACATTACAATATTTTCAGAGAAGTCAAGCCAGAGCCCTTAAAACTTCTCCTTTTTGAAAATCCAAACCAACTTGCTGATATCTGCACTAATGAGTCATGTGCCATGGTTGAGCTAAAACTTTTTTTTGCATAGAAGTGGAAATGGCTGGGTTTGCTCTGATGGCCTTGCTGGGGACTGTCTGTGCTGAGGAACACACAATTTACAGCCTTTTGAACGTTCTTTGAACCCATCCCTCTGGCTTCCAACAAGTCCAAACTTAAAGCTTTATTGCGTTACACTCTGGGTTTTTGATGTGCTGCTGGGAGGTCAGGGGAGGTGCAGGAGGGACTGAAGGGTTCCTGCACAGAGCTGGTCCTGAGGGTCCCCCCTGTACCTGGGAGAAGAACAGAGCTCCTTCCTCGGGAAAGCACTGGAGAGTTCTGCTGCTCTCTTGTTCTCCATCAGAGCAGGTGCTCCCACATCCAGCTGGGCTGTCAGAAGGAAGTGATCAGTCTGGTCTGGTGGGTGGCATCCCTGCCCACGGTAAGGGGGGGCTGGGGCTAAATGACCTTTAAGTTCCTTTCCAACCCAAACCTTTCTGTGATTCTATGATCAGTGGTCCTGGGACTGATCCTGTCCAGTGCTGGTGCAGCCTGTGGTGCTGTTCAGATCCTTCACCAGGATATCGTGTGTGTGCTCGTGCTTTCTCTACAAATAAATCAGAAGGTTTGGGGTGAGAAAGCACATGCCCATGGAGCTGTGTTCTGAGGAGCAGAGAGCTCTGGAAGGAGCACTGGGCTCCTGCATTCACCTAATTTCTGCCGTCCCCTGGAGTCACAGTTCAAAGAAAACTCTTTCATCCTTATCTGGGTACTTTCCTTGGCTTAAGGCAAGGTCATGTCATCCATTTGTATGTGGAAAAGACTTGTGCTTTGTTTACCCGAAACAAACACGGCAGGAAGAGAGCTGAAATGTAATCTGCAGTGAGCAGCCTCCCACGGACCTGGAAAGCCTCAGGGTTTGTGAGCAAGGTGCCCAGGGCAGATGAGCTGCTGGGCTGTGCCTCTGCTGATTGCATCCTTATCTGGAGGCCTGTAGGCACACTTCCATCTTGTCTTGGATGTCCTTTGGCCATCTAAACAGCATAGAATAGTTCAAACTCTGCTCTCAAGCACTGTTCTGGAGGAAAGCCAAAACTTTTTGGGTTAAACAGCATTGAACAAGGGTTTCTTAGGACACAGACCCAAAAAAAAGGCTGGCAGGGGACAAAGAGCCTGTTGCTGGTATTGGAGAGGCACTTGCTGCTTTACAAGCATCTTGCCTGCAGAAGAGGCAGGAGGAGGTGACTTAGATGAAGGTGAAGGATGCCATGGAATCTGCTTTCTCACTGATGGAAATGTCATGTTGGGATGTTCTTGCAGGAAACACTTGAAAAGTGTTTGAGGGAGAAGACCTCAACAGGTTCAGGTTGCTTTGTTTTTAAACCCAATGTGAGCAAATTTCAAGCCTGTAACTCCATCAGAAAGACATGAGGTCTGTTGAATATCTCAAGGAGTGGATCTTGCATGGTTTTGAAATAAGAACTGGAGCTCAAGAGTGGAAAACATGCCAGGCATCTACATCTGGCAATGCAGACCATGTTTGTATCCTGTTATTTTATTTGCTGCTTTGCAGGACATTTAGTCCTCATAAGCAGGATTGCATAACTCAAGGAGAGGGGAAAGATCAGTTTTTGCCCTTCATAAATCTTCCTCTCTGTAGATTGAGATGGTATCTTAAGGGTAGGAGCAGAGGCAGGCACGTGTTTTTACAATCTGCTGTCAGCGGTGGCTGTGGGTGTATCCATGACCAGCTGATTGCCACCAGCAGCTTGATCCACCCTCAGCCTGCCCCACCTGCATTTTGCATCCCACCAGTGTTTCAGAGGCAGCTTGGTGGCCATCATGGGAGATGGCCTGAGCCCCAGCACTGTCCCTGCCCTGCCTTTTGCTGCAGGAGTGGCCGGTGGGAGCCCTGGCAGTGAGGCAGGTGCTCTGCCTGCAGGGCAGGTGTGCAGGGTGTGTGTGGGCATGGAGCGAGCTCTTGGGCATCAGTGCACGCCCCAGAGATGGGCACTGCCAGCCCTGGGCCACGAGCTCACCTCGCCTGCTCTTGGGCACTTGCAGGCACTGCTTACTCAGTTTTCTCCCAGCTCCTGGTAGTTATTGTTTGATGCATACCCTGATGCCAGAGAGGTTGTTTTAATTAGTAACCCTGGGTAGTTTAGTTATCCATGCAAATATCCAGTCCTCTTCTGAATCCTACTCCTTTCTTACCTTTGGCACCCTGCAGCTATCATCTATGCAGGAAAATGCATGGATGTTATAACTAAATGTCCATGATGTTATAACTTAAAAGAACCTTGTGTATTAAGTTTCTAATCTACAGTTTCATTTAAAAATACAGTAAAATCTAATGTGTATTTTGTAGGCTATTCTGTTACCTAAAAGAAAACAGTTCTGGAAAGATGGATATCTAGCTGAAACATTTTACAGCTAATATTTTCCTTCCCAGTTCGACTTCCAAATCACATTTGTCATGTTCCTCCGAAAGCCCCAGCTGGCTAATGGAAAAAGCTTGCTTTTGCTTTTCTGGCTCTCTTTCTCCAAAATTCAATGTTTCAGCAATAATGGGGAAATAGGGCTTCAGAGTGAAAAGACTTGAGTTACTGTCCTATTTTTAATGGGTAAAAATTTAAGTGTTTTATTTTGAAACCTTGTTAGCTCTATGGGGCAACTTCTTCTTCTTGTTATTATTATTATTATTGTTGTTATTATTATTATTTTACAGCACCTTTGTGCCATGGGACTGACCCCTTGTGTAGGATTAGAGAGCCTGTAAGCCCTGATAATACCATGTAACTAACAACCCAGCAGGAGCTGATTCTTGGAAGTGAAGTCAAAGTTTTCATGTAATGACTCTTAGCAAATTAATTAGGGTTTGGTTTCCTGTGATTTCAAGGAGGAAGCGAGATGGAAAGTCAAGGTGTCTGGAGTTTGCTTTTTTCACTCCTCCTGAACTCTAAGTAAGGATAGGGCAGTCCCTCAAAATTACTGGAAACAGGATAAATTTCTAAAGTTTCATTAAACGTGTGAGCTGCAGCAAAATACTTGGACAATACATAGATATTGAAAAATAAACTTCATAATGATTATATTTAAAAAACGTTTATGTGTCATGACTTTGTCCCTGTATTGGCTACATTTATACCCATGTCAGCACCAGTTACTTCTCTCTGAATTATTGTTGCAGCTCAAGAGTGCCTGACCCATTTCTCTCATTGCAGGTAGAGCTTCACGTCCACCTGGATGGAGCCATCAGACCAGAGACCATCTTGTACTTTGGCAAGTGAGTTGTGGGGGGAAGTAAGCTCAGGGAGCTGCAGTGCAAAGGCATCCTCCCTTCTGCTTCTCCAGATCTGTGACACAGGAGCTCCTGCAGGCAGCAAACCTGGCTGGTGCTGGTTCTGTCTCTGCCCAGACCTGGCTGCACAGTGTGAGGACACTGAGCACACCCCAAAAGACAGGGGGGCTTCCCGGGTAGCAGGAATGTGACTGAGGTGGGTTTGGGAGCTGGGCAAGCTCAGAGGAGCCACCATGAGAAAAGTGCAGAAGATGTCTCCTAAAGAGCTGCCTACCTTTGAAGTGTATCCAGGACACAGCTGTATTCTCATTTCTTTTTCCACATTCCTCATCACAAAACCAAGTGGAATGGCAGCAGGCTGGGAGTCTTGTCTTGGTGGTGGTGCTGCTGCTACATGGTTTGGGAGGACAAGCCAGCTTGGGTGCCTTGCCTGTCCTGCTGCCATGTGCATTTGAATCCCAGGCTGTCTGCCTGGTGTCAGCAGGCAAGGAGTCTCCCTGGTGTGGGGCTGGCCCAGGGAAGCACCTGGCAGTGGCTCAGAGAGAGGCTGTGACAGAGCCCACGTGCATCTTCCTTCAGTGGGGATTGTGTGGGAAGCACGGGGTGAATGATTAACCTGTGCCAGGGCCTGGCTCCGCATTTGTAAGCAAAACAAACAAGATTTCTTCCAGCTGTCACTGATACCCTCAGACCAAGAAGGTGGCAAGGGTAAGGATTTCAGTAAATGGCTTTTAGGCACAGCTCTGGTATTTTGGGGAGGCAGTCAGTTCTGGTATTTTGGGGAGGAGGATGGGGAGGGGTTCTAGCATCCTGTGAGCCCAGCAGATTCCAAGGCAGTGCAGTCCTGGGGAGAAATATTCTTTCTGGAGTAGCTTTTTCTGCAGGGCCTGGCCATACTTTTTGCTGTGTAGTCAGAGAAAGGAGAGTGGGTCAGGGCTGTCCATCCCATTTTCCTGCTGGATGCTGGCATGGTGAACTCAGGGTTCCTGCTGGTGGGCTGCAGGGCTGGAATAAAGCTCCAAGTGAACAGAAGAGCTGGTGCTGACTCCCTGGGGCTCTGCTGGGTCCCTCTGCCTGCAAACAGAAAATGCCAGTGTAGTCCCCTAGGAGAGTTGTAGGAGCCCTGAAACCCAGGAGGCACTGGCTGTCTGGGGATCCTGTGCCAGGATCCTTTCTTAGGGCAGAAACCTTCATTGCCTGAGCATCTGCTGAGTTCCCTCTTATTTTTAAACAGCCCTGGCACCCCCCTGAGCTGCCAGCCCTTGAGTGGAGCAAGGCTGTGCTATTCATGGGCTCTAAAACCTGCACTCACACACAAACCACTGGGACAGTGCAGAGGGCTGTAGGGGACTGACTGCCTTAATAACTTCACCCTGGGCACAGAATGCTGCTTGTGGCCTATTTTTAAAAGTAAAGAGCTGGAAATAATTTTGCTAGGTGGTGTTTGACCATGTAGACAGAACCCCAAGCTGCTGGGATGCACAGGCCCCCGTGGGCAGTGCACTGCTGAACTCAGCTGTTTTTAGAAACCTTGTCTCCAATTCTGTCAGCTCTGGGTCAGTCTTTGCATCAATCCTGCTCAGCCAAAGGGCTCAGAGGTGTGACAGACCCCTCGTGGGGACTGGGTGTCCCCAGGAGAGGTGCCCTTTCTGTGATGGGATGGTGTGCATGGTGCTGCCCATGGCTGGAGGGAGCTCTGGGCAGGACACCGAGGTGGCAGTGAGGACAAACATGTTCCCCTCTGGCCACTTTGCTGCGAGAAGAATCCCACCTGCAAGGAGGGTTGGATGGGGCAGCAGCAGCCCCAAAAGCCACACTGGCATGATGCACCAGATCTTGGCATCCAGAGGCATGGTTCCAGTGTGGATCATCCCAAAGCACTGCCACTGATGCCTGCAGGAAGGCACTGCCTCAGCAAGCACATGCAGCAGGTCAGGGACGTGGCTTTGCTTTAGGAAACTTTGCTGTGGCAGGTGGAGGAAGGTGCAGGTCAGTTCCTGGAGCAGAGACTGAGGTGTCAGTGCCATGGAAAGGGCAAGGCAGGGGGGAAAACCGATGCCTTGGCAGCAGTGAGTGTTCCTTGCTGAGTGCCAGCAACTTAATCTGTGCAGATTGCATGTGAGGGCTGAGCATGGGGCTGCTCTCCTTGCTGGCTGAGTGGGGAAGGAGCAATGTTTACCAAGGCCAGGAGCAGGGTCCTTTGGACTGTGTCCCTGCATGGCTCATTGGGATGGCTGCTGGCAGGGCAGCACTACAGCTGGCTCTGGTGTTTTGTCTCTATTAGCAGAGTTCTTCCATCAATCAGCTGTAATTCATTGTGGCAGGAAAGAGGATTAAAAACAAATGTCTGGTTATTATTCCAAATTTGTTTTGGCTTGTGCAGGGTACCAGAGGGCGGGGGATGGCAAAGGTTGCCCAGAGAGCTGCAGCACCCTTGGCTGGCAGCCCCCTGGATCTCAGCTGTCCCCACACCAGGAACACCTTCACCCACTCAGAATTCCAGCTGCTCCTGGGAAAGATGGCTCTTCCCTCTTGGAGGCATTTATGTGGGCATCAGCATGTGTGTCCCTGCAGTGAGAGCAGTTGTTGCCCTTTGTTCCTGTGTGGGAGCTGTTCCTGTCACAGGAGCTGCCACCAGGATGCTGGGCTCAGAAAGCAGCTCGCTCTCAGGAGCTGCTGGCACTAAACCCATGAGCCACAACACTTCTGCCTGTGTGATCCCAGGCCCTGGAGCATCTTCTTGATTTCTTAATCCTTTGAGCCTGCATAAGTGGAAATTAACTCTTCTGAAGAATTTTGGAAATTCTGCTGCTAGGTCTATGAGATGCCAAGATAATATTTATTTATAGAAATAATCCAGAGCCCCTTTAGATGAACTCCTTCTTAAGCTTAAAATGTGCCCTGGCTGTGTTCCTGCTGGGTCAGCCTGGGCTTGTATTTGGGTTTGTTTGTGTTCTGCCTGTGTTTTGGATTGCCTTCCTCTCTGCTGAGGTTCAGGGCTCCATCCGTGAGGAGCTTTTGGAAGGACAGGGTGTGCTGTATCTTTCCTGTGAGGAAATGATGGTTGATGCTGCCAGCTTTGGATACACTTGGTGTATAAAACAGGCTGATTAAAAATGTGATAACCTTCCCTCTCAGTAACATGTGACTTTATTTCCAGGAAAAGAGGCATCCCCCTCCCTGGGAACACTGTTGAGGAGCTCCTGAAGTATGTCAGCTATGACACACCACTGACACTCCCCCAGTTTCTAGAGAAATTTAATTACTACATGCCTGCCATTGCGTAAGTACCCTGCTTTTTGCTTTTTCCCCCTCACCCTTGGCAGGATCAGCCTCGGAGGTCCCCTATGGGCCCTGAGGGTGACAGTGCCACTGCCATCCCTGCAGGGGTGACCGTGAGGCAGTGAGGAGAATTGCCTACGAGTTTGTGGAGACAAAAGCCAAGGAAGGAGTCGCCTACGTGGAGGTCCGGTACAGCCCTCACCTCCTGGCCAACTCTGGTGTGGTTCCCATCCCCTGGGGACAAGCTGAGTGAGTGATCTTGCTGTGCTGGGAGCTGCTGGGTGGCTGGGTGGGCATGGAGAAGGCATCCCCATGCCAGTCAGCCACTGTGCCTTCAAAGGCTGCTGTAACAAACCTCCTTCCTCCTCCCATGCAGTGAGAGCCAGCATGCTTCCACCTCTGTCTCCCACCAATGGGGTTTTTCACCTTAAACACCTCTGTGTGCTGCAGTGTTTTAATGTCCCTTGCTCTGGGCACTGAGTTCTGTGCTCAACCATCTGGCTGAAGCCCTTCCCAGTGAGAGGGAAAGGAATGTCCCCATATGGACAGCCTGACCACAGAATGGGAGTTTGAGCTGGCAGAGGTGGTGGCTGGTGTTGGAGGGGGCTGCTGCTCTGATCCCTTCCTTCCATGTCATCCCCTGTGTGAAATGTGCCTCTCATTAAATCAGTGCTGGGCTCTGAGGCCCCTCCAGAGTGTGCTGTGGTGGGTGCAGAGCCCTGGGCTTGCAGAGAATTGTGTGCCCCAATGAGATGCTCTGGCAAAGAGGGGATTCCTCTGCTCAGGCAGGAGGGACAGTCAGTTCCCTAAGGCTTTTCTACATCTTAGTGTCATCTGTGCCTGCTGCAGTGGTACAGGAGTTACACCTGTACCAGGTGAATGTGGCTGTGGCAGGGGTGTAAAAGGGCTCTGGGTGGTCTCACTGGGCAAGTGGAACCTGGGGCAGCCTGTGCTCATGAGGGGCTGCTGGGCTGGACCTGCCTGCCTCCCTGGCAAGTGTCTGGCCTCTTGCTGATGGCTTTTCTTCCCTGCAGGGGTGACCTCACTCCAGATGAAGTGGTTCAGCTCGTAAATCAGGGACTGAAGGATGGAGAGAGGGATTTCCACATCAAAGCCAGGTCTATTCTATGCTGCATGCGCCATATGCCAAGTAATGTATTGCAGCTGCCCTGCTGCTCTGCTCCCTTCCCTGAGGGGTTGGGGGGGATGTCCCTGGGGCTGGGACCCTGCAGGACATGGGGAGAGCCCCAGTCTGTGGGGCTGGTGCAGCACCAGACAGTGCTGGGGGTCTCTGGGGGTCTCTGCTCCTTTCACTGTAGGGCAAAGCTCTGCTGGATGCAGGAGTGGGGGTCTCTGGGTACAACCAGTATCTGAACTGGTTGTGCCTTGCTAGAGGGACAAAAGGGGCATTTCTGTGCTCTCCTGGGGGAGCTGTGCTCTCTGCTCCCTGCCCAAAGGCCAGAGCTCACCTTGGGCCAGTAAAAGCCATTGGCACAGTGAGCACTTGCATCTGCCATGAGTGGCTGGAGGTCTGAGAGCAAATGGTCATGGGAGGAGGAGCAGGCATCACATCTCACATTCCCTGCTCATGGTCCTACAGCAGGATGCTCCTTCCTTAGCCTGGGTCATGGGGCAGCCAGAGAATCCACTGGCAGCAGCCAGTCTCTGCTGGCTAAAGCTGAAAACACAAGTCAGATATACTTAAGGCACATATATAAAATGTTTTTTATAAAATTAGCAGCTCTGACAAAAACTTACGTTGATAATAGGTGCTGTGACCCAGAATAGTAAGAAAACCCAATTACCAGCATTTCAATGGGCTGCTGAGTTTCACAAGCCTCTTCCTCTAGGGAAGGATGCAGCCAGAGAGAGCCTGTGTGACAGCAGCTATTTTATGTGCAGGTTTTATTCTGAGTATCTTCATATCTCACACCAGTTTTATGTGGGCTTAGTAGGGTAGATGGTGGAAAGATTTTTCCTAGTGAGTACATGATTAATTTGTGTCTAGAAATGTCATAAATTATATTCTTGGAAGCTGGTAGAACCTTGGTAGATTTGAAAGTGGGGTTTTCTTTTTTTTTTTTTTTTTTTTCTTGCTTGCACAGTCAACACCAAACAGTACTTTGAAGACTTGATCCTTATATTTCTGGTTTGTAGGGGGGAAAAAAAATGTTTTTCTTTGTAGAAACTGGAGAGCTGTCAGGCACTGGCACGGTGATCTGCAGTTACAGTCCCTGCCAGTGCACAAGTGGTAAAGGCAGGAGGGGGCAGGAGCACCCAAGGTTGTGTGCAGCCTGCACTGCCCTGCAGGAGGGATTGCTGCTGCAGCCAGCAGAGGTGACATTCTCATACCTGTGTCCCAGCTGATACCCAGAGCCATGATGTGCTTGATAAAAAGTCTTTAGCAGTGCATTCAGGATGTGCTGCACAGTGAGAAGCCACCCTGTAATTAATGAACTGTTGAGAGAAAGGCAGAGATACCTGCCAGAACTGACTCATATTAAACTTGTTAATAAAATAATGTCTCTAACCCAGCAAGTTGGAAAATGGTGGAAAAAAAATAGATTATGAAGTTGCACACATCATCATCCTGGTGTGTTCATATGATTTGGGGATTTTCTGTACACAGCAGGTGCCTGTTAATTATTAACACAACTGTTTATCTCTGTTTCTTGGCCTTTCTGCTAGGGTTAAGTGCTATGTGAGCTGGTAGATGCAGTTTCTCTCTCGGAGGTTATCTATCCTGATCACAGAGAGCTCTCAAGCAGTTGTTGGCCACTTGTTAGTCTCTTTTTCCCTGCTGGCAAATAGATAAAACTTCAGCTCCTTCCTATCGGGAGCAGAATCCTTGGGAGAGTCAAGGATGCCCTACAACAGCCTTCAGCACAGGGCCCCCCAGAGACCCCTCCCAGCCCAATCTCCTCCCTGGCACAGCTCATCTGGTGGGGCAGATCCTGCCTTTACCCTTACCTTGCCCAGCCAGGGAAGGGATGATAGCTCAGGAGTTGAGGGATTTCTCCAGCCCATCACGTTACAGCCCCTGGCAGTGCAGTTCATCTTACCTCGAGCTACTGCAGCAGTCACTGCTGCTTGGAAGATTTTTAATTAATTTTTTCCCCTGCTTGAAGTGAGCAGAAAAACATGATTGGAGCAGTTTTATAGCTGGTGAATGCATTTAATTTCCCTTTCACTGACAACAGACTGATCAGTTGACAGCTTTTATATTCCTGAAGATCACAGAGATGACAGACCTTTCTAGGAATTTGCTAGCTTTCTTTTTGAGCATCAAATTTTGGGAAAGACTAAAGAAAATAGCTCTAGCCTTCTAGTTATAGGACCAGGATTTGTTTAGAAAAATGCTGAAGGTGTGACCCTTATGAATGCTTCCTCCTGACTGCTGGTGCTGCCTCTCCCAGGCTGGTCCCCAGAGGTGGTGGAGCTCTGCAAGAAGTATCAGAATGACTCTGTGGTGGCTGTTGACCTGGCTGGAGATGAGACCCTGAAGGTGGAGGATTATTCTGAGCATAAGAAGGCTTATGAGGTTTGTGGAATAAGTTTTTAAAAAGAAATTACAAGAAGAATATATATTGAGGGGATGTGTGTGAAGGGATGCTTTTCAAACTGCAAACAGCTGGGACAGCTTAAAAATTAGTTGCAGCTATTAAAAACATTCAGTTAAATAGAAAAAGCATTTGTTTATATTTCCTAAGTGATTAATGGCAGGCATCATTGCTAAAGCATGGTCTTAGAGCTGGGGCTTGGCATGCTGTGAGTGTGACATGAGGTACATGGAGCCCAAGTCAACCCCCACTCCTCTGCTGTTGGCTCCTGGGGCTTGGTGAAACCACAGCCAAGGGTGGAAGGGACTGGCCTTTCCAGTCTGGCAGAAATCACTGAGGAGCAGAGCAGAAACCACACATTTGTAGGGCTTTTATCTGATCATCTCAAATGCAAACACTGGAATGGCTTCAGGAGCCTGATCCCAGGCTCTCCCCAAACCTCAGCCTTTGCGGTGGCTCCGAGGGAAGGGAAAGCCTCTCTGCTCTTTGCTGGTGGAATTTGGGGCTGTCAGTCCCCACCATCAGTGGGGAGGAGGTTGTGCACCATCACTGACAGAAAGGGTGGTGGTTTGCAAGCAGTGCTCAGGTCTGAAAGGACTTGGGGCTTCCTTGGGGTCTTCACCCCGTCAGTGGGAGCTGATACAGGGCTGGCCTGCTGTGCTGAGTGAACAGGGTTATTATAGACAATGACAAGGGAACAGGGCTTCATTAACTGATGGGAAGGCAGCCTCATCCTGCCCTGGTGGGCCAGCAGTACCAGGTCCAGCCTCCTCTGCCTGAAGGATGCATCTTGTCTCTGTGCCAGGGGCTCACTCAGGCTCTGAGATGCTGAAGCAACCCCCCCTCCCATCTGTATTAAGTAAAAACACTGAAAAACACTCCTGAGTACAAAGCCCTGAAGGAATGTCTGTGCACAACATCTGCTGCAAGATGGGGCTTGCAGCCTGTCTGCTGCTGCCAGCTGGGTGGCCCTTCTCCAGCAGAGCAGGAGCCAGGCTTCCCTCCAGGCTCCATGGCTTCCCAAAGCCCAGGTGGCCTGTGACCCCCTGGCAAAGAAATTTTCAGGGTGATCATGGAGCTGCACCCAAAGCTGCGCTCACAGGGTCCCTAGGGCTGGGCTCCACCCCCAGCCCCTCACAGTGTCACAGCATTTCTTCATCTCTGCCCTGGGTTGCTTCTACACCCTCACACGTGGCTGCAGCTAGCCAAAAATGCAGAAGTTCCATAGCATGGAACTGCTGCAAGTTTCATGCAGAAGGGCAAGAGGGTGGAGGAAGGGGAGCTCAGAGCTTGCTGCTGTCTGGAGAGGAGGCAGTGGTGAACTCAGGCAGGGTTAAAAGCCCGTGAAGAGCCTGGCTGGGCTCCAGTGGAAGATAACCAGGATTTTTAAGTGTCTCTGTATGTGACATTACCGAGCTCTTGGAGCCCTTGGAGTGCAAGGCTCGTGATCTGTGGGCTCTTGGCACAGGAGCCTTGCTGTGAGAGCAGTGCCAGCCCCAGAGCTGGCTGTCCTTGCTGCAGGTGATGGCACAGGAGGATGTTCTGCCCTGTTTTGCAGGAAGCTGAGAGGAGTGGGATCCATCGCACCGTCCATGCTGGGGAGGCCGGCCCGGCTGCCATGGTCGAGGAGGTACGAGGAGCTCCTGCCTCAGGGCACAGAGGGACAGGCTCTGATGTGCCCTGCCCAGGGCACAGAGGGACAGGCTCTGATGTGCCCTGCCCAGGGCACAGAGGGACAGGCTCTGATGTGCCCTGCCCAGGGCACAGAGGCATCCAAGTCCTCCCCAAATCCATAGCAGAGTGAGCCCTGGGGACATGGGCGCAGATCTTAGGGCTGGAAAGGGACGTGCCAGGGGCCAGCTTGGGGGTGTGGCAGTACCTGCAGTGGGGTGGGGGCTCTGGGCAGGCAGGGCTGAGCTGTGCCTGAGGCTCTGAGTGCTTTTCCTGTGCTCTCTAGGCAGTTTATGTCCTGAAGGCCGAGCGTGTTGGCCATGGATACCACGTCGTGGAGGACCCTGAGCTCTACAAGAAGCTGCTGAAAAAAAATATGCATTTTGAGGTAAGGATGTGCCATGGGGCTGTGACAGCCAGGGTGGTGCTGAGTGGAAAACAAGCCCTCACTCAGGCTGTGCTACAGCCAGGGACAGGACTTGACACCCAGGTGCTGACCATGTGTACAGTGATGTTGTGTTTATGCCCAGAGCTCCACAGGAAAAATGTTGGGGACAAACCTGTGTGTTTGCTGGGAGCACTGGTGTGCACAGCAGCTTGTGGGAGGGATGTGGCAGAGAGAATGGATCCTTGTGTGGCCATGGATAAATTCTGGAGGGCTTATTCACTGATTTATACACAAATCAGGCTGCTGTAACAGAGCAAGTCTGCTTAGAGGGTAGGAATGCCTGGGAGTTACAGTGCATGTAAGGATTTCTTTTGCTTTTCCCCAGAATGGAGATATCCACTAATAGAGGGAATATGTACTTAATGCTGGTGGTTTTGTAGCTGTGATTGGCACAGGGCTGGTGACTGACTGGCCATGGGGAAGATCCCACAGCCCCTGTCACTGTCCTGTGGGCTCCTTGCATCCCTATCCTGGGACACACAAGGGTCTGTCAGAGTAGTGCTGAGGGGCAGCTGTGAACAGAGCTCTAATCTGGTTTTACCAGCGTGCTGAGCTATCTGTGTCCACAGCTGGGGTTCAGATCCATGTGGTTGATTCTGCTTTTCCTGCTCAACTCCCCCAAACAGGTCTGCCCTTGGTCCAGTTATCTCACTGGAGCATGTTCTCCGGACTTCACCAAACACCCTGTAATACAGTAAGACTTCTCAATTATGTGAAATCTCAAATAACCAGGACTTGGGTTGATTACAGCTGTTTTATTGCTTTACAAAGCCAAGGCACAATGTCCTAATTATGTAGGACAATGTGGCATATCCATGTACCTTGGCACAGGAGAGCCTGGTGCAGCTGGAGGGGTGTGGGGGTCCCTTGGGGAGGCTGCCCTGTCCCTCCTGCCCTGCTCTGAGCTATGGGGCACGAGAAGCTACAGCCCAGCCACTCCTGGCAGGTCAGTGCAGAGCCATGAGGGGACAAGCTGAGCCTTGTGCTTTTTTCCAGCAGTCCCAAAGTCTTTGGTATTGCTGCATTTCACCCTGAGAACTTCACAGTATCACAGCCAGTGCTCTGCCCACCAGTTCAAGCTGATTTCCTTGCAGATTTAAGGAGGATCGTGCCAACTATTCTCTAAACACAGATGACCCCCTCATCTTCAACTCCACCATTGACAAGGACTATGGCATCGTGAAGGAACACATGGGATTCACTGAAGAGGAGTTCAAGAGAGTTGTAAGTTGGCTGGGTGCTCTGCTGGTGTCTCAGTGCAGCCCAGAATAACCTGCTGGTTTTTCTTTATAAGCTGAAGAGTTTATAATGGAAAGCAGAAAATTCTGCTCTGGCCTTGTAAGCAGGAAAGTAGGGCCAGGCTCAAAGTACATATCCCAAAAATTCCTGAGTATTTAAAGACCTTTGCTTTGTGCTGGTCTCATTTCTCCTGGGACCACTGCTAGTGATGGGCCAGAGCAGTTGGCATAAAATAAGGCCATGGAAATGAATCTGAGAGTGGAAACTTTACACTCCCCCTCGCCTGTTGCTGCTCAGAGCCAGGTGCTGGGATGTGCACAGCTGTGTGTTCATGTCTGATGTGTCCTAATGTCCCTGTGTTCCTCCTCTGCCTCCTCAGAACATCAATGCAGCCCAGTCCAGCTTCTTACCCGAGAAGGAAAAGCAGGAGCTGCTCAACAAGCTGCATGAAGCCTATGGGATGGTCCCCAATGCATCCTGACCTGTCCCTGGGAGCCAGCCTGGAGGGAGCCCCTCTTCACAAGAGCCTGGCTCTCCTCTGTGCCAGTGGAGCACTGGCAGGGGGTGCCCAGAGCCAGCCCCTGTTCCTGGCAGCCCTGTGCTGACCCTCACAGTGCTCATCAGAATCAGACTATCACACACACCTACCTGTAGCCCCCAGTGTCTCTCCTAATGGATCTCCAGCTTCCTGTCCTGCTGCTGTGCAAGCAGACTGGGTCTGCCTGCTGGCCTGACTCCCTTCTCCATCTGCTGGGCTTTCTGTGCTGCAAATGCAAACAGAACAACCTCCCTTATGGGTTTGTCCCCCCACCTCCTCTTTCCCTGTTTTACCTGTCCTGTCCCACTGACCTGCCTGGCCCTTGCCTCAGTGCTGAAATATCCACTTTCAGCTCTGCTGTGGCCTGGGTTAATTCACCTTGCCAGGGCAGAGGTGTGCTAGTGCTGGCAGCCCTTTCAGACACAGAGGCTTTATTCTTGTCCCTGTGGGTGGTCACAGCTATATTTACCCAGGGTTAGTCTTATACTAACAAGACTGGAACAAGAACAAGCTGCAAGCTGCTGCCCCTGCCCGAGCACAGGTGCGAAGGGCATTTCAAACAAAATACAATTTTTTTGGCATCCTTTCTTGCAGAGGAACTCCCATGTATCAGGCCTGCCACTGTCACTGCTGCAGAAGTGCACACCTTGGGCTCAGGCCCCAGCTGTGCCCACAGCTGGCCATGACCATGCTTGCACATGCAGAGGAAGTTGGAACTTAATTTTACCACTTCAGGCCAAAATCTGCCTTCTGGGATTTTCCCCACTTTTTTAATCCTGGAGAACTCCTGTGAACTGCAGTTTGATCTTCCTCTTACCTTTGTTTAGGACTTGGAAAAAATGTGATTGATTGCCTGGTTTAACAATTCTGCCCTCTTTCTGATTTGACTCAATCATTAGGCACTCTTAAGGCTGAATAAGTAAATTAACCTGGACCCAATGTCACACATTGACTCAGGTCCCATGTGATTGCTTCTCTCACTCAATTATGACACTGGCTAGAAGTCAGATCTTCAGTTTGGTGTAGAATTTATACAGAGAAACTCACCAAAATTTCCTTAGTGATTTTATGGCATTAGAGTGTTTTTACTCAATAAGCAATAGAGCTGTGCATCCAGAGAAGAGACCATTGTTTTCTTACCTGAGTGTGTGGTGTGCTTTAGCATCCCAGGGCTCTGCCAAGATGCTCACTCCAAAGATACTGTACCAAAAAGTTGCCTTTGAAAAGGGGCCATGGTCACCATTGCCACGGACAGACCATGGACTGGCCCAGTCCCTGCCAGCACTGGTGGTGTGCTGGGAGTATTTCCATTCTTTCTGGGCTTCCATACTGGCCTTCAGAGTAAAATACTCATCTCTGAAGTACGTGGTGCATATATACACATAGCTAGATAAATGAAGATGAGAGAGTGATTTTCTTACTTTTATAATGCAAAAGATAAAGTATAATTTTAAGGACATGATTGTGGTAAGAAACTGGTTTTGGGTCATTTTTTCCAACAATTGTTTCTGAAGAAGAGTTGCTTGCTTGGATTCTGGACAGTTGATTGTTAATCCTGTTTAATAAAATAACAAATTTATATTAAAAGAGAAATCCTTGTACCTTTCTGTTCAGGGGTGACTCTTAGGAGCTGTGGCCTGTGGTGTCCAATCCCTGCTGGGGGTTCACTGATAGGTGTGATGGGGGCTTTGGTACCTTGCCTGCTGCCAGGCTGGCAGGGAAGCCAGAGGGAAGCCTCTCCCTTGCCAAGCATCCCATTGGCTTTGTGGCTCCAGGCTGTTCCAGCCTCCCTGTCCTTTTCCTTTCAGTAACACAAGGGCTGTGCACCACTGCTGGAGCAGCAATGCCATCACATCTCACTTTCCAGGTGTTTATCAAAAGTGGTCACTTTTTTTTCCTGTTTCCTGGGTTTTGCACAGTTGGTTGATGCTCAGAGCCAAAGAGGGGCAGTCTGGGCTGCTGGGCTTCACCATCAGCATGGGCAGGGCAGTGCTTGCCCCAAGGTTTTTGGTTATTTAGTGCTTTGACAGTTCTGTGTTCAGCTGGAAAGAAGGGCTGGGAGCATCCCTGTGCTCAGCAGCTTTGCAGATGAGGATGTGGCTGGATTAAGGCAGTGCCCTTGGTGTTCCAGCACAGGCAGTGACAGTGGCTGTGCTGGCTGTCACTTGCAGGGGGAACCTGATGCCTCTCACCCAGCCCCTGAGAGAAGCTGGCCAACAGCTCCCTACTCCTCTGCCTAAATATAATTCTGAAACAGATATTTTCTGACCAGGGAGAGCTAAGATTAGCCCACATTTGACTGTTGGAGGTCTGGGTGGTGCTCAGTCCTTCTGCACTGCCTTGCAGCTCTGTGTGTGTGTCAGCATGAGCCAAAATTGCTGTTCTGTGGTAAGGAGAGCTGGAAATGGGGCTTAAAGCAGCAGGGCCAGGAGCTCCCTGCTGGTTTGCCCCTGGGCACGGGAAGTGGGAGCAGCTCTTGGCCACCATCCCTGGCTCTGCAGTGACACCCAGCCAGCCCAGGAGCCCTTTGCCAAAGCAGCAGCCAGGGCCCCTGCCTGGCTGCCAAATCCTCATTTCCTGTGGGGGCTGGAGCTGTGGGGCCCTCTGGGCTCCCCCCATGGCCATCACTTCTCACAGACAATTCTCCCTCTGCCTGGCAGCCACTTCTCTGCTGATTTATGGCCTTGTTTAGGCTGATAAATCTCAGACTCGTAATACTCAGTCCTTCTGCAGGCTGGCAGGGAGATGATTTGTCACCAGTGGAGTTTCCCAGGTCAGCTGTGCCCTGTCCCTGTGCTGGTGGCCAGTCCCAGTCAGGCTGCTCCACTGGGATCAGTGGAGCACCAGCAATGCTCCTGTAGTTCTGTGCTGCAGAGGGAAACACCTCTTCCCACTGGCACCAATCCTGCTGCTTCCTGGGCAGTCAACCTGGGAAATGGGGGCAGACTTTTATAATCTGTGTGCTGCAAACCCCTGGGGTTTCACAGACCCAAATCCATGGGATTCTTCTTGCACAGCTCTGTGTCTCCCTATGAAACCACCTCACAGCTGAAGGAAAAACAAAGGAAGAAGAAACATCCAGGCAGAAAAAAACACCTTCAGTGCTTGAAGGCTGTGTCATTTATTCCAACAGCTTATGTAGTTTTATCAAACCATCTTTAACACAAAACATGTCTCCTTAAAGACAGAAGGGTGTGAGATCCTACCAGAGATCATCTCAGCTATCAGCTTGCAAAGTTAAGCCTGAATTTCAACAGTCAAACCAGCAAAATGTTTCTCCCCGCCCCTTAATAATCTTGAAGTGTTCAAACCTGAAGAAAAAGATGCCTGTGGCTGGTGCTGCTGGGTCTCCAGGTGGGGCTGATCCCCACAGAGCTGTGCTTTGGTCCTTTCCTGATGCTAAGCAGCAGCAGCACATGTGAGTGGTGTTGACATGAGGGCAGCAGGACAGGCTGGGTCCTTTCCCCACTGCCCAGCCTGATGAGGGGCCATGTGGACAATCCAGAGGCCAGGTCTAAGATGAAGATGAGGGTGAGGCTTAGGAAAACCAATAATCTAAATTTCTAACCTATGGAAACAGAATAAATAATAGTCTAAATCTGCAAAGGAGGAAGGTACCTTGGACAGGAAAATCTGGTGTGTCTATTATTACTGAAACTGTTTTTCCCCTAAGAGAAAATTACAGCTAAGGCATCTTGAGAATGGCTCATACCACTACAACCATGGCAGTGTTGCTCTAAACCACTCGGGATGGGGGCAGAAGTCTTTTGGAGGTGCCAGTCCTTGCAGGTGTCTTGTGTCTCTCTACACAAGCACGGTTCCAGCAGAGACATTTGACAGACAACTTGCTGTTCCAGGTTGGCTTTTGTCCACAGATTCAACAAATCCTTGTTTAATGTTCACAGCAAGGCCCTCCTCCTGCCCATCCCACACCCTTTTTGCTCTCATGGGGAGGGGCTGCTTTCCTGCCCCTTTGGTCTTGCTCCAGGGTCGTTGTCAGAAGAACTGGCATCTCTTCGGCTTTCTGCAGAAGGGAGGAGTGGGAAGAAAGCACAGTTACACCCTGCTGAAGACACTTGAAGCCATCAGTGATTGCTGTAGCTGATTTCATCCTGAGAGACAAAAGATTTTTACCTCAAGATCTATCACTCCCCTCCTGTGACCAGATACTCGACCCATCCATGAGAGTGTTCAAGGCCAAGCTGGATTGGACTGGGAGGTCTAGTGGAAGGTGTCCCTGCCCATGGTCCCTTCCAAACCAAACCATTTTCTATGATTCTATGATTAAGAGATTTGGGCTCTCCCTCCACATTCCTGGAGTACAAACACTTCTCAACACACCTGGCAATGCTGAGAGGGAGCCTCAAGGTAGGGATGTGCACTCACCCAAATTTCAAGTGCTCCAAAACTGTCCTGACAGCCTAGCAGACCCTGAGCTGCTCTGGTAAAGCAGCTCCAATTTGTGCTTACTATGGATGGGTGGATGGACACATGCTGGTATGGTCATGCTGAAAGAAGTACAGTGGGGTAATTAATGTATTTAAAGTGTTTTTATATTTACAGGTTGTAGGCTAGAGAATTAAGCAAGTAAGGGGGAAAACTGAGTTTCCCTCTTGTAATGATAGTCTGTGTTGTGTTGCTTATTAGTGAAATGAGAGTGGCAGCTTTGGACAGAGGATTGAAGCTCCTCACAGCCTGCTGGCAGCAGATGCTAAGCAGGGTGATGCCTCTGCCACATTTGGGCTGAAGGGGGGGATTTGGACATGACTGTTGGTGTGAAAGTAATTTCTGTTATTATTTATATCAAAGATATAATAGATATTATATATATAATATATATTTATATTATACCTCTATTATATATATTTCTATTATACATATATACATTAATTTTATATATATACATATATATACACATATATATATATATAATGTCCTGGGAAAGCCCCATCCCAGAACTATTTAAAGGTTGATTTTTTTTTTTTACAACCAACCAAAATAGAAAAAACAAACCACAACTTGCCCATACATTATTTTTATAAAGCCTAAGGTGTAACTTGTGTAACTTGCGGTGGCAAGGGTCTTGGCCAGTGAATGCTTTGTTTAAGCACCAGTGAGCAAAGGGCCTGGGCTGGAGCATGCAGTGCCAGGAACCAGGGACCAATCTGTTCACTGAAGAGTCTCCCACCACCTGAGTATGAAGGCACTGACTGAGGCACTGAGGAATGAGATGTTAATTTTGAGCATCAGTGCGATGCTCCTGGAGACAGCACTGCTCACTTGCGCTGCCATTTCGCGCCTGCCCTCCCAGCCTGTGCCAGGAGCTGCTGGACCCCCAGGTGTGTGTGTGTGTGTGCTCAGCTGCCCTGCTGGGCCCCCAGGTGTGTGTGCATGTGCTCAGCTGCCCTGCTGGGCCCCCAGGTGTGTGTGTGTGCATGTGCTCAGCTGCCCTGCTGGGCTCCCAGGTGTGTGTGTGTGTGCATGGGCTCAGCTGCCCTGCTGGGCCCCCAGGTGTGTGTGTATGTGCTCAGCTGCCCTGCTGGGCCCCCAGGTGTGTGTGTATGTGCTCAGCTGCCCTGCTGGGCCCCCAGGTGTGTGTGTGTGCATGTGCTCAGCTGCCCTGCTGGGCTCCCAGGTGTGTGTGTGTGTGTATGTGCTCAGCTGCCCTGCTGGGCTCCCAGGTGTGTGTGTGTGTATGTGCTCAGCTGCCCTGCTGGGCTCCCAGGTGTGTGTGTGTGTGCATGTGCTCAGCTGCCCTGCTGGGCCCCCAGGTGTGTGTGTGTGTGTATGTGCTCAGCTGCCCTGCTGGGCCCCCAGGTGTGTGTTTGTGTGTGTGAGCTCACCTGCTCCCTGCACAGCCAGCTCCCCCATGTCCTGGCTCAGCTGGCGCATGCTGATGGTGGTGGCCTCTCTCTCGATGTCATGGACAGCGTTCCTCCGGCCAGCCCGGTCGCAGGAGATGAAGTCAGTGTAGGTGCTGGACTCTACCTCCATTGCATCTCTAGTCACTTGCAAAATGCTGTGGAGGAAGCACAGCTGTGAGGCCCAGGATGCTGGGCATGGCTCCCTCCAGGTTTAGGTCACAGCCTGAGAGAGCAGCGCCTGTAACTGTGCTCCAGTTCCTCTGACAGCAGGGACTGCAATATCAGATACCACCTCCCTCAAGTGGGGCAATGTGTGGGGAAACCCACCATGCTGGGTGACCCACTGTGCCAGGTGAGGGCAGGTCCTGGGTTTTTTGTGGTTGAGATATCTCTCGAGATATTAGAAAGTCTCTTTTTTCTTAGCCCCAAACTGAAGAAGAAGTCAAGATTCCTCAGTTCTGCTTTTCAAGGTTGTTTATTTTCTCTTATCTCTAATATTCTTTCTCTGACCTGCTGAGATCTGTCTGGCAGGTTGGTTTGTGGCACACTGACCACCCTTTGGGTGGTGTTAGCTTTTTATACTAAGAACTACATGTACTCTATTTACAATAATTTTCCAATACCTATTACCTATGTTAGACAGTCTGTCTCTATTCTAAACCAATCCAAAAGTGTTACCATCACAGCAGAAGATGGAGGACAAGAAGAAGGACAGGACACACCTGTTGTCATCTTATTGCAGGGGTTCCATGCTGTTGTCTCCTTATCAGAAAAGTTCCAAACTTTCTGGGTGTTTTTCATGGGCAGCTCCTCAGAGCACTGACTCTTTCTCCTTCACAAAGCAGCCAGTAACTCCAGTTCCCTTCTCACCCAGCCACCCCACTCTTTTATAGCATCTTCTTCTCATTGGTCACAGCTGTGGCCTGTTAAAGTCAGGTCTGTTCCTGATCTTTGATAATTGTCCCAGCTGCAACTCCTTAGGGGTAAGATTGTTTTCTACACTATCTTTATTTGCTTATCGTCTATCCCCCTACACATGCCTAGATTCCTCCATCTTGCTTCTTGAATGCCCATTCTAAATTCCCAAAATTCTACTTTTTCACCCTGTGACAAATTAACTATCATTCTGCTCAAACCCTTGTGGCTTGTAAATCCTCACACAAAGTTGGTAACTTTTTCCATGGGCTAAAATCAAAGGCACAGGTGGTTTTGGCTCCGTACCAAGGTCTCTGAGCCCCTGGCAGGGTCTCGAGTCCTCCAGGGCAGCCAGAGGGATGTCCTGGGTTCTGACAGGCAGGAGAGCCCCATCCCAGATGCCTGCCTTGTTCTGCCTTCTTCCTGCAAAGGCAGACATGGTGTTTGTCTCTCCTGGGAGTTTCCAGCCTTCTCCTTTGGGCACACAAGGTCGCTTGCAGCAGCTTTTCCCTACAGGAAAAGCATTACAGAGAAAGCCCTGCTTCCTCCTCAAAATGCCATGGGAGCCTTGAGCCCAGGCCAGATTTGGCTCACTGCTTGGGGGATGGGGTGGTGATCCAACCTGAATTTGTAATGGGAAATGATGGATACCCACTGGAAAGCTGGGGGAGCAGGGAATATTTTATAGGTGTTAGGTGGTATTTTATACAGGGCTTGGAGCAGTACTGGCCTCCTCTGGCTGCTGGGTGTCACTGAAGAAGCATTGGGCTGGGCTGCTGTGAGATAAACACTTTACCATGTGAAAATCAGCCCTTCTGTGAGACATTTGGATCCCTTCACTGCAGACTTGTGCCAGTGCCAAGTGCACAGCACGAAGAAAGGCCTGGAGCAGCCACTTGTCACATGCCAGCTCTGCTGTGAGCCAGCTCTGAGTGCAGCTGAGGAATCCTTAAGTTGCTGGGTTTTCATTTTGGCTGCTGGCTCCCCTTGCCAGCACTTGCACAGCACACAGAGTGCAGGATGGTGTTGTGGGCATCCTGGCTGCAGGGCACAGAGCTGGCACACACTGCCTCTGCACAGGAAACCTGGAGCTCTCAGTTCCTGTGTACCCTGTCTGGCACTTTGTTTTACTGTGTGGAATCAAGAAATTAATTGCTGTCTTATCTGTGCCTCTGATCACTGTGAAATGTGCCTCCAGCCCTGCTGATTGCTGGCAGTGCTTGGAGCAGGCCCCCATTAGAAACGCTCGTGTGCAGTGAAAACAAATTCATGCACATTTAATGCACATTCACTGCCTTTGTGCCTTGGAGTTAATGACCCACAGAGGAGTTTGCTCAGCTTCCTTTACAAATCCTGCTTGATATTGATTTCCCTGCCAGGGAAATCTGTTGGCAGATTCAGGCACCAGCCTGAACAGGAGTCACGCTCCTCACTTTAATGTTAAGGCAGTAGAAAGGAGATGCAGATGAAGATGCAATAACTGGGATGAAAGAGGTCAGATTCTCTCTGTTCCTGAGCTGAGTAGGGTGCAGGAACCAAAAACCCACAGAAACCCAGCAAGTTTTGGCAGCCCCAGGGACTCCTCTCCTGGAGTAGATGCCAGCTCAGGCAGTGCTGCTCCAGCTCACTGGTGGGATGTGGGGCTTGGCCCACCCAGATCCTGCAGGAGATCCTGTTTCCCCAAAGCTAAGTATTCGTGTCACCACCTGTCTCCTGTACAGACTTGGCATCCATCTAGCTCCTGTTAGAGGAGCCCTGGGAAAAGCTGCATCCTTTGCCCTGGGAAGAGATGCCCCAGATGTTTTTCCTCATCTTCTCTCCTTCCACCCCTGGGACAAGGCACTTACTCTGGGTGAGCTCAGTGAGCAAAGTGCCTTTCCCCAGGGCTGTCACAGACATCTTTTATGAAAAATCCTTTCCTTAGGATTTTTTCTCCTGAGAAGCTGAGAGGCCTCAGGAACAAAATGTAAGCAATGATTATCTGCTGCTGTGGAATGCAGCAGGTGGATCTGTGATTGGGCTCATGTGGTTGTTTCTAATTCATGGCCAATCACAGTCCAGCTGTCTGGACTGTCTCGGTCAGTCACAAGCCTTTGTTATCATTCTTTTTCCATTCTTAGCTAGCCTTCTGATGAAATCCTTTCTTCTATTCTTTTAGTATAGTTTTAATATAATATATATCATAAAATAATAAATCAAGCCTTCTGAAACATGGAGTCAACATTCTCATCTCCTCCCTCATCCTGGGACCCCTGCAAACACCACCACACAGGACAGGACAAGCATCCATCATTCCCAGGCAAGCTCTCACAGGTCCCTGAAGAGGCTTCCCTAGGAGCGAGCCAGACAAGCCCAGGTGCATCTCCGAGCACTGAGGCCATTCCAGAGCTGCTGTGCTCCAGAGTCCTGCTGCCCTGGGCCCGGGGGCAGCACCAGCAGGTTCCTCCAAGCTGGGGAGCAGGAGCAGCCCCAGGGATGCAGCTTTTCCCCTTGATGTAGCTGCCAATGGTAGTGGCAGTGCTGTGCCATAATTGTATTTATACAATTGTCAATAATTGTATCCCCTCTCACGGGAAAGGGATGGGATCCTGAATAAAAGCAGAGAGCAGCAAGTGTGCAGCGCTGGCTCCCGAGCCGGTGGCCGGGAGATGGCGCATGGGATTTATTTATTTCCGTGCCTGGGAGGGCTCCTGCCTTCGGCTCTCAGTGCACAGAGCTGGAGACAGGCAGATTTAACAGCGAAACTTTCATATTTGAGCGATTCCTCCGGGATTTTCAAGGTGGGTGGCTCTCAAAGCCCTTGCAGAGAGATCCCAGCCTCCTCCTCCGGGAAGCTGATGGGCTCAGAGGGTGATGGGAGCAGTTGCCTCGACTGTGATAGGAAAACCTGACTTTTCAAAGAGCATTTCTGTACTTCCAGGCACAGAACCCACAGTTCTGTGGGTTTTCACTCAGTGACTGCTTTTAACATCTTTCAGGAGCTGCAAAGGAACTACCTTGCCTCTTGCCTACACAGTCCAGTGCCACTGTGGGCAGTCACTCAGGGTGGCAGGGCGTGCAAAGGGAGCTGCATCACCTGCTGGCTGCCCACCTTTGGTTTCTCATTCTCCCACGGACAGGAAGATAGGCCTGAAACTGCAGGAACAATCCCATGGCACACACATACAGCGTGCAAATGTCCCCAGGGCTCTTCACAGAGCTGATTCAGCTTGTCCCCAGAGGGGCCTTTCCTGCCCTCCCTTCCCTCTCTGCTGCTGGTGGTAACAGAAACAGCCCCTGTGCCCTCAGCACAGTGTGCCAGCCTGCAGGGACGGGGCAGGGAAGCTGGGATCTGCTGCCTCTTGCACATCCTCAAAAGTTTGCTGTTTGGAGGGAGGCAGTGTCCCTCTGCCATGGGGACGTGGTGCTGCCTGTCCTGGGGCAGCTGGCCACAAGTGAAGAAGCCCCTCACAAGCTGCCACTGACACCAGGAAAGTCCCCAGAGCTGCCTCTGCTCCTGTGTCTCCATCTGCCAAGCTCTTTGGTTTGGACTTATTTTTCTGTGGTGTCTTGTGAGTACTAAAAATTCTGAGCTGTAATAGTCTTGGCTTTGCTGGTGGGGACTTGGCTTCCTGAGTGGTTTTGCTGTTGGACTGCACCTGGGCTTGCTGGCATTTTCCAGGGAGATCACCCAGCAGCTGACAGAGCAGCTGGCTCAGCCCTGGGGGCTGCAGCTAAACCAGCCCTACTCATTTCAGGGCTGAGTTTTGCCCATTTAGAAGGTGGGTGCTGAGAAATTAAAGGGTTAAATGTTTCCTCTGCCTTTTGGTAGAACAAACTGAGGCATTTCTTTTGGCTCCATGTCCCACTGGGTTCCACAAGCCTGCATTTAATTCCTGTGTCCCCTTTGCCTCCTTCCCAGCACAGATGTCAGGGCCTGCAGCAAACAGTTCCTGCACACGAGGTCAGAGTGGCAGAGAGGTGACCTGGGCACACCTGGCAGGGGACCCTCAGCCCAGGGCTCTGCCCAAGCTCTGCCATCCCAGCAGTGTCCAGGGCTGATCCCTGGGACTGGGTGGATGCCCAGTCACACCCAGCCCTGACTCCAGTTTCAAGGAAACCCTTCACACAATCCCGCATCTGTCCCTTGTCTAGGTTAAACTTCTTATTGCTAGGAAGGGCTATTTTGGGTGCTGGTTATCAGCAGGCTGGGCTGAACTCAGCCAATTCCCCCTGCCTGCTTTGTGCCTCCTGCTCTTCCCCTCTCACCTTTCTCACCTTGTTCTCTGCACCTCTGCACAGCTCAGGCCCCTGCTGGCACATCCTCGTCCCTTGGGGCAGCCAGCACAGCCCTGCCCTCCCTGCTGTGCTGTCCCTGGGACACCTGAGGCAGGGAAAGGGACACCCTCAGCCCCCCCTGTGCCTGCTGCAGGCAGTTCCCAGCTTCAGGAGCCCTTTCCAAGGGGCTGCAGCCCAGCTTTGGCCTCATGCTGTCCATTCAGTGGCAGCTGGGACCAAGAGCTGCAGGTTTTGGTTGGAGAAGGCTCCCACATCCCACAGCCCAGCCCAGGACATGCTCTCCCTCCTGCTTGGTGGATTTCACCAGTGGATTTAGCCTGGCACCAGTCCTGCTGGTTCCTGGGCAGTAAATCTGGGAAAGTGGGGCCAGATTTTATAATCTGTGCCCAGTGGATTTAACACTCCCCAAACTTCTGGAGTCGTAAAGCCCCGAAGCTGAACAAAACCTTGCTGAGTTTCTGGGGTGAAATTCCAAAGTTCTGCTTGGGAACAGGGATCTGACCCCTTTTTCTGCTCAAGCATCTCATCCCACCAGCAAGGCATGAAGTGGTGCAGTCTCCTTGCAGCTCTGCCATGGTGCAGTGCCCCTTGCCCTTTCATTCCAGGGTGCAGGGACTATTCTTAGACCTCTCCTGCTGGGGCCGGATCCATAACAACAGCAAAACACTCCACAGCCCTGCTGGGCTTTTAAAATATTTACAGTGCACGATGGTTTACTGAAGAGGGGGGCCTGGTAGAGCACAAAGAAGGAAGCACCGGGATTTCTGTGCTCCCTGGGGGTTTGCTCTGAGGTTTCCTGCTGGGAGAGTCACATCCAGCGAGGAGGAAAAAATATCCCGTAGGGCTGAAGGCAGCACTTGAGGTCAGGGGGTTTCCACCAACTGTCTGACAAGATCCAGCTGGAATTTCAGCAAATTTTCCACTGGGTCTTGTCTGGGAACAGGCATGAGGGGATGTGCATCAGAGAGGAAGGGCTCTGTAATGGGGTTATTGGGGTATTTTGGGGTTATTGGGGTATTTTGGGGTTATTGGGGTATTTTGTGACTGTGTTTTACGTCTCATGATCCCCATGCACCAGAGCTCGGATCCATGGCCAGAAACTGAGCTGAAATGCAGCTGAGGATGAAGATGGTCCTGTTGGGAGCCCAGTCTGGCTGCAACAGGCTGTGTAAGGCTGGGGACAGGGTCTGCAGCAGACACAGAGCTGCCCTGCTTTCCTGTTGGCCCTGTGCTCTCCACAGTGCACTGGTGATGGCTCTCACTGGCCAGAACTGGTGTGCTCCAAACTGCTGAGCTCTGCCTTTCCTGGTTTGGTGAGAAAACAGGAGCAAGGCAGCAGCCTGATCTCCTACCAGGGCATGTCCATCTCCTGTGCTGAGCAGCTTCTGCCCAGGCAGGAATAGCCCAGGAAAGCCTCACAAGCCTTCAGGGATGAAGAGACATCAAGCTGGGTCCAGCACATCTGTATTTATGGAAGGCTTTTGCTGTGGGATTCCTTGTAATAACTCTGCACCCTCAGGCTCTTACACTAAATATGATAAATTCAGCCAGGACAGACATCACAGCTGCTCCAGCCCCTGCAATGGCTTTGCAGGAACAGAGCTTCCAGCATTCTCTAGGACTTGCTGGAAAATTTTAATTCCTTCAGGAGGAGAGCAGATACAGCTGAGGTTCAGTGTCCACAAATAGATCCCTTCTTTTCATTTGGCCTGGTTTTACAGTATAAAGATCATTTCATGCCTGTAGAACTGATAACCAATTGCTAAGCCCCGTGTTTAAGATTAGGCTTAGACTGACTCCTCTGTGACTTCACAAACTTTGTATTTAGCTCTGCCAAGCTCCCCAAACTCCTTCCCCTCCCTCCTGGCCTTCAGCACAGCCCCCCCTGCAGAGCCCTCACTGTCCCAAGGCACCTCCTGCTGTCCCACGTCCTCACAGCCACTGCCTGGCTTCCCACTGCTGTAAGAAATGGTGCAGCCAGATTGCAAACTCCCAGCTGAGCCTGGGCACGGGGCAGGGCGAGTCCCTGTGTGCTCTGCTCTGATCCCCGGGGAGAGGGGGAGCTTCAGGAGGCAGGAGGGCAATGCTCAGCCCCTGTGGCCTCCTGTTAACATCAGGATGTGTGGGTGATGGTGGGAGAGAGCTGCCTGTCCGTCCATCCATCCATCCATCCATCCATCCATCCATCCATCCATCATCCATCCATCCATCATCCATCCATCCATCATCCATCCATCCATCCATCATCCATCCATCCATCCATCATCCATCCATCCATCCATCCATCCATCCATCCATCCATCCATCATCCATCCATCATCCATCCATCCATCATCCATCCATCCATCATCCATCCATCCATCCATCCATCCATCCATCCATCCATCCATCATCCATCCATCCATCATCCATCCATCCATCCATCATCCATCCATCATCCATCCATCCATCCATCCATCCATCCATCCATCCATCCATCCATCCACTCACCCACCAGGAAGGCAGCCCAGTGCCCAGCTCTGGCCATCCCCATGCCTGCAGCAGGCAGCATCCCTCTGTCCATCCTCCAAAGGCACAGGGGCTGAGAATCTATTCCAAAAATCCTCCACCATGGGAAGAATCACTGTTTGATGGAGCCTCTCTGCTCCTCCCTCCCCTCACTACCGAGCCTTGATGCAGCTTAAGCCTCTTCTGCAGCTTCTAGCTAAGTTGATTAATGGAAATAATTGGTCTCTTTGTGCATCTGGAGACAGTTGCCGTGACAGCAGTTGTATTTTTGTTTTGTTCCCAGGTCGAGCTTGTTTTTCCCCTCTCTCAGCCTCAGGTGCTAATGAATCTGGGCACTCTGGTTTGTCCCCCTCCAGAAGACACCCATGGCTCTGAGGGACGGGTGACAGTGGGGATAAGGCACCCTGAGCCCCTGCAGGCCTTCAGGACATGGCAGGCTGGCACGTTTCTTCCTGCCCATTTTCACCCCCCCAAGGCAGGCTTGTACTGGATGGACACAGAGCTGTGGCTCTTGCATGGCAGAGAGAAGAGAGCCAAATCCTCACCCAGAGCAGCCATGAGCACCCACAGGACCCTCTGTCCCCTGCAGGGACCCTCTCAAAGCTCTAAGGAGTCTGGGGCTTTGAGTCCCTTCTCCATTACTTTTATTTTCTCACAATTTCTTTCTTATTTGCCTTTATGTGCCAACACATTTTTGCATGAACAGCTGTGTGGAAGATCTGCTCGTGCCTGAAGCTACAAAGCAGACAAGCCACAGACCAGTGGCCCTTCAGCTGCAGAAGTCCCCTAGCTGCTGTGGCAGGCAGGTCCCATGTATATGTATATATATATATATATATTTTTTTTTTTTTTTAATATATATATCCCTGTGATATCACCCTGTCACACCCAGGCCCTGGGCTGAACTCCTGTGCAATGGGGATCCCCTTCAGGCTTGGGTTCCTGCCTTCCTCCAGACTGTTCATGAAGAACAGGAACAGTTGGATTCCACCTCCAAGGCTGGAGAATCCCCAGCAGTCCCACAGCTCAGAGGCACCAACCTCTGAGTGAGCATCACCCTCTAAAACCCCACCTGAATCCCTGGCCCAGGGATGCTCGACCCCAGCAGCAGCTCCCCAATACCTTGCAGGCTTCCCTGGGTAAGGAGGAGTCAAACAAGTGCTGAGGAGATGCACCTGGGGCTGTTTTCTAGCACATGTGAGAGGAAGGCAAAGTCACAGCAGCCTTTGGTGCTGTAGCTCTGTTTCTGGGCTGGGAGAGACTTCTCTACAAGGACAGAGATGAGCAAGGATGAGTCCTTATTTTTCTGCCTAAAATGAAACAGAGCTATGTAGTCCAGCTCTTCTCTGTGATCTGAGGAGCTGAGCTCTGCTGCTGTGGGAAAGCAGGGCTGGCATGTCTGGGGAGAGTTGTGAGGGCTGTAACTGGGCAGGTTTGGCTGCTGCTGCTGCTTGGGGAAGCTCTGCTCAGAGCAGGGTGCCTGGAGCTGAGACTCAGCCACCTGCCTTGGCTCTGCCTCAGTGAGCCTTGCACAATCCCACAGGAATTTGCATCCAGCATCCAAAGAGTCCTCCTGACTCAGAGCAGTGGAAGGGGCTGAGAGAAAGGCTCTGAAGCCTCCTGGGGTGCCCTGGCAGCTCCCAGGTGCCTAAAAATAACCAGGGCACCTCTTCAGAGTGTCAGTAGAGAATGAAGCTGGTTAGCAAAGCCAGGCTTAGCTCTGCTCCCTGGGCTTGGCTGCCCTGTGTGTCTGCTCCACTGCTGGGACCCCCACCCTGGCTGGGGAAGGGGGATGAGGGAGATCTGTCTTTGGGGCTATTCCCCCAGAAAAGGGAAGTGTTGGGGTTCAGAGCAGGCTGGCAGTGAGGGGTGGCTGAGGCCCCAGGTGTCTCCATGGCTTCTGTCACCCAAGGGAATCAGGAGCCCCTCTGGCTGTGCTGCCCTGCTGGGAGCCCTGTCTGGGCAGGAGCAGCTCTGCAGGCCTGCACACCTCCTTTGCTGAAGATTTCTGTGCTGGATTTCAGTTTCCTTGTACCTGTGTCAGGTGACAGCAGCTCCTGATCCTTCCTGCAGGCAGGGTAAACCTTTCTGCCTGAGTCCCCAGGGATGTGACACCCAAACCTGAGCTGAAGCAGTGCTGGAGATGTGCCTGTAGCACTACCCTGGGGATGCTCAGTGATCCTTGCCAGCCTCAGGAAAGGGAAAGCTCCCAATAAAATCAATTGCCAAGTATTTCATGTGCAGCCTGGGCAGACCCAGGGCGCCTGCAGCACATGGGGAAGGTGCTGGATGCAAGAGATGAACTGAGACACCTGCAAGAGGAGGGAGCTCCTGAGCTCCTGCACTGCAGAGCTCACCCCAAACAGCCCTGGGAGCTCTGTGCAAGGCCAAGCACAGGACAAATGAAAGCAGTGCCATGATCTGAGGACAGAGGAATGCTCTGAGCACAGGAGCCCACGGTGAAACCACAGAGAGGATTTGCCATTTCTGCTGGAGCTGTGAAAGGCTGAGCTTTGGGGGTTCCCTGGACTTGCTGGGCTGACTCCACACACAGAACAGAACTCACATCCAAACAACATTCCCCTGCAAAGCATCTGGGCAGCCTTTGGCAGGGAGAGGCCATGGAGCACAACTGGCACTGGGGCTGCTTGGAGTCAGAGCTGCAACGTGGCTTGGTACAAGGACGTGTGGATAATACAGCAGGAAAGTCATTATGGCAGAATTGTTGGTATTTTTTTCCTCTTAGCAGCTTTCTAGCATCTTGTAATTCAGAATACAGAGGGGAGGTCAAGTGACTCAATGCTACAGGAAGGAAAAAACCCATTTGCTTGCAATATTTCCCTGTGAATAAAAGCTTTATGAGCCATAGTGTGAGTCCCTACCTGATTTAGAGGACTTTCCTTCTGGACATGACTTCAAACACGCTTCATGCACAGCAGGACAACAGCTTCTGGGAAAGAAGAAGGAAAAAAAAGTAAGAAAACATTTTCTGTGCTTGTTTTGGGAAGCACAAAGCTCAGCTGCTCTTCCCACTCTGTGTGAGCAGCAGAGGGGTGGCAGGGCTCTGCCCAGCAGGCTCAGACGGAGCCTGGCTTGGTGGACACAGCAGCCCAGGGGCTCTGGGATGTTGTGCTCCAATGGCGCCTCCTCAGGAGGGTTTGTGCTAATGGACTCGGGCTGTGGTGTCAAAGCACATGGAAAGTCCAGCACAGAGAAATCCTCTTTGGTTTTGCTGCTTTCCTTGCCCTCCCACAGGTGCTGGGAGCACTGACACAGCTCATGTCCTGACCTGCACTGCAGGGACCAGCAGCTGCCTCCAGACTATAAATGAATATTGCTCTGCAGCTCTTTAAAGAAGTGAAACTCCCATATCAGCTTCTCTGAGGTGAAAGGGGAAGTTTAATCTGGTTCTGGTCGCTTTGCTGGGTCTGTGTCCAGCTCTTTGGGTCTCTGCTGTTTGTGCACAGCTGAGCCTCCTCCTGCTGTCCCCAGGCCCTGCTCAAAGACATTTCCTCTGTGGCCTCAGCATCTGTGGGTGCTTTGCAATCCCCTGACCTGCAGAGCCCAGCCAACAGGACACTTGCTTATTTTAGCAGCTGTTTCAGCTTTCTGACTATTTTGGAACATCATGGACTGTGTTTTTCCCTTTGTCCCAGGGACAAATGTTAGCAGAACAGAAATCAAGAGATGAGCCACTTAACCATATAAGCAGTAGCTCATCCAGCAATTCATCTGTCTGGTCCATCTGGGCTGAGTACCACTGTGACTGGAACTATTTCCCATCATTTTCCAAACTGGGACAGATCTCCAATCTTTCTCTTTATTTTTTTGACCCACTTTCAAAACTTTGTAGTTGGAGCTGACTACTTGCTGGCTCTGGCCCTGCTTCAAGGACAGGGCACTTGCTGCTTTTATGTGTCAGTTTGCCCATCTGTTAAATGGAGCTATTAATACTCCCTCCCCCTGTTAGATGCTTCAAATATTTTAAAGCACTTTCAGCTCTGCAGATGACAGGCTTGCAGAAGTGGAAAATGCTAATTATGATCATGACAGGAGCTAAACAAAGACACAGGGATTTAACAATAAACTTTTGTTAGTCTTAACCCCATTTATAGCAAAGTGCTTACTGGAAACACTGGACCGGAAAAGAAACAGTATTCCCACAACTCTGGGAATATGCACTGCCCTTTTTGGGCACCAAACAACCAAACAAAAGCAGGAAGGAAGAAACACAGCTTTGGAAATCCACAAGTCTTTATTTTCCTCCTTTGCCTTCCTGCCCTGGCTTATGTGTTCCACTGCCCAAACAGTTAAACCTCCTGCACTTGAGCAGTGTTGCAAAATATCTCAAAACACGTGGGCCTCTGCCAAGAGAGGCTTAAAGTAAACTGGAGCAGCAATGATGCTCTGAAGTAGAAGTTAGCACTGAGCAGCCCTGTTTGTGATGGGACATGATGGGAAAGCCCCATTTTCTCTCTCAAAACCAGCTGATTTTGGAGACAAAAACTCTTTAGCAGCTGCTATTGGTTTTCCAACCCTGCAGGCCTGGCTCTACCTAGATGTTCCTCCCCATGGTCCTTGCTTGGGCATCTGGAGTCTGCAGATTTGAAGCTCCATCCCCAAAGGCTCATCCTCTTCTGGCTCACCTGGTCCTGCTGCTCCCAGGGTGATGGGCAGAGCTCCAGAGGCCCCTCAGCACAAAGGCCAAGCTGTTTGGAACTTTTATGGTGGCACATGGATTGGTGCCACCTAAGGATGGGCTACAGTGAATTGTTAAAGAACACTTTGTTTTGTAGTTTAGTCCTGGAACACATCAAGGTACCACGGATTGAGACCCTAGTGGAAATGTTCATTGGCTAGACAAGCATCCATAGCCCATCAGGATGAATTACAAGGGCATCAGCACAGAATTATAGAATAATTTAGACTGAAAAAGATATTTAAGGTCATCAAGTCCACCACTAAGGGCATGTCCCTAAGTGCCACATCCACACATCTTTTTAGTATCCCCAGGGATAATGACTCCACTGCTTCCCTGGGCAGCCTATTTCAGTGTTTGACAGCCCTTTTGGTGAAGAAATTTTTCCTAATACTCAACCTAAACTTTCCCTGGTGCAACTTAAGACCATTTTCTCTTGTCCTATTCAATGTGCACGACTGCACATGTTTGAGGTTCAGATTCCCTCCCTGGCAATCAGCTGTTACCCAAAAGGAGCAAACACATGGAACAACCTCAGCTCTCTCAGCATTGCTTCAAAATGAATGCATGTTCCAAAAAAACCCACCCCAGAATGTTTTTTTGGCAGAATTCAAGACTATTCTACACAACAGCTGTTGTGGTGCTGCTTTGATCCAGGGAGGAAATCCTTCCTGGTTTCCAGCAAGGTGACAGCAGCAGAGAGAAGGTTGTCCTTGTGTCTCCTGGCTGCTGGGTAAACACCAGGCTGCTTGCATGGCTGAGCAGGGCAGCAGCCTGGCCCTCCCAGAGCAGCCAGACTGCCTCATTTAGTGCCCTGTCTCCAGCAGCAGCTGGCATCCCCGGCCTCAGACGTACAAGAAAACCTCTAATTGTAATGGAATGCTTTTCATAAGTCTCTAATGACTCTGAACCAGGAGGTGTTACAATCCTTACAGTGCAATATCCTCTTAATCATAGCCAGGATTGTTTTGTTACTGAGATAACTACCTGATATCCATTAAAATGCCTTCAGAGCTCTTTGCTCCACTGGTATCTCATGGCAATGAGCACCACAGATTAATTACACTTTGTGGGAACACTAACTCCAGTAAAGTCAGTGACGCTGTGGTGGGGATATGTTTGGCTTATGACATCATTGCAAATATCAACAGAAATGGCATTTTGGTGCTGCCAGGGAGTTCCCCAGCAGGGTTTGTGACCAGCAATGTGCCTGCATGGAGGAGCTGTGCAGAGAGCACCTGGCCCAGAGGGCTCTCCTGGGAGGGGAAGTGCTGGGGAGCTCACTGTGGAAACCAGAAATGGGTGGTGTAAAGTACATATTCCCTTGGGCTCAAAGAGAGTGAGAGTTTTGAAGTGGGGCCCAGGGCAGTTCATAGTCCAACTGCTGCTCTTCCTGCTTGTGCTGCAGGTTCCAGGCAAGGTCTGGAGTGATCTCAGCCTCTCTGACTGCCACCATGAGGAGCCTGGGACAAGGCCCATGAACACATGAACCTTTCCCTTCTCCCTGGCTGCTGGCAAGCCTGGGGAGCAGCTTCCCTTATGACTTGTCTTTTTCTAGTCGTGACCAGAAGATAACTAGAAGCAATGGGCTTTTTCCCCTCTCATCCTCTCTGAAATGGGTGTTGTGATGGAAAACTTATTTTTCAGTCCATATAAACAGCTTTGGTGACATTAAAGAAAAATGGTGTGGAGAAACAACTGGAATGTGAAAATGGGAGCAATCAGAACAGGGTGACACAGGCAAAACAAAAAAACAGGTTGAAGCTTCTGCTGTTCCTTTTGGCTCTGTAGATTCACCCTCCATTCTGCCACAGACCTGTGTGAGCCCAGGGAAATCATCTGCTTTGTGTGAGACCCATGTAAAACAGGAATGATGCTGGTGCTTGGGTGCCCAGACAGGCTGGAGGCATTAATGCACAGTAGTGTGCTGCAGGAACTGGCTCTGAAATGTGGGAGATCAGGAAATGTTAGCAGCTTGGAAAACGTCTTTCATAGTTATTTTGGGTGGCAAGGTTGTGTGCCTGTGGGTATTCCTCTGAGTGGGATCAAAAGTACAATGATTTTTCTTTGGAATGAGAGGAAAAAGCAAAATTCCCCATCCTAGCTCCTCATGAGCCTGTACACCCCTCAGAATCAGCCTTGGTACAGAAGTGCCAGGTGGTTGGAAGATGCACAGCTGTGAACATTCCTGGGTTTCATCTCCTCATGACCAAGCTGCCCATGTACTGTAGCTAATGATCTCCAGTTCTCTGAGGCATCTGAGTCTGCACTCTGTGGAAAGTGTCCCCCAAAACGATGGCATGGGGTGCTCACATCCCTGTGGAACTCTGTCTGAAGGACTCAATGCTGTGTTCTGTGCCCAAGGTACATTAAGCTCTATTGGTATATCCATGTTTATAAATGGCCATTTAACCTGCATTTGCATTATAAACAAATAAAAGACATTGAGGATCTCTTCATGGATCCTTCTTTCTTAAACACCATTGCTCACAAGGGCTGAAAGGTGGCAATTTCTCAGCTGGGTGGCCACACGTTAGCAGGGTGGCTCTTTCCAGCCAAGAGTCTCTGAAGCCAAGCACTGCCCCGCACTGACCAAGCTGGGCACGCTGAGCAAACAGCCCAGAGCCTGAGGGGCTGTCACCATGGGAGAGTCTCAGACACCCAATCAAGCCATACCCACCCCACAAACGTCCCTTCACCCTCGCACTGCATCCCACTGTGGCTGTCTGTGCTCATTGACCCCAGCTTGTCCTCCTCCCAGCTTGAGTCACCAGCACGGCCACCCAGGGCATTGCCTCTGGGTTCACAGCTATACTTGGCTCTTGGTCTGCAGAACCATTCACCCCTTCCAAGCAATGGGAAATTTCCCAAACACGCCTTTGGGGCCAAGGCATTACATGCATGTGAAAGCTCCCCACCACGGCTAGGCTCACTACCAGCTGCTTAGGGGAATCCAGAGAGAGGAAAGACACACAGCTTCGAGGTGGAGGAATTTGCAAAGCCTCTTGAGAATACTACCACACAGCAGTTCTTTTTTTATCCCAAGTCTTGCCTTTTGAAACATTTGCTTGGAAAGCCGGATGCCGGCAAGTCTCCGAGCCTGCTCCCGCAAAGCTCCGCGATTGCGAGGGGAGTCCGGGCAGCCCCCGGCTCCTGACATCCCGAGGGATGGAGTCCCTGACATCCCCAGGGATGGATTCCCTGACATCCCGAGGGATGATTCCCCGATTCGCCCCCAGCACGGACCCGGGCGCCTGTCCCGCTCCCGTGCGAGCACAGAGCAGCCCCCGTGCTGGAAGGGATTCCCTCCGGCAAACCGCTCGGAACAAACGGACACATGTTGGAAATGAGGCCAGAAATCCCCACGGGGGTCACTGATGCACGGCGCTCTGTGATTTCTATGCTCTGAGCCCTCTCTCCCCGCTACCCCTTCGCTGAACCGCGTTATTTCCCGAGCGGAGCAGCCGCCACCTCCCTTCCATCAGCCTGCGAGCGGCTTCTCCCTCCCGACAGCTCAAAATCCGGGAGGCAGCGCTGCTTTTTGAGCCCACGGTTTGCCGGCTCCAAAGCCCTCGCCGCTCGCAGTCGGCTGGGTAAAAGTTCATCGAATCTCCGAACAAACCCCGCTGGTGGCACGGCCAGAAGAGCTCCTGGCTGCCCTCCAGGACAGGTGTCCCTGTCCCCCCCCGCCCCAGCACAGCGAGCACAGCCCCACTTACAGCCCCGGCTCCCGGCGCTGCCGGCCCGCGGTCCCGCCGCCGAGGAGGGGATGGATGGATGGACGGATGGATGGATAGAAGGGATCGCGGCTGGATCCCACCCTCCTGCCCTCTGTGCCCGCTGTGGCGAGCAGCCAAGCCGGCCAGGAGCCTCGCAGCCGGTTCCAGACTCGCAGTTTCCTTCTGCCGGGAGCTGCTAAATGAAGTTGCACTTGTGGGGCCAAGGGGCGTGTTCTCCTCCCCTCGAGTCAGTCCCTGCCTGCTGTAATCCAATGCTCTGCCCGATGATGTCAAGCGGCTCCCGCTCGGCTCCTACCTTACAGTCGGCAGGAGGGATCCGTTTCCTTTTCGCAGCGATCTTTGTTTAGCTTCGGCTTGTAACCCCATCCCCCGGCAGCTGCGTGTGCCCGAGCATCCTCCCTGCGATGCTCGGCGCTGGGCTTTCGGCTGCCGGGCGCTCCCTCCTGCCTGCTGCTCCCCCAGGTTTCCCACCTGCATCCCACCCTTCATCCTCTCCGCCAGGATGGCCACAGACACCATCACACCCCGTGCAGCCTGAGCCATCCCACCAGGTGTAGCAGGGCGAAAGTGCCTTCCAAGAAAAACCTTTGTGCCTCCCAAGAAAAACCCAGCTTTATGTTGTTTTGGAGTGCTTCTTGCTCCTCTGCCTCCCATGGAGTAAATCCCAGGAGTATTTCAGCTCATCTGCCCCTGAGTGCCAGCTGTATTTGGGGGTGAAATGCAGAGCTGGCTGGTGACAGCACCTGGATTTAAGGGGGAAGGTGCAGAGGCAGTATCCTATTTAAAACCCACACCTTTGTACCACCCTGCTGTGTGAAGCAGGCCCTGGGAGGTCTCAGGGAGCTCGGGGTCTACAGAAGAAGAGGAAATTTTGGATGCTCTTGGTACCACATGGTACCACATGGATTGAGGAATGTCCCTTTAGCTGGCATCACCTCCTGGTGTCCCATCAGCCTTGCAGACCCCACTGGGTGGCTGAAACCAAACAATCAAGGTTGCAGTCATCCTCTGGGCCTGAGCTCCTGCCTGGCCCCACCAGTGAGGAGGGAAGGTGTGTGAGCACACAGGAATGTGCACACTGCTGCCTGGGACAGGGCTCATTAGTGCTAATAGCTTTGCTGAGAGAGTGAAAGATTTGCTCCATCCCTGCCCTAAGAACACTCAGGTCCTCATAACTCAACTGGGGAGCACAAAGGGTGTTTGCCAAGGAATGGATCCAGCCCCCACTTGAGCTAGGTGAGTTTTTGTTTCAGGTTGCATGCAAAGTGAGTGATGTGAGCCAGGAGCACTTTCCCAACTCACTGTCTCACTTAGCACCAGCCAGGCACAGAAGCTGCATCTCTGCATTCCTGCAGCTCTCCTATGACAGATGGGACCCAGAGCCACTCAGTGCCAGGTGAAAAGCATCAGCCTCTCCTCCCACCCTGGCACCACCCTGCACACTTGGACCTTTTCCACCTCTGCTGCCATCACCACCTCCAGCCAGAATCTGTGTGTGGCCAAAAATGTGGTGATTGCTGTGAAAGATACCCACAGGATCAGAGGAAGAGATAAAACCACCAACAACAGCAGCAAGCAGCACAGGAAACACCCTGATGACAATACTGTGGCACAGATGAAGGGGAGTGGACCTCAGTAGAGCAAAACACACCCATGCTCTGTGCATCCCCAAACCAACCTGGTGCAGCCTCCTGACTCAACTCAGTTTTTAGTTCAGAAGCAGCCCCAAGAAGCCCACTTGGTTTCCTGAGGTGCATTGCCTGGCAGAACTCATCTCTCTCCAGCTGTTTTGAGTCACACATTGCTGCTGCTCACCCAAAAGTAGCAGTAAGGGATTCACCACAATGCCCTGCCTGTCTTCATGAGCTGCCAGGGAGGGAGGAGGGCCAGCACAGCCTCAGGAGACTGCTCTGCTGGTCTGGCCAAGGCTGCAGTTTTCCCTTTCCTCCAGCTGACATTTGAAAAGGATCCAGAAGGTTATAGCTCCACACTAACACTTGGAGCACAGGGTTTGGAGGCCAAGTCTGGTAAGAATGCAAGTGCTACCCCAGTTACCCAGGCATTTTCTTGGCAGAATGTGGCCAGTACCATTACAGAGCAGACAACAAAGAACAATGGCAACAGCCAAGTCCTTTGGAAAGCCAGGGGCTCAGTGTATGTACTTCTAAATTAAGACATGTCTTGTCTTGTTCAAAGCTCCCAATCCTGTGTGTGGTCCTGGAAACAAGCCCCCCAGAGCATCTACAACAAAGTCCATCCTTTTCTGCACACACTTGTGTGTCCTTACAGTGACTTTCTCATCTAACACCATCTCCTGTAGGGACTAGTCAAACATTTTCTATCAAAACTCATTTTAAGTAAAAAAAATGCAGTTTCAGTTTTTCTACAGACTGTATTTTTTTTGAAAGTGGGAAAAGGGGTGGCAGTCCCATGATGCCAAAGAGTTTGCCTGAAATCTTAGCCTTATCTATTAGGATAAAAATGCAGGGCTTTCAGTGTATTCAGTCTTCCTGTTCTTAAGCAAAAGCTGACATTTTACAATAGTGCACATTTTACTCTAACTTCTAGCTGCTGCTCATGCTCACCATCTCTTTTCCTGCTGCTTTGTCCACCATTCATGCCAAGGTGACAGGCAGATGTTAGAGCTGCTGGCATGGCTCACCCTGTGAGATGGGTGGTGTCACAGCCTTGAGCTGACTGACTCAGCTGCAGCCACAATCAGCCTTTAGTGGCCCCTGCTTTACTCACACGTTTTTTTTGGTGAGGTTGTTGTATCCATCTGCCTCATACTGTGCTGTCCTGCGCAGTCCAGGATTGATGGTGATGCCATTACCACTCTGGACAACTGCAGGTTTGGCTCTGCTGCTTTTGACCTTGCAGTTGGTCTGCAGGGAACTGTGAATTGTTTAGTTCTGTGCCACAGAGAGGGACACAGGGAGCAATGCCCCAGGGGAAGGATGGTCCTGTGCTGGCTGGCAGCCCCTGCTGTGGGTGCCACCTCTGCTACTCTGGGACAGCACGGCTCAGGGAAGAGCAAGAAGCTGCCCTGCAGGCTGGCTGTCAACCCTTAGCTGGAAGAGGGACAAAACCAAGCAATCTTAGAGGTCAAATGTCAGAATGAGGTGAGAGTATCCCCAAGGGTGAGTGTAAAGCAGCCCAGCCTGCAGCAGCACCGCTGTGCGGGACTGCACGCTGCCTGACAGCCAGGAAAAGCAGCAGCACAAAGGACACTCTGGGAAGCTGTGGAGCCCAAGGAGACAGGCTGTCACTTCAGAAGGCTCTGACCTGCCTCTGACCCGAATGTTTTCACAGCCTAAGCCTGGCTTCCCCGAGAAGCCCGTGCTGCCAGGGCTGGAGCAGCGCGGTGGCTGCACGCAGCCTCCCCACCTAAGAGCAGCTTCCCCTGCCTTTCCCAGGCATTGAGGTCTCTGTGTCACTTGATGTCATCAAGATTGCAAGGAAATGTGGAATGGCACAAGACACGCATGGAAAAAATGGGACAACACGTTTTTGTTTTTTCCAGACTTCCTCTCGTAAAATAAATACTCTAAATAAACAAACTATTTTTGATCCAAAAAACCCCCACAGAACATATTTCACTGATGTGCTGGGCTCCCCAAGGCAAGAGTGGATTTCTTAAGCCATCAAATAACAGCTTCACTTGGAGATTCATGAGAAGAGAAACCAACAAGTAAAAGCAGCTTTAGTGACAAGCCACTGTTTTTGCTGTCAAGGGAGGGACACAGTTTGCTGTTGATTAGGGAAGAGAGGGTGGGTGTTGGGATGTCTGAATGAATTACCCCGTGCTCAGACCCATTTTGTTTTTATAGAAGTTGCTCATCCAGAAAGGTTCAACAAGTGAAACACGGTAAAGCTTGTAATGAGGCTGAACTCATTAGTGACCCCCTCCAGGGTCACCCCCATTAACGGGCAGGGCCGAGCAGGGCTGGGGGAGCCCCCCTGGCACTGGGTGGGACCGTGGGGACACGGCTGCGGCTGCTGGCACGGTGGCTCTGTGCGGGGCTGGCATTCCAGCAGGGCAGAGCACACTCACAAAACTGTTTACTTTGAGCTGAAGCTATTTTTAGCTGCACTAATCTGTGCAGAGATGATAAAGCTTTTCATTGCAAAGTGAGTGGCTGTGCTTTGCTTCTGGGCAATTTCACTCCACGAGCTCATCCCTTCCCCCTTCCCAGTCACTTCTTTCCACTGACCTTATCTCCTCTGCCTCTGTGCCAAACTTGTCCAAAAGGTTTGTCCCAGCTAGATATGTGGGAGTCTCAGCCCACAACTTTTTTTTTTCTATTTTTCCCTAGGGAACCACTTCAGTTTAGAAAATAAATGAATTTTGTGTTTAATAGTCCCCGAAGTCTAGTTCCAAGGCTTTGGTGGAAGCCCATCATAGACATGCACCTTCTCATCTTTCATTCCTGCAAAATCCCTTCTGTCCAAAGGCTCTTGCAAAAGAAGTCACTTGACAGCACAAGAGAGAAGTCACTTGACAATTACCTCTTTGCAGCTGAAACAAATACAAGCAGATCTCCAGCTCGGATCTCATGGCAAACCAGAGTCCCCAGGCAGTGGCAGACTGCCTACACCACGTTCTTCCCAAGGGGTCCCACAGCCCATTCCAAAGTCCCTCACACAGTCTCTATAAGAAGCACTTTACCTGCTGCTGATAGGAGCAAGCACGGCGGCTGGTTCAGGGCACAAAGGCTACAAAACACATATAAATCCTGCTTGGTCAGGGCTTTGTTTGTCTAAAGGACTCCAGAAGCTTCTCCAGAGTAAACCCACAAAGGTCACACATCCAGCACATGCTTCATCAAAAAATCATCCCTTGTTGTAAAAGCTTTCTTGTCTGGGATACAGCGTGAATAACGTCTCTGTGGGCTCAGAGTGTGTTCAGAGAGGGGAAGAACATGCAAGTGTTAATTAAATTGGTTATCCTGATTGCTAGGAAGGGTCAGATGTACAGAAAAAGCTAAAAATGATTGCCAGGATGAGAAGGTACAGGAGGAAAGGTATTGCTTAAGCTGATCATGACTGACTGCTCAGGTCTTACTGGCAAGGAAGCAGGAGATGTCCTGAGGTCCACAAACAGGTACTTCTTCCCTTTGTCCCTCTGATTCTGACAGAGAATGCAGCTGGAAGAAATCAAAGAGCAGGCTGAGTTGGCAGCTGTGCTTCTCCCTTTTGAAGAGCAAAGGGGTTTGCTGATAAATGAGAAGCAAACAGTCATCCCTGTCAGAGTTTAATTCATGCCAGAGCCACCCAACCAACAGCTGATTGTTCACCGGTGGTTGGCACCCAGACAAGGATTCCTGTTGCCCATGTGCAGCAGACAAGTAAATATTTTGATTCCAACTTGTGCTGTCAGCTAAATGGGCTTTTATATGACTTTATTCCACAAAGTCTGCAAAGAGGACTACTGCTCTGGAACAGTGAGGGATCCAACTCGTGTTATTAATCCTCTGTGCGAATCCTCTGTGCAAGCTTCAGAGTTCCCCATGTACACTCATGCTGTACCTATGGTTGGGAAAAAATTCAGCCTAACCCCTTGCCAAGCTTCCTTGCTTTCCATGATTAAGGGAGTCTGTGTAACCAGATGCCTTCTTGGGAAGCTGCTGACCACTGCAACAGGCAGGATGAGCCCAGCAAGGCTGCTCTGTGTCCTGTGCTCTCCCATGCCCTCAGACATGGTGCCATTTATCTATTCTAGCTCTTCCCAAGGCCACAGACCCTGGGGTCAGGGAGGTGCAGCATCACTGGGACTTTGTCTGAGAGCAGCAGGAATTCACAGTGCTCCATGAGAAGAGCTCTGTGTTCTGGTCAGAGAACAAAATATTCTGTTTGTGCCAAGAGTGTACATCAAATAAAACCGGGTTTGGCTGCTGACCCGGGAGCATTTCCCTGGGGCCCTGCACACAGCCCTCTGCTCCCAGCACTGTACTGGCAGCATGCCCTGGGTTTCAGTGCTGCCCAGGTGTGCAGTGGCTGCACAGGGAGGGGTAAGATGTGCTGACAGGGCTGCCCTGCACATTGGGGCTCCCCAGACAAGGGCTCTGCCAGCCCAGTGTGGACACAGTGGCTGAGCCCTGTTCTTCCCTACCAGCTGTGGGCAGAGAAGAGTGCTGGCTCCTGGGAGGAATGCAGGATGCTGTGGGCCATAGGATTCACCAGCAGGCAGAGCCACCAGCTCTCAGTGAGTTACACCAGTGTCTCAGTCTGAGATCCCTGCTCCTTCCCTACTCGAGCAATGGATCCCAAGGCATAGACCCAGCCTCAGAAATCTTATTCCTCTAAATAGCCAAGAGAGAAAAAGTTAAAGAAGCACCTGTATGATCATCTCCTTTTGGAAGGACAAGCAGCTAAATGACTGGTACAGGGCAGATTTGCACCCAGCCCAGAACATGAACCATGTCTGCTCTGAGCTCCTCCATGGCCATCACAGAGGGATGGCCCAATGCTCTCATGGGTCTGTGCCAGCAGACAGACCTTCCTCACCCAATCATGGCCTAATCTCACTCCCTGCTGCTCTGAGAAGTATTTTATGTACTGCTGTTTATGTCATGACTATTCCCTTCTGGTTATTCCAGGGTTTCCAGTTTTCAAAGGGTTTTTCTTACTCTCTTAGTTCACTACATTTGTTCCAGATTCTTACTTTTTCCCAAAGTCGGGCTGAGGTTTTCTGGACAGGTGTAAAATTTTCACTTTCATGCAGGATTATGGCTTTTTGGAGACAGAGTTAAAAGTTTTCATACAGATCCCTGTTGCCATTCACTTTTATGGATAAAATAATTTCTTTTTATAACATATTTCAAGCAATTGTAAAGCTCTCAGCTTTGTAAAACTTGGCCTGACAAAGTATCAAGGGTCTTATTCAGATTATCCAATGCAAGAACAATCTAGCAATAATATTTAAATAGGCAACAGCTTTCTGGAGCTATATGTTAAAACCTTAGCTCCACACCATCCCAAGTTAGATATCTCACAGAGATGTCTTGCAGAAGACCCTTTAATAAAAGAAACTGAAAGTGTCTCTTGGGCCAGACACTTTCAGTTGTATTTGATCTAAATTCTGTGTTTGGGGCTGGTTCCTTGCCCTCTGAGTGAGAAGTAAATGCCAGTCACCACCCAAAGCAGCCTTTGCCCAAATTGCAGTGGTGCCCAATGGCTCCTCACTCACACAGCAGTGGTGGCAGTGATGTGACCTGTCAGGTATGCAGCAAGCCATCAGTGTGACAGCTGTGCTGTTATTTCTGTATGGACAGACACATTTCTGTGTTTGAACCCTCTTTGATGTGCTGCCCACCCTGTTCCAGGGAGAAACCTCTACAACACACTGGACAGTGTCCCATGGCAGGGCTGAGCTGCTGACAAGGGGACATGGTACCAAACAGGCATTTGCAGTGCAGAATTGAACACAAAAGGGTCTCAGCTCTCCATCTCTATGGCAACCAGCACAAGATCCTGCAGGTCAAACAAGAAGTAGCATTACCTGCTTTCCTGCAGGAAAGAGGGCCCAAACTGAGTGACCAGAAGGGAAAATCAACTTTATTGTGGCTAAGAGGCTCTTTTAGTTATTATTTATCCAAGTATCCAGGCACTGTAATTTATCATTATTAATATTATTGACTCTCATCTGTCTTCAAGGATGAGTTGAACATGCATGTAGCCAGCTAGGCACATGGTAGGATTTTTCTATGCCTCTTCATTGCAGGGGAAGTTCATCCCTAACTCTCCAAGAGCTCCAGCAAACACACCACTTCTGTCCTGAAGACAAAGAGTCACCAGCTTTTCAGTATCTGAACTAATTTGGGAAGTAAGTCTGCTAGATGTTGTGTTACTGGTTAGCAAGAAATTGTATGAAACTGAGAACTAGCATTAATAGAGAAACAGACCTGCTTTTCCCATCTTTATTTGCACAAGAGAGAAAAACAGACTCTTTAATCTACTGGCTTATTAGATAAAATTAAGATGTAGAATTACAGAAACCTGATAAATTTGATATTGAAATGTTGGATGTTGCAGGGAGAAGTGTGTGATCCCATGTGCAAAATAATTATTATTTTAAAGTAAACCACTACATGATAGGGTTCTTTATCCTAATAAACAATATGGAGGGGTTTGTGTGCTCTGAATTTCATCCCAATTTGCTGCATGCTGACTTCCTCATGTAAGCAGGTCATTTTTGGCAAGGCTTGTGGAATATTTACCACTGTTTGTTCCACGGTGCTTCAAACTGGGACACCACCACAGTCCAAACAAGTGAGCTGTGCCTCCTGGCCATGGATCCAGCCCAGAGAGAGCCAGGAGCTGGCACTGTCAGTGATGGGATCCACACAGCCACATTTGGGAAGCAGTTAGGAGTCATCTTTAATCATTCAGCACTTTCCGTTGGGTTCGTTTAGTTCCAAGCTGGATAATTACAGCCTCATTATTTTTCTTTTTACAATGAAGACAAGCCTGCAAGCCAGGCAGAATAATTTCTTCTGCTACCGTTGCCAAGATATGATAGCACATCTACGCCATAAGGAATTTGTCATGGTATCAGTTTTATTAATGGTAAATAATGACTCTTCAGTTAAGCAACATCTTCACATCAGCTGGTGCCTAACCATAAAACACCAAGCAAATTTGAAACCCTACAGACAGGTAATTGAGTTGATATTCCCAGTGCCCAGCATGTTTCTTGCTGACCTGCATGTGTCAAGCTTTCCATGTTATTTTTTTTCACTGAAATTAATACCCAGCTACAATCAGACTTTAATTTTAAAACCACAAAAGCTCTTCTAAAAATAAGACATCAAAGTTCCCGTGGCAGTAAATAGAGGCCAGGACTAAGGGAAGGGTGGTAGATCAGGTATCAGGGAGTAATTCATCCTGTCTGTCCACCTTCACTGGCTGGAGGGAGAGCTCAGTTCTTGCAGGGACTATTTCTCAGTCAGAACCCACTGTTAGTGTGGCATACACTGAAACACACAGGGGCATTGCCGTGATGGATCTTGCATCAAATTGTTTGAAGACTGTAATGATACAAAATACATGAAAAAAACAGCTTTGAAAAGAAAATATCCACTAGAACTATACTGTGGGCCTGTCCAGGCATTGGGTTCTGCACAAGCCCTGAAAAACAAGGTAAGAAATACAGTTTACCAGCACGCCTTTTAATTGAAAATATTAAATTGTCCTGTAGAGTCAGAAGAAATTTCTGCCATTATCTCAAAAAACCCACAAATTCAGAACTGAGCTATTATTTGCAGCAGGGGGAAGTGACTCTGTTTCTGCCACTGAGACGCCTGGGTACATCAGGCTGAGCACTGTGACCTGCTTTGGTTTCCTACGGCGACGCTCAGGTTGGCAGGAGCACAACACACTCGACGTGCTGTACAACGGCTGCGTGCATCTGCAGCTCAGCTTTCTCCAGTGTGCTCTGCAGCAGGAAGCTGGTTGTAAGATCCCCTGATAAACCAACACACAGCCCTCAGTTCTTCCCCTTCCTTCCCTTCCAGGATTGAGATTGTGCCTGTTTCTGCCCCCAGTGCATGTGGACGCTGTGAATGCTGAGCCTTGTCAGTTCTTGCCCTGCACTGCCTTCTGCAAACCATTTGATTTACACCCTCTTGGGCAACAGCTCTATTGAACCCAGAGATGTGACTAGCATGGCATTGTATGATTACACTTCCCCAGTGCACTTTTACTTCTAAATAATCTGGGATGGGAAAGACAGTTAGATAAAGAAGAATCTCATGACTCATTCCCCAATGCCACAGAGGTTCAGAACAACCAGAGAAGAGTTAACAGCACAGCCACCCCCCCCCAGTAGTATTTCAGAGTTTCTAAATACAGAGTTCCTTTCTGAGCTGGATGCCCATTTTGGTTATCTGAAAAGTATTTCTGGAACTCTTGGCCAACTTTAAACAAACAAACAGGGAGAAATATTTATGAAGATAACACGGCTGAGAGTGTTTGGTTACTGAGTCTCTCTTAAGTTTAAGGTTTTAGTTTTTAGATTATTTCTCTAAAGCTTGTGAATAGAAGAAAAAAGTGCTCTGGAGATGTTAAATCACACAACCATCCCAGCTATGGCTTTGGAATAACAATCATTCAACTTAGCAAATATCAAACGTGGGAAGGGATTTATCTGACGCATCTATATGATCATGTGAACTCCTTTCTCAAGGAGAAACAGTCTCTGCTGGAGACACAAGAGGAAGGAACTGTTTTGCCTTCTTTAAAAAAATATAACAATATAAGCAACTGTAACATGCTCAAAGCTTCCTGGCACCAATGCAAAAATGCAACATCTGAAATGTCAGCTGGTACGCTGGGAGGATTTACATGATTTAAAAGATTTATGAGAAAGAACTATTTCACTGGCTTCAGAGCATCTTGGAAAGCAGCAGTGGGGGGGACAATGGAAAAGAAGGGGAAAAAATCTCCAGCTAGAGAAATTACCATGGCCAGTATGATTCTGTATTGCTCTTTTTAGTGCAAGAAAAAAAATTGGATCAGGCACTCATAGGATTTTAAGCTGCATTTAAAGATGAATGAATGGAGTCTGCCATGAGTCTGGGATATGCCCCTTTTCTCATATTGCATATTGACTCACATAGTCCTGTGGCTCACCTAAAGCCACACAACTCATTGCTGCTCAAGGCAGGATTAAGTCAAGAAATTCCTGACTTTTCCTCCCACTGTTGTTTCACTAGAAGCTGTTCTGCTGATACACAAAGGCTGGCCAGCTGGATTTCAGTGCAGGCTCTCAGGGGAGAGATGGGGTCACAGAGACAGGGGAAATAAATCCTGCCTGAATAAAAAGATAATATATCAAGCAAGGAGAAGGCATGAAACCATTTGAAACTATAAACTCTGCAACATTTATAAGTATGCTTTGGCAATGCTCAAGTGAAGATTGGCTTGGTTTGTGGCTACCCTCTCCTGAAGTGGGTACTTAAGAGCCTGGTCCTCAATTCCCTGCACAGCCTGAGGTGCTCCAGCACCAAAGTGAGCCCAGCTCAGCTCTGCCAGGGGAGCAGGGGTTGGTGCTGGCTCTGCTGAGCTGGGAGGGGAAGGTGCCAGCTCCAGCAATGCCTCTGGCTCCAAGGCTCCTCCTGGGACAGGTACAGCTGACATCAGCCCAGGGCTGGGGCTGATCCAACAGTGCCAGCCCCATCTGGGTCAGATCCTGCACCCCTGGGGACCCTGTGCTGTTTGCAGGGTACCACATTCACCTATCATGAAACTGCTCACTTCCTCCTCCTTTTTACCAGCCATCTGTTGCTAGTGCCTTCCATGGTTCATTCACAGATGTCACTGCAGATCTTTTGTGCAAAATATTTCTTCCAATCTATCTCTGTTTATGTTTTATTGTTACAGGGTTTTTTAATATAAGCTTTTATTTAATTTTATTTAAATACTTTTCAATACATTTAAGTTCCATGAATGCTTCCATAAACAATGAGATGAAAGAGCTCAGTAATATCATTCCAGGGTATTATATTAAGGTGAACATTTTTCTCCATCTGTTTCACCAATAACTTAAACTAATGCAGTTTCCAGACCAGAGCACATGATCTTAAGGGAACTGAAGAGAGTGAAAAGGTCTCTGGTGACATATAAAGACTTAGAGGAGATTGAACAAAGGTGTCCAATAAAATAAATTTCTGGCCAAACAGAACTGGAAAGACACAGAGATTACAATTCCTTCTATCATAACAGCAGTGACTCATCCAGTTGCATAGTCACTTGGGGTGAAAAAGAAAACAGTTACTCAATCTCTCAGGGATTTAGACACAGAAGAATATATTATGCAAGTTTTAGCTGCGTTACTAATGGCCTTGAAGCACACAACTCTACTATGACTCTCACTCAGCTCAGCAGATCACAAATAAGATGACTCACGTATCCATGACATGATAGGAAAATAGAGAGCCTAAGAAGTGCAGAGGCAGGTGCTAATACAGTCACAGAGCACGCAGTCAAGGGAAGAAGAGATTTATAAAATCAGGAGCAAAGGACTGCAGAGAAATCAGTTTGTGCATTTGGAGACTCGAGGGCATGGAGTGGGTTGATTTTTGTTGGTGTCACATCAGGAGGCTGTGAGTGTGAAGCCAGGCTGTGTGCAGAGAGGAGCCAGGCTCTGGGGACACTCACCTGTGTGTCCCCAGGGAATGGCAGCAGAGCTGGCCCTGGTGTCTGCATGGCAGCGCTGAGCGAGCTGTGCACAGCACCCAGGGAGATCACACACCACTGAAACTCATCCACAAACTTTACAATATTTATACTTGGCAGGACTTCCTACCCTGCTGTGCATTGTGACTTTGTAGAAGCTGTTAACTCTGATTGTTTAAAGACTAATTAAACCCACTGGTGGTGCCAGCCATAGCAGTATTTTGCCCATTATCTCATGACTTACCTCCTCATGGATGAGGGCTTTGATAGCTGTTCTCAAAGCACTGCTTAAAAGCTGAATAGTTGGGCAGAGCTCAACTCAAATTCTGGACTAAACAGCTGGAAAAACAGTTGTTCCAAGAAAACTGTAATTCTTTATGCTCTGGAGCTCAAATCAAAGCACAGACGTAAATGTAGCTTAAAGCTAAACACTTTACAGAAGTCAAATAATTAGGAGGATTATATTAGAAAGGTTTGCCAATACATCTAAATTTGGAAGTTTATGCTGGTCAGAGCACAGTAAGATATTTAGACCTGCATATGAGTCAAGCCAAGGCTATTGTAGAAACACAGACATTGTCTGATTATAATTTTTTAATTTTTACAGGCAGTTTGGCACAGCCATTCCAAGTTGCATTTCCCATCGCCTGACTGAAAGATTCTGGATGGTCAAAGGATTATTCAATTATAATGTGTCTGTGTGATCTATTACCTGCAAAAACACAGCCCATGCAAAGCAGGAACTCTCACATACTTAGGGGAAGATCAAGAAAAATTCTGTGTTTTTGTTATCACAGAAAGGAGACCCTTGAGAGTAACAAGAATAGCACTAACGCACAAGCTTGAGTGACAATTTTTTATGAGCTCAGTTGCACAAAGGAACTGCAGAGAACTGCTTTCAAATGACTAAATCTGACACATTTCCTTTAAATATTACCTAATTCCACGGGGTTTATTCTAGGCATTTCAGCTCACATATGTATGGGATGTAATGTATAGATACAGAAGGGATGCACCATTTCTTTCTGCTGCCAGAGCTGATTAGCAAACCAGAGCAGGGTATTTTTGTACAAACCAGGATAACCTCCTGCCACATCCTGTCTCGTTCCCAGAGCTGACAGTCCTTAGGCTGACTTCATCCTTATCTCCTGTTAAACATGGAGGGGTTTAGGTGATGTGATGCAGAATCAGAGGGGGTTTATGCTGGGAAGTAAAATGAGCACTTGGAAATCTCTTGTTACGTGGACAGTGGAAGGAAAAAGCTTTTTATCTGCATCCTTTGTCTGTGCCCAGCATAACCCAGTGGAGGATCACCAGTACTTAACAAAACTATTTGTCTCATAAATTTCCTGAGAAGAAAACACTTGCAGGTTCAAGATTTAGATGAGTTTCATCGCTGCATTACTAATACACAATATTCCAATGTATTGGAGTTATTTGCCCAGGATTACTGGGAACACAGAATTTGTGATTGTGCCTTTATTCCGCGTATATTCACTGGAACAAACAGTGAGGGAGCAGGGATATGGCAAAAGCCTTCTTAGAGATCCAGCTGGTGCAACCATAAGGGTAATAAAAATACATCAGCAATAAAGTAAAGGCTCATCTATTATCTGAAAGAAGCACAGTTACAATGATTTATGGAGTGACCTTTTTCTGAAAGAAACCTGTATGTCCTCATGAATAAGGCTGATTGCAAGAGATGATACTGTTAACATAGTGTTCATATATTCTGAGTGTTAAAACTGCTGTGGAAAATAAGTGGCAGGTTTACTGGATGCTCTTTGTCATTTCTTGGCAATTTCAGATGGCACTAAAGCTGTCATTCTGATTATTAGTGCCTTTCTGTGATGGAAGCAGGTTTTTTGGGAGCAGGGACTGTGTGAAGGGTCTGACAGAGTGTAAAGTGATGTGCAATAGCTGGAACTGTTACAGCCAGAAAATATCCTGTAACCCCAGCTGGTCAGTTCTGCCCTGTGATATTGTGCAACACTAATGCCAATTAAAACCAATGCAAACTGCTTTCCTAAACCTCTGTGCAAACTTTTGTCAAATCCTTGTGCTGTTACATCATCACAGCCAACTCTCATCCATTTCATTTGCTCCCAGACGTTTGTGAGGAGGAGTGAAATCACTCAGCTGTCCCTCTCCAACTCCCCCAGGCTGCAGCCTGTGCATTGTGCTGGGAATCCAGACCAGCACCGTGCTCTGGGCAGCTGCAGAACAACATCTCCTTTCACCTGGCTCCTCCAGCTTCCTCTTCTCCCAAGTTAAAGGAGCCCACCTGCAGCTTTTGCAGCTGTGTACCTTCCAAGTATGAACTGAGCCAGGTGTGGACTGCTCTAGAAATGTCACCTTGAGAAACTCCACTTCTGAAAAGCTCCTGAGCTTCCCCACTTCCACCCAGAGTTCAACACTACAGGGCAAAATTCATGGACAGCGCTCAGTGAGTCATAAAGGAAAAGAGGGGCAGCAAAGTGGTATTAGGAAAAGGTTCTTCATCCCAAAGGACAGGCTGGGACAGGCTCTCCAAGGCAGTGGTCACTGCCCCAAGCCTGCCAGAGCTCAAGGAGTGTTCGGACAACAGTCCCAGGCACATGGTGGGATTCTGGGCTGTACATGCACGGCTGTGAGCTGGGCTCCATGATGCTGATGGAGCTGTCCCAGCCTGGGACATTCTGTGTGATGTGAGTTCTGGGATTCTCAGGGCTGTGAGCTGGGCTCCATGATCCTGTGTCGCCCTGATTTTTTCAGATTTTCTAAGCTTTCTGATGTTTACATTCTTGTAACGAACTTTCTCACACACTTTTGGTAAATAACTTATTGTTTTGCATTCTTTCATAGAAGAAGAGAAATTTGATCAACTGTTAGTTTGTCCAGTGTCATTGGAGAGGTGGCACTTTGACCCTCCAATCCACTGTCACTTTTAAAAGACTATAAACGTTAGAATCAGAAAATAAACTTCCCTTTTCTTCACCTTAAAAACAACGCGTGCACTCGTGTTGTTTCGTGTCCTATAGCAACAATCCTGATGGATCTGTCCACCCTGGGACATTCTGTGTGATGTGAATTCTGGAGCACAAGCACTTTGTGTGTGTGTTACCACGATCGCTCAAGAGTGGGAATGAGTTACACATTCTGCCAGGCTCAAACAGCTTCGAGAGGCTGGGCAGGTCCCTGGCGCCCTGGCAGGGCAGGTGACAGCAGTGTCGCCAGCCCCCGGGCCGCGGCCACTGCTCGCACCACGGTCCCCACAGGCTCAACATGAAGTGGCAGAAGGCTCCCCGCTCGCTTCCTCCGGCATGCCGCTCGTGGCGGTGCCGCCGGTGAGTCACGGTGACGCGGGTGTCACTCACCGGGCGGTGACGTCTGTCACCGCGCCGGGCGTGCCCCGTGGGCCCGAGGGCTCGGAGACACCCGGGGCACGACCCGCGCCCAGGCGCCCGGCGGGCTGCTGGTGCCCAGAGGAAGGGAAAGGCGGCGCGCTGTGTCACAATGCCGGGCGGGGCGGTGCCAGCCCGGTGCCAATCCCCCGGTGCAGGCCGGTGCCCGCCACCCGCGCTGCTGCCATGGCAACGGCTGCGCGCCCCGGCACCGCCGAGCGCCCCCAGCGGCCGCGGGCAGCTATGGAACGGCTGCCGTGCTGCCCAGCGGCCTCACTCATTGGCTGTCACACTGTAGGAACCGCCCATTCACTGCCCTTCTGACCAATCAGCGTCCTCCCTTCCCCTCGGCGAAGGCGGAAGAAGTGTTGATAAACAACATCGCCCCGCCCCTGCCCTCGCTGACCCTTCCGCTCCTCCCCCTGGCGCGGGGCTGCATCGCTCCTTCTCATTGGCGGGCGGCCGTCCCCCCGCTGGGAAGCAGCCAATGAGCGGCGGCAGCGGCGGCTCGGGGCGGAGCCCGGCTGGCACCGCCCCCGGCCGCGGGCAGTGGGCGGAAGCAGGAAGCGGGCGGAGGGCGGCGGTGGCGGCGCCATGGGGGCCGTGCTCGGGGTCTGCTCGCTGGCCAGCTGGGTGAGTACGGGCTCCGCTCCTGCCCCGAGCCTGCCCCTCACACCCCGAACCTACCCTCACATCCCGGGGAGCGCGGCCGGCCCGGAGCGGTGCTTCCGCTGGCGGCCCGCGTCGGGCCCGGGGTGGGACCACGCGGAGTCCCCGCGGGCGCGGTCCCGGGCCCGCCGGAGCCGGGGCGGCTCCAGCCCCTCGGAGCAGAGCGGTGCCCGGCTGGAGCCGGCCCTGTCCTTGCCAAAGCGGGTGGCTGGGGGACGGGGCCCGCCCTGGCGAGGCCCCGGGGCAGCCCGGACCGATAAACTCGGTTATCTCCGGGTGTTCGCAAACGCGCTGACAAAAACACCGATTAGCGGCTTATCTGTGCGGGCCGGGAGTGGAGTGTCTCTAAATGCGGCTCGGGTTTTCCTCTCGGTGTCGCCTAACGCGCAGGTGTCAGCTTCGAGGGGAATGCCCTTACTATTCCTTTCTGTGCCCTTCAGATTCCCTGTCTGTGCAGCGGTGCCTCGTGTTTGCTGTGCCGATGTTGCCCCAACAGCAAGAATTCGACAGTGACACGACTTATCTATGCCTTCCTCCTCCTTCTCAGCACTGCGCTTGCCTGCATTATGCTGGCACCAGGCATGGAAGAGCAGCTGAAAAAGGTATGGAGGGGGAAAATCTTTTTCTGACTGTTTTAAATGCCATTACTTGTGCCAGTGACTATTGATTTTCTTTACTTGGAATGGATTATGTGTGAGACACAAACACCCAAGTGTCCTTGTTCCTGATTTAAGAGGCTGGGTGTACTGAAGGGCTTCTGGCTGAAACAGCAAATTCTGTGAATGTTCCTTTTTTAGTATGTGCCTGGTCTCTGAAATCTGACCAGACCTGGAGACTGTCAGTTGTTATCAGAGGCCTGCTGCTGTGGTATCTTAATCTTCCTGGGTGAAGAGTGTTGACATGGGGAGAGACAGATGATAATGAGGTCTGAGCACAAGGTTTTTTTTCCTCTCATCTCTCAGAAGTTTGTTGATTGAAGACCTTGCAAATGCAGACATAAATTCACAATGAAATGTAAATTCACAATGGAATGTGAATTTATCTTTACCCAGATACCCGGATTTTGTGACGACGGGCTCCACACCCAGATCCCCCACCTGGAGGGCTTTGTCAGCTGTGATGTGTTTGTGGGGTACAGAGCTGTCTATCGTGTCAGCTTTGCCATGGCCGTGTTCTTCTTCCTCCTCTCCCTGCTCATGATAGAAGTGAAAACCAGTAACGACCCCAGAGCTTCCATACACAATGGGTATGTGTGAGCCAGCTGGCTGCCCTTCCCTCCAGCTGCTTTCCTCCTTCCAGCTTCTCTGCTGAGCACAGTGGAAATTCCTTTAGGCATACACAGACAGCTTCAGCTTTCTTTTGGACCCAGTACAGAGTAGTGCTTTGGGCTCCTTAAAAGCTCCCTATTTATGTAAGATGTTCAGTGTGCTGGTTGAGGGTGCCACACTGAGGTGGGGTAACCAAAAGGGCAGTGCTCTGTGTTTCCATAGAGATGTCAGATTGCAGCTGGTTTATATTTCTGACCTTGTGCTGCCTCTGGCACTCATTGGGTCATTCTCAAGGCCAGTCTGACCCAGCCAGCAGAAACTGGTTTCTGATTTCCAATTCCCTGATTTAACTGAGTTAGTTTTGGCTAGATGACTGAATCATCATAGAATCATTTAATTGGAAAGGGACCTTTGGAGAGCATAGAATCATAAAATTATAGAGTGGTTTGAGTTGGAAGAGACCTTAAGACCATCCACTTCCAACCCCCTGCTGTGGGCTGGGGCACTTTCCACTGGGCCAGGTGGTTCAGAGCCCCATCCAGCCTGGCCTTGAGCACTGCCAGGGATGGGAAGTCCTCAACCTCCCTGGTCAACAGGATCATATGATCCAAAGCCCTGGTTGGAGCAGGACCAAGCTGCTTACAGATCATGTAGCAGCACATGACTGCTGAGTGGGAACTCACTGTGTGTGGAGTAAGACCAATATTTATGATTTCTATCTTCTTTTAAAGGTTCTGGTTCTTCAAAATAGCTGCCATCGTGGCTATCATGGTTGGAGCATTTTATATCCCTGAAGGGCCTTTCACAAGAGGTACAGTTGATGTTCATCATGGAATTCTGAATTGTATAAGGTCAATCCTTTTCACAGATTAATTGGCAATACTGAAAGTTCTTTTGTAGAAGATGCAGCTTCTGCCCATCTTTGTTGGAGTACCTTGGTCCATCCAGTATTTTGGTGACCAGCTGAAGTTATGGCAATAAGAAATCCCTTTTCAACCTAATAGGTTTTGATTATTAATAATTTTCTACTTCATGACACAGCCACTACTGAGCTGATCTTCTGACACTAGACTGGGGGCAACTTGGGACACTGACAACTGCTAAATACTTCCCTAGAGTCTCTGAAAAATCTCTGTGGGAAACCTCTACTGTCTGGCCACATCAGAGAAACCTGAAGGGGTTGTTGACCCTCAAAGAAATGTGGGATGATGGCACTTATGTACACAAAGATGCCACATGTTAGATGATGCCTCATTCTGAAAATGTGTTGGGCTGAACATCCCCATGCTCAGCTTGACCAGCATTGGCTGCATCCCTGAAGAGCTGGGATTCCTTCCATGCTCTAGATTGAGGCAAAGTCATTAACAGCATTTCTAATTACAGTTTCAGGTTTTTTCATTTTTTGTTTGCAGTATAATCAAGACTTTTTCTGTTTTTAAACAGAGGTAGCATCCACATGATGAAAGCTAACCCTTTTTTCTTGCACTCTTTTCTAGCTTGGTTTTGGATTGGTGTTTCTGGAGCCTTCTGCTTCATTCTTATCCAGTTGGTTCTACTTGTGGATTTTGCTCACTCTTGGAATGAGAGCTGGGTTGAGAAGATGGAAGAGGGGAATTCCAAATGCTGGTATGCAGGTAAGAATCTTAGCCTGTAAAGAATTTGTTTGTACTGGCCAGTACCCTGCAGAATATCATTTACTGGTTTGCAGACATACCTAGAATTAAACTGCACAGTGTCCCTGAGTCACTGCTGTAAACTCCTGAAATTAATAGCAGCAGTGTTTCCTTTTTCTTGTTCCATAAAATGTGAAATATTTTAGGCTTGTGAGTAGCACATCTGACAGTCCTAATAAACCACACTTGCCTGGTTTGCAGGGTGTGTGCAGAGCTCAGAGCCTGGTTCTCTTCAAACCTGAGCTCTGCTGTGTCCCCAGGAGCTCAGTTGTGTCTGTGACAGTGGCTGCAGTGCCACACTGAGTGTGCCTTGGTGCCTGCTCCCCAGCTGGCCACTAATTACAAACTGCTAATTGTTGTGGTTCTTAGCTCATAGCTAAGAGTGCTGCAACAGCATTATGTAGCTTCTTACAAAGAACAGAGTGGAAACAAAAATGGGTGACCTCAAGCACAGGAATCTAGGGCAGGTAAATGTCCATGAGAAGTGTGCAAAAGCACTTTCTCATTATGCCACTGTGGCCTGATACCAGTTACACTAATTAAACTGCTGCTGAGAGGCAGGTCCTGTTCCCCTGATGGCACACTTTCTCTGAGCTGCTTAGTGAGCCCAAGCAGAAATTTAGCCATACCTTACAAAAATGCACTCTCCTAGTCTGGTTTGGTGACCCAGGCTGCCAGGTGAGGAAGAAAGAGTGTCTTTTTGCAGTGTTAGCTGGACATTAAGCCATCTCAGATGTACTACTAAAACTGTATGTGTAATGTAAATTTTCTTTTTCCCCCCAGCTCTGTTGTCCTGTACAAGCCTGTTCTATGCCTTGTCCCTGGTTTTTGTCATTCTCTTCTACGTTTTCTACACGAAGCCTGATGCCTGCACTGAGAACAAGTTCTTCATAAGCTTTAACATGATCCTGTGCATTACTGTGTCCATTGTTTCTATCCTTCCAAAAGTTCAGGTAATACTTTCCTCTGCTCTTTTCTTCTGACATACCAAGCAGGGAAGTGAGAAGGATGTAGTAGCAGTTCAGTCAGAGATAAGAACTTTAAAACTTGGCTATCATAGCTATGCTAGTTAGCAACTTAAAAATAAAATCTTACTCTGAAACCATTTTACTACATAGTGACACATTTCCTGAAGAGAGGCTTTTTTTAGCTAACATGGTTTTGGACTTTGTTTCCATGTGGAGGACTGCTGGCATGGTTTTAGTGGTGAAGGCCCTGGCAGAACAGAGGAATCTGTTAGGGAGTAGCAAAATAGCTGGAGATTTATTTGCTTAATACTGTGGCTTTGAAATTAGGGGTAAACTTGTTTAATATAAGAGGAAAGTTGCATGTTACTTGATTCTGAACTGGTATTTCTCAAATCACATGCCAGATTCACATCTACAAAATTGTTTTAAAAGGTTGAGATTAACTCAGTAACAGCCTGTAACTGAGTCTTGGGCACAAAAAAAAGGATTTGGTTTGCTTTTTCTTCCTCTGTTTGAGTTGCTTTTTGCATAAATTACATAACTCTAAGGAATTTCTTCCAGTCTTTCAAACATAGAACAAAGCCCAGTAGCAATGGTTTTCATGATAGTAATAGTTTTATCTGTGGTAGTGGGGTAAAACCTTCCAACTCCAGGTAAACCTTGCCCTTTTGACCTTGGCTTGCTCTTCTGCTTTGGAACAGGAACATCAGCCTCGCTCGGGCCTCCTCCAGTCCTCTGTCATCACACTCTACACCATGTACCTCACTTGGGCAGCCATGTCCAATGAGCCTGGTAAGCAGCACTCTGTCTTGACTCACATATTTTGGTGTGAAAGCAGAGGTTGATGGTTATTACAGATCACTCTGTGGGAATTGCTGATCTGTTCAAATCAAATCCAGTGAGGCTGAAAACCTGACTTGACTGAAACCATCAAACTGCCTCTTTGCAGAACAAAACTGGAGTGTTAGAGGGAGGGAAAAAAGAAACAGTGTCAGGGCATTCTGATGTTATTTATTTATTGTACTCTAGTCTAGTTCACAGGCAGGAAAAATATTGCAGGCAATTTCTGCCTCTGGAGAATCAAAGAGATCAGCAGTTAAAGGGAATGAAAAATTGCAAGTTTACCTTGTCATCTTTTCTTAGCTACATGCTGGCATCTCTCTAATCTGCCTTGAAATGCCTTTCAGAAAGAAACTGTAACCCCAGTCTGCTGAACATCATCACCCAGATCGCTGCACCCACAGCTGTTCCAGCCAATGCCACTGTCCCTCCTGCCACTCCTGCTCCACCCAAGTCCCTGCAGTGGTGGGATGCCCAGAGTGTTGTTGGACTGGTTATCTTTGTCCTTTGCCTCTTGTACTCCAGGTAGGATCTGCACTGCTAACCAGTGGTAAAGAATTGGGGTTTGCCTCCTTTGTTTGAATCTGTTTGAACCTTTGCAAAATGTACCTGCATTTATTCACAGCCAGCTGCCGTCTCAGGCCTGAGGCCAAATGTGGCTCATAAACCTGCATTTTGCTTTGTGCATGAGGATAAGCCTTGTCAGCCCAATCCAGATAACAAAACAACATGTGTTACAAGATGATTGGAGGGATGGAGCACCTCTCCTGTGAGGAAAGGCTGGGAGAACTGGGTTTGTTCAGCCTGGAGAAAGGAAGGTTTTGGGTTGGGGTGATCTAATTGTGGCTTTCCAGTGTCTGAAGGGAGCCTACAAGGACCATGGAGAGAGACTTTTACAAGGTCATGGACTGAAACTGGAAGAGTAAGTTTAGATTAAGTATTAGGAAAAAATCTTTACTGTGAGGGTGATGAGGCACTGGAATGGTTGTCCAGAGAAGTTGTGGTGCTCCATCCCTGGAAGTGTTCAAGGCCAGGCTGGATGGAGCTGTGAGCAGCTTGGTCTAGGTGTAATGTGTCCCTGCCCACAGCAGGTGGATTGGAACTAGATAATCTTTGGGGTTCCTTCCAAACCACACCTTTCTATGATCTGGGACTAGGAATGCTGTTTAATTAAGTTAACAAAAGCTTGGATGAAAACAGTTGGAGAAATTTCCTTATGCTTCGAAATGGATGATTTGCTAGTCCCATACATTCATTGTGGCCTATTGCTTGCTTGCTTATCAAACACAGCTGCCTGTAAAAGGAGTTGTTAACCACGTCTCTGTTTGGGTCACCCTGCAGCATCCGCTCTTCAAGCAACAGCCAGGTGAACAAGCTGACCCTGTCAGGCAGTGACACTGCCATCCTGGAGGACAGCGTGGGCACAGGCAGTGGCACGGCCGAGGAGGGCGAGGTGCGCCGTGTCACGGACAATGAGAAGGACGGTGTCCAGTACAGCTACACCTTCTTCCACTTCATGCTCTTCCTCGCCTCTCTGTACATCATGATGACACTCACCAACTGGTACAGGTAAGAGCCAGAGGGGAGGGGATGGGTTCTGTGTGGATGGGAGACTCCTCCTCCTGCCAGGCTGGTGAAGGGGCTGTCTCTGTGCCAGCTGCAGTAGAGCTGTGACTTCTCAATTTAGTGTTACTCAATTGAGGTGTGAGAAGGCAGCACAACACAGTCAGCAGCTGTGGTTCCAGGGCACTACTTCAGAGCTGCAAGGGCAGAAAGTGTGGCTGCTGTTCTTCAGCTGGAGGAGTAGCAGGAAGGATACACATGGGATTGGTTTCAGGGGGCCTCCTGCAAAGTTTGTTAGAAGCCAAACTTTTAAACTGCTGTGTTAGTGGCTCTCCATCCTGGGAAAGATGTGCAGGGACAGCCCTATGTGCTGCTTATCAGAGATGGGATTTCCAACATCTGTTGGAAACACTTGGGCGTGCCCTCTGCTGCTGCAGCTCAGAACCACTGCTCCCAGGACATGGTATAAATTAGCAAATACCTCCTTGAACGGCAGCACATCAGCATGGGCAAGCAGGCTTGAAAACTGGGTTCCAGGAACCACAGCCTGTGATGGAGCCACAGGAAACTGCTGGCTTAGTTGTCTCACTGTGTTCTCACAAAGGCTCTTGCATTGGAGTGCCCCAAAGGATTGCCCTCACTTCAGATTCATGAGAGAGGTACCAAGGAACAGGGGGAGGTGCTTTCTGTGTCTGCTAATGGACTTTTTTACTTTTTAGCCCTGATGCAGATTTCAAAACCATGACAAGTAAGTGGCCAGCCGTGTGGGTGAAGATTACCTCCAGCTGGGTTTGTCTGCTTCTCTATCTCTGGACCTTAGTGGCTCCTCTTGTCCTTACTAATAGAGACTTCAGTTAAGTTCCTGCACCTTCTGAGCTTACAACAGTGGGGAACTCTTTGCTGACAGCCAAAATGTTCATTTATTGCTTTAGTTACTGTTTCGTATGTTGGTATTAAAATGCAGTTGGATAGACAGTTATGTATTGCATAATGCTTGATGCAGCACCAAAATTATCAGTTATCTTTCTATTTTAACCTTTACCAGGGTTATCTTATTACTGCATTTTAAAAATTCACTACAGCTGTGCTGTCAAAGCACAAAAGAATTTATCTATTCTGTCCAAAAGCCACAACCTTCTACTGAATAGAAGTTAACATTTAGTTAGATATGAAGTAATATATTTTAAAGAGCAATTATAATCAGCATAATGCACTACTCTGCTCATGCTTCAGTTTCTGGAAGTTTAAGCCATGCTGCTTGATTTCTACATTCCACTGCTAAAGTTTATTTACAAGAAAAGTTTATTTAAATTACTTAACTTTGTGTTGTGGCAAAAAGCACCCTTATTCCTCACCAAAAGAACAACTCTGAAGTTGAAAAACTGGTTAACTCATAATTCTTTTTAAGACAAACTTGCCCTTTTTTAGAGGCAATTTCTGTGGTAACTTCTTTTTTAGAATGTTTGCCAAATGGAGTGGTAAGTGTATGAGTAGTTTAATCAACTTTATGATTATGTTGGAAAATAGAGCTTATTGATTGATTGGTTTCAGTTGTCCAATATGCTTAATAAAAGTAACATACATGGAATTATTATTATTGGCTCTAAGGCATTTGCACTGTAAACTCATTTGAATAAAGCAAACTAACTACTGAGAGTGGCCCAGCTCTGTTGAAGTATTAAGCAGCAGCAGTTCCTTCTCCAGTGGAAAATACCCCATGCAGTCTCCAGGTGGATGTGACTGGTTGTTTTATCTGTGCAGTAAATACTAAGTGACAGATTTTTTTGAAACAAACAGTATTTTGTGTGAGCCTGTGAGTCTGTGAGTGTCAAATCCTGTTCCTTGAAGTTGCTCAGTTTAAGTGAACTTTTGTTCTCCACCACATTTTGCTAATGCAGTGCTGTGGTGATTATGTGTAAATGTGGAACTTCTGTGTTGTTACTGATATTTACAATAAAATATCTCAACATGACACAAGACAAACATATTGAAAATATCAAATGAGCAGTTGTTACAATGTGTTTAATCACTCAGTCATGCATCATAAACTTACACATTTTTGACAACTTTGTATTATAAAATGCAATATAAAAATAAATTTTATCAAAATAAGATGTACACTTAACCACCCAACACCTCTAGGCCCACACAAACAGAAAGCAAAATGAATATTTGAATAAGACAATGATTAATTCAAGCCAAAGTGGTATAAATTTAACAAAATGATACTTAAGATTTAACAATACAAGATTTAACAAAAACGATACTTCAGCCAGTTCCTGAAAATACCTCAGGGCTCATAACATCCATTTACAAGAGTATAAATTCAAGTACTTGTATGTACAGTTTGCAGCTACCTTTTGTGCCACCTAATGCCAATGCAGTTCAAGTATCCTTCCTTATTATCTATTTGATTTGGCAGGGATGGCTTATGTACTGGAAAAGGCATATATAAGCATGGAAAAGAAAGTTATTTCAAGTGGGAAGAAGGAAAAAATTGGTTGTAGTGCTGTAAAAACAAAAAAACCAAGCAACCCCCAAGCAAAAATCTACCCCTCCTATAAGCTTTTCCTAGCTATTCTCTTAACTTGCAGATAAGGAGATGCTATACATGACACAAATGTTTATTTTCCAAACATGAGAAATTGTGGGAACAAACTGATGTCTTTGCTACTAAGTGCTAAAGCTCAAAGGACATTCTCAGCTCTGTAGCCAGGCACACAAAAGCCAGAGCTGTGCATTCTGTAGGACATGCCAAGCACTGCTTAGAGAGACTTCAGGGTTAGAGACACAGCAAAAATTCCTGCCTCAGTTCTAAAGCCAAGGAACAGCAAATTAGAAATAACAGATGCCTGATAAAGCCTGGCTTAATTCAGCATCCTGACATCCACTGCCCAGAAGCCAGCTTTAAGAAAAAGAAATTCTGGAGGCACAAGACTGGCACTTTTCAGCATTGGCAGTTGTGGTGGTTTAACCCCAGCCAGCACCATGGCTGCTCACTCACACACCAACTCCTGTGAAGAAAATTCTACCCCAGCCAAACCCAGCACAACCCTAGAACCTCATTTATTATGTTTAAATCATATTCTTTATTCTTAGTGAGCAGAGGAAAGAAGAGGGTGAGGTGGATCTAGTCTGCCTACTACTATTGAAGGCATGCAAGAAAATATAAAAGCCTGAAAAAGGGTGAGTTTTGTAGAGGTTCCTCAGCCTTCTGCTGAACACCACTAGGTTTATTTCTTTTTGAAGGACACTAAACTGAATTTTGAATATCCAACTTCCCTCTCTAGTAGTTACATAAGGGGATGAAAGGAGCTGTTCCTACAATCACTATACCCCCACTTCTAACCCTGCAACATAATTAAGGAAAGATTATCAGTGAGGCCTTCATCTCTAATGGTCCATTCTGGTTTTCTCAGTGGTACATTGGGACTGAAATTAAGAGGCACTAAAACAACAGAGGCATCACTCTGTTCTAGCAGTTCAGCAGTGTGGGCAGCCACTGATCTGTCCAAGTCCTGGTGCTGTGTGCTACTGGCTTCTAGGTGGCAAAAACCAGAATTAATTTCTGCAAAACAGAGAGCATATTCTGGTCACAAAGGAGGAGCTGCCTAGCAGTACTCTTTTACCTTAAGTAGATGAAAAGGGTAGTTGGTTTTTTCCCTGCACTAAAGGTAACAGTTACCAAAGAGGAGTTAAAATTGACTTGTAAAGGTAAGAAAAACGAGATGCTTTCACTGAGGGAAATTAATCTCTTCCCACCTTTAATCTACAACTGTTCAAGTGATGAGTTTGCTGCTCCTATAGATTCTGAACTGCCACACAGAAAAAAAGCTTCATGGTTTTACCCTTTTCAGAACCCAGTCTCTTTACAATGTCAGGATGACAGGTATGGCATTTGCCACCCCTTAGTTCCAGGGTGAGGTCTGCTGCCAGGTCAGGAAGTCATTACAGAAGTCTCCTTTTGGCAGTGCAGTCATGCTGCAAGGGGGCTAAGAGGAAGAAAGACATTCAAAACAGAGTTTGGCACTTTGAAAAATGAGTGTCTGAGATCCTCAAGATAATTTAGTTTTATATTTACAGAAACGTAACTGGTGCCTATAATCACATTTGGCACTAAATCAAGATTTCATCCAGAGAAAGTGCTCTAGTGATAAGTTCCCAATTAGAAGGGATGGTCTTTTCCACCAAATAGTGAATTATTTCACTTTGAAGTAACAGACTGTGCTTTCCTCGTCCTCGTGAGGTTTCCTATCTCCACACCATTATAGTGCAGAAAAATGTGTGCAAAGAGTGTGCTGAGAGTTAAGTGAAGACCATTAAATAAAATTAACTTGGGGAGTGGGAACAGCTTATTCATACACAGGTATCTTACCCTGGTTTGACATCAATGTTAGTTCTGTCTCTAGACAAAGACCTAGAAGCACAGGCATACAAGTTATGGGTAAATATCACAGAGATGATTCAAGTCTAACTTCATACACGAACATGACAACTAAAGACAAAAGAGGTCAACAAAGTTAAAAACCAAGTTGTAACATTACACAGGAGAGCTGACAAGCACAGTGAACAAAATGCTACAATATCAGGAAATTTAAGAATGTGCTTTTAAAAAGCCTGTCTGCATTTGGTTTCACAGACTTAAAACTCAAATTCAGCCCAAAGTAATAAGCTAAAGCAGCACCTTGCTGTCCTACATGAAGTATTGCCTTCTATACATCACATGCCAACTGCTACAAAACCTCCTCACACATTCTGGGTATGAGGTACTTATCCAATTCCTTATCTCAAGCAGAAAAGAACTGTCAATGTGGGAAAGTGGCTGACACAGCTTTCTTTTATTTGGTCCTGAACCTCATTATTTGAGGCTGTTGTCCAATCAAAAGCCTTATTCAATGATCTGAAAAACGTGCTGTTTTCTGAAAATGAAGATTGCATCTGCTGTATAAACCTTGGTATAGATGCTATGGTAGTAAATCCATCAGTCACAGTTCCTCCAACTATGAAGAGGTTTAAGAGATGATCTCCATACAGGTATTCATGAGTAAATTTTGTTCTGTATTAATTTGAAAGAAATATTCACTGAGATATTTCAGAAACACCAACTCACAATCTAAACCACATGACAGAGGACAGGCCAAATTAAGACTTCTATGGTTTTAAGCAATCTTCACTACAGAATTATATTTTGCAGGGTTCAAAAGCCATTTTCTTTCTTTCACCAGTCTGTCATTACTGGTGTTTGCAGAAGGGGAAGAGACCAGATAATCACAAAGCTCATAAATCATCCACACTTTTCACCCGTGTGGGGTGGGGACAAGAAATTGTCAAGCTTACCTACCTGCAATAATTTTTTCCCTTTATCATTAGAAAGAACAGGCCAGTTGGCACCATTCACACAGAGGTTGATGAGCCTCAAGTCTTCTACATAACTTGTGCTCTTTGCTTTTACCCTCCCCGAACTCTGCCCTGCCCCCATTGTGCCCTCTCCAGCTTCCTTTGGTTCTACAGTGTAAAGTGCCTCAGCAGTGTGTCCCTAAACTGCAGGTTTAGGAGTAAGGCAGAGTTCACAACATCCCTTAGCAGAGCAGATCTTAACTGTGCTGGCAAACCTCTCCCTCCAGTGGTTTGTTAGTAACAGTAATAGAGCTGAGGTTTCATCCCTCGCAGGGAATCATCACACTGCTTTTCATCTGCATCCCCACTCACTAGCAGCTCATGGGGAGAGCTGTCACATGGCAGCACCAGCTCTGAGAAATCATACAGGAAATCCTCTTCAGAGGCCAGCAGCAGCTCATTCCAGGCAGAGATGTCCAGCTTGCCTGCAGTACCACCATACTCCTCAGGAAGGATCACTGGAGGAATGTTTTGGTGAAGGGAATTCAGATCACAGCCATGAAGAAAAAACTGAAGGAGAAAGCAAAAGAGTTTTTTAAGTGCACATCAAACACTTTGCAGCAAACTGCTGGAACAGTCAGCTAACAAGCTTATTTTGAGCTAAAGAACAACTTTAAGAAGTGATGTGTTCATGGGCAAGTGGCAGCACAGAACAGGGGGCAGGTGCATTCAGACACACCAGTGAGAGAAGTCTTGAGACAAAATCCACACCTTGTGCAGATTAAATCCCAACAAGACAGACTTGACATGTGCCTGGGCTCAGGTTTCATATTCAGTTCATTCCCAAGTTCACTCATGGGATTTAAAGTACTTATCCTTGTGGACAAAAAAAAATCATCCTTGGCAACCACAGTCCTGTGGAGAGGACACTTGTGCCACACAGGACCCTTGCATAAGGGAAAAGAGCAAGGAAGGGGCAACACAGTTTTCCTGTGACACCACCTCATGAACTAAGTGCTACTGGGCCAAATAATTAACCACAGGGATAATGTCCTGGATACAGAGCATATGTACTAAAGTTCCATATTAATATTTGGCCAGTATTGAGTTCCTCAAAGTTTCTGTCTCACAGAGAATTTTCTCAACAGGTGTATTTTTTAAAATTTAAAGCAGAAAGTAAAATGGCACCAACATTTTTCTAACTGTCAAGTATTATCATTTTTCTTTTTTTTTTACTTAAGAATGGCCAAGCAAGGAACTTACAAACATTAATATTAATGTTAAAATCACATAGATCCTTACCCTGTTTGCAATCTTTTCCTTCAGAAAAGGCTTGATGATTGCAAAAATGCCTTTGAATATACGAGGCTCATTTATTATGTTAACAGCCTTTATTCGAATGGGGAATCCATCCTGAAGGGTAAAGAAGATTTTTATAATGCAGTTTAAAAAACATTTGCCATCTTTCTCTTTTTAAAATTTTCTGAGACTGCCAGCACAACCCACTGGCTCCCCAACTTTAATCTGAGGTACCAACATAAACCAATACAAGAGAAATTCAGCTTGTTACAGAGAGCAGTCCTAGGATGACATCTTGTGAGCATAAAAACAAAATCAAGGGACAAGAAAACCATCAAAAAATACACTGCTGTCAGTAAATCCTCATTTCTAATGTTGATGTTTATCTCCCTTGACAAAAACACTTAGATAACCCCTGTCCTTTGGGTATTCCCAGCCTTGATAAGGATGCAGCCACCAAGTGATGTCTTCAGCTCCTGAGGAGGGCACCACCCTCAGTGCCAGAGCAGGCTGCTTCTAACAGCATCCAACAAGATTTGGTGCCCAAGATACTCTAAAATGTGTTTTTATGTGAAGAAGGAATCAAATATCACTAGGAAGCACTGTTTCCTATACAGGCCAGTTCAAACAACACTATTGCAGCACTTCTTATTATGGGATTTTTGCTGCAGAAATTTATTTGCAGAAATATTTTTCATAGGCAAAAGCTCATGATCAGCACTTAAGGACTCAGTGAGGTTTCTTTTCTCTATAACAAGCTCTACATATACAAATCAGTCAGTGCTTGGAGTGAAAAGCAGACAAGAGGCACTGCTGGAATATTTTTCTCCATAGGAACATCAGTCAATTACCTCATCTGTACAGGAGCTGCAGCTCAGCAAGGTTGATGCAACACATTTATATTCCACAATACCTTTATGTCCTTCTCCAAGTCCAGCTATTGCTGTGTGAATATCTTCCAGTAGGAACAGCAGGACACCCATGGCTTTGTTTGTACAAATTAATTATGGGCTTACAGTTAAATGATACATTTAGATCATAATGTAAAGGACTGAGTTCTTATAAAGGCCTTCCTTAACTCAGCAGTCTCATCTCCTACACTCCCCTGACTCACCCTATCCTTCCTGATCCCATGGATACAATAAAGGATGTAACCAGCTCAGGCCAGAACAAAAGTAATGATGGAACGAACCCATTCAAGAGAAGTTTTCTCATCTCACTCCTACAGACTGTATCAACATCAAATGAAATCATCAGACCTTTAGCCACTTTGGCCATGCTGCTCCTGAGTCCTTTCCCCTTCCCATTTTGTCTGTCCAGCTTCACCGTGTTGATACCCTTGCTCTAACTTGCAATCCAACACCTTCCTTCTACACATCCAGGCAGAGCTGTTTTCATTATGCCTCTTGTGCTAAAGAAGCCTCTGCCTTCAGGGCATGGATGGAAATCCTCCTCAAATCACACCCATTCAAAAGTCCTCTTAACATTTTTGCAGCAGTACTTGAGCTGGAACCTCCACTTGCCCCATGCTTGGCTCCATCTCAGCTGACAGGAACCATTTAAATATCAGGCAATTTCCTCACTGTCTCATCTCTAACTATAATTCTCTGCTCTCTTTCTTCCTTACCACTACCCAACAGAACTGCTTTTGTCTGTTCCAACTCAAAGTCTGCATTTCTAATGCAAATTTAGTTTTAGGTATTCAAAAGTCAAAAAAAGGGGCAAGTGAGGTAAGTTGGCTGTAAGGGTATGAGAAACTGGTTGGGCAGAGATTGTTTAACTCTGCTAGGGAAAGCCAAGATGATGACATTTGCAGTGACATAGTCAAGAACTCTACACACAGCAGCAGTCATTTACAATGCACAAGCTTATTTTCCCACCAGTTCAGGTCTTACCTGAAGAATTCCAATCACTTTTTTGGCTACAAAAGGACCAAAATGAGACGCCTTAGATAAGCTGACTCCTTTGTAGTCTGCCAGGATTACAATTCCATTCACCTGGGTCTCTTCGGACTGAATGAGTTTTTCTAAGGTTAAGTATATGGCACGAATGTTCTCAGTAATCGGATAATTACTGGGTGTCCATCTGTCTGAGGTTACAAGACAGGGATGGTAAGTCGGAGAGTGAAGATAAGCTAACAATACACATTCCAAAAAACTGATTTTCTGTTCTCCTGGACTCAAAAGTTACTCTGTATAGCCACAGTTCTAGGTCAGAGCAGCTTTTCTTAAGCAAGAGGTAAATGGCAACTCATGTTTACTTCAGGGAGCAAAGGCAATGGTTTTAGGAACCCCGTTCTCCACCCAGCACAGCTCATTAATAGCAGTTTCAGCTCAGAAAGAAGGCAGGTAAATGGAAAAGAGGAGAATGAATGGAGAGAAATTTACAGCAAGCCTGGCAGCACCAAAAGCACATGAAAGACTCTGATAATTTACACAGGAGTCAGAGCTATAGGTTTCTCTCTCTGCTTATTGTAAAAACATTATGTGCTTCTAAGGGTAGGCCCACAGCCCTATTTCAATTTGAGGGACTGCATAATAATTTTCCTTGAGAAATATTTCCTTGAAAAATTTCATCGACCCACCTCAGTGCATTTTCATTTTGCCGTGACCGCACTTATTGCTGACACAGGAAAAGGAACTGGAATAATGCTGGCTAAGGACCAGCATGTCCCTTCCCCAGTCAGCTTTTCGAATTTGAGAGAGCCCACATAGTCTGTGCAAGTCAGCACTGCTCAGAGCAGAGCAGGGAACAGGCTTTTGGCCCAGACACACCTCGAGGACGGGGAACAGACACACTCAGGACTGAGTACCTGGGCGGATGCAGACGACGTGACGTCCCTGCGGGTCCCGGTGAGGCAGCACAGTGACAAAGCCTGACTCCAGGACAGGCTTTATTGCAGATGGCTTCAGGTTACTGAACACCTCTGGCCAGGTCCTCCTGCAGGTGTGGTAGTTCACCAGGAGCTGAAGAGCTCGATCATAATCAAACTTCCTGGCTCGGAGGAACCTCAGCAAAAAAGCATCGTCCAGGCAGGTCCCCAGGGAGGGATAGTCCTTGCACACCATATCCCTGAGGGCCTGCACGTCACGGAGCCTCCATTCAGGCTTCTCCTGCAGCTCCTCCCGGGCTTTGGTAACAAGGTCAGGAGACAGGGTACAGACATACTTTGGCCGGTCTGGCAGGAGCTCATTGTCCGATGGAGACCCCGCTGACGGACTTGTCCTGGTGCAGTCGCTCTCTCCTGACATAATGCAGCAGGAATCTGTCAAAAAACAAGTGCTGCACTTGACAAACAAACCCACAGACTTACAACCACAGTGACTGTTTACATATTTATTATCTTCTGTATCCCTCTTGTTTCCTAACTGAAGATGCTTCCTTTCCAAAACCAGCACTAGAGCCAAGACACAAGGTTCATTTTAATTCTCCTACCAGGATTAGAAAGTGCAAGTTACTCTGATCTCTTTATCCTACCTAGCAGGTAGAGTGCTACCTTGGATGAAACCCAACCAATTAAGTTAAAATACAGAATTACACACCTTCACTGCAAAGCAAAGAATTTTAATTTACTTTAACATCTACTTCCTATGCCCAGTTGAAATCTAAAGCAGTTGAAAACTAAAGCAAAGCAAAGATCCCAGTTTCTCATGATTCTCACGCTTGAATTACACTCTCTTCTGAGAAGCTCCCCCACCTAAGCCCAGACAGCCAGGTGTTTTCCTTAACTTCTCTGGCAAACACATGCACTTACCAACACCTCTGCCCAGGGGAATGTTTTGGGCAATTCAGGAGGAGCAGCACTCAGGAATATAAGAAATGGCTGCACTGCACAGACTGGATGAGCAGGTAAGAAAACTGCAGACTCTTACACTAGCACTGCATGGATACTGAGGCTATCTTAATTTAGTTCTAACTTGTCAGAGTGATGTCAATATGTCTGACCTGGGAGCTGAAATTCTAAATCCAGTCACAAGTGGACAGAGATGAGTAAAAATTAGAAAATCATGAGCCTGCCATAATTCCTCTAGCTGGACCTGGGGCTAGCAGTGCTTTATTTTAATAAAAACATGGCTTTATTTTGCTGAGCTGTTGGCACTCAGTCACCCCCAGCACATCACACGGAACCGCCTGCCACAGGGACACTTGTCACCATAGCCGCCCTCCTCCTGCACTGACAGAGCCCTCAGTGCCTCCCTGCCCTTCCCCAGGTGCGAGGGACGGCCCCCGGCACCGCTCCTAGGGAGCGATGTACCCGCGGGATAGAGCCTGGGCTGGGCAGCACCAACCCCGCCGGAGCGGGGCACAGGGGCCAGGGGGCTGCCAGGGCCCGCCAGGCCCCGCAGGCCGCCTGCACCGGAGATCCCGGTCCCGCAGCTCCTGGGCCCAGAGCCCGACCGTACCGGAGCTACCGGGCCCGCAGCTCCTGGACCCGCAGCCCGCCCGTACCGGAGCTCCAGGGGCCCGAAGCCCTCCCGTACCGGAGCTCCCAGACTCCGCACCCGCCCGAACCGGAGCTCCAGCCCCGCAGCTCCCAGACTCCGAACCCGCCCGTACCGCAGCACCTGGAACCTCGGAGCTCCCGACTCCGCAGCGCCCGGCCCCACACCCGCCCGTACCGGAGCTCCCAGACTCCGCACCCGCCTGTACCGGAGCGCCCGGCCCCGCAGCCCGCCCGTACCGGAGCTCCCGGCCCCGCAGCCCGCCCGTACCGGAGCTCCCGCGGAGCAGCCGCGTCCCGGCCCCGCCGCCCCGGAACGGCCCCGGCCGCTCGGAAGTGACGCGGGGGCCGCGCCTGCGCCATGGCCCCGGGGTGGGGCCGCGGCCTTGGGAAGGGCCCGGAGCCTCCGGCGGGGCCGGTGCCGGTGCGGCTCGGGCTGGGTCTGAAATCTGGGCTGCCTCCGTCTGTGGCGGCTGCTCCGGGCACCGAGAGGGGGGCCCGGGGACGCTCCCCGATGGGACACCTGCCCTTGAGTGCCACCTCATCCTCTGTGACAACCGCAGCCACTGCCTCCAGCCGAAGGCAGAATTTTATATATATACACATATATGTGCATAGATACATGTGTGTGTGTGTGTATGTGTGTGTGTGTATACACATATACACATATATCTACACACAAATATATATATGTAAATAATACATATATTTTATAAACCACGTTTTATAAATACATTTTACACTTGTAAAATACATTTTATATGTATAGAGTGTATTATGTATGAAATACACTTTTATTATGTATATATATATGTATATATATACATATGTAAGTATACATACACATTTAAATACACTTGCATGTACACACGAAAATATGTATGTTATGTGTGTACATAATATATAATATTGTTATATAATATATGTAATTATATAACACAGCAAGTATACTGATGTATATCATCTATAGATTATATACTAATTATATATAATATATAATCACATATATAAAAATGCATTTTATTTTTACATATATAAATATATATATAAATAAATAAATGTATATATATATATATACATATGTATATAAAACCAAATATATCCTATATATTTTCTATACAAATACGTATCCCAGGGCCTGTCCCTGCCAGCCTGAGCTGGTGTGGGATCACTGACCAGAGCTAGGGCAGCCTCAAATCAGGCTCCAGGCAAGCACAGCTGGATGGAAACAGGGCCCGAAAGATGTCCTGGCTGTATCCTGGATTTAAACCACAACAGAAGGACTAAATGTTAATAAAAGGAGAATTTTTGGGTAGTTTGGCTTTGGTTTGCTTTTTGACAGAACAGAAAACTATGTTATCCCTACAGGAGGTGATGCCTGGTCTGTCTGCATGGAATTTGTAATAAAAAGCTGGTCCCTCCCAGGTTTGCTGCAATGCAAAGGGCACACAGGGAGCGCTGGGGAGGGGGAATGCCACGTTCAACCCCAGAGCTGAAGGGCCAGAGAGGCTGATTGCAAAGGCTCAGCATCCTGCAGGGTGGTTTCTCTCTCCTCTCTCGCTGTAAGCCGCCTTCTCAGCCAGGAGAGGGAGTCGAGGATAGCTGGACAAAGAGTGGGAGCCCCAGGAGCCCACAGTGGGAGCCAGGGCCCTTCTGCAGCTTACAAGGTTCAGCTCTCATTTATTTCTCTGCCAAGGGGTCACCCTTCCAAAGTAGAAAATGTTTCAGTGGTGCTGTGCCTGGTAAGAGATGCCAGCACGGGTACAAATGGAGTGTGTCACCAGTGTCACCTGCACAGAGCTGTTCCAGGGAAGAGGAGCACATTCATTCCAGCCTGTGCTCATGGTAAAAACCCAGACCTGGGTGCAACCTGTCAGGCTGGGTCCAGTTTGGATCTGAGTAAACTGGGCCTGTTTGTGATGTTGCTCTGTGCCTTTTCCAGCAGATTTTTGGGATAAATGAGGTTGGAAGGGACTCAGGAGGACAAGAGATTTTGTATTGCTCCCATTTGCATTCATGCAGCTCCTGGGCACAGAGACCTGCTCCTCCTGCACAGAGACATGACAGAAGCAGCCAGGTGGGACCTGGAGTCCCAGGGGTGTGCTGTGCACATGGGTCTGTGGCCTCCCAGCTGAAGGGATGACAGAATTTCCTGGATCACCTGATCCACCTAATTGCTGATCTGAGAAAAGGCTTCAAAACACCAAACAGCTGGGAAGTACTGGAGCTGCAAACAGGAATTTATGCTAAAGGTTGCAAAATCTGATTGGAATTTGCACCTCTCAAACAAGGGAGGAAAATTTAGCAGGGAGGTGACAGTTCCAGTCCTGACTGGTTAATGGCTGCTGCAACAGGGTGTTAGGAGTGAGCAGGGATGTTTGAAAGGAGTGACATGGGAATGAAGCTCTGTTTTGGGGAACAAGGAGGGCAGGAGATAAGGGAGACTCAGTAACAATCAATTGAGAGATATGGACAATGAAATTAGAAGGAAAAGCTTTAGGCAGGTGAGAGAGAATGATGAAGGAAAGTACAAATGAGGATATTACACAGTGAAGAAGAGCTGGGAGTGGAATATAATTTGGGGATTGCCCCCAAATGAAGTGACTGCCTTACCTCAGCTTTTTTTATGTGGAGAATGTTGAACTGGAGAGCAGTGGGTGCTGAATGGAAGTGAGGGGGTTCAAGCATCAAGCCAAGTTGTTGGGGGAGTTTGAAAATGCTGGCACAGGAAATCACAGGAACTGTAGCAAGAGCTTCTGTAATTTACTCTTCCTGGTGTTGGCATCCTGTGACTAGAAACCAGTAAAGGCAGAACCTGTCTATAAGGAAGTAAAAGCTAAAAACTGATAACAAACATCTAGGAACTGACAGTCCCAGGAGATGTGATAGCTGTAGCCTGAATTTAAATTCTCCTTCCTAGAAAAGAGAGTTTTGTCCTTGTCCACCACATCAGAAGGGAGAAGGACATGCTGCACCACATGCCCACAACCCTCCCAGCTGAGAGGAGATGAACCCCACCAACTCTGCCACTCCATCAGGTCCAAACCCGCATTCTTTGAAGGAGTTTTCATCAGGAATTGTGTTGTGACCTTGGGAACCACACCCTGAGCCCCATGGGGAATCCAGCCCTTCTCATGTTCATCTCTCCTATCACATGTGATTCATGCCTTTCTCAGCTCTCTGGGTGCTCCCATGCTCTGCCGTTGTGTTATAAATGAGTGGCTGTTGGTGTTGGTTGATATTTAATGAAGTCCATGTAATACTCTTCACTTATTTACTTATCCTATCCCAGTCTTAATACCCAGCCTGGGAAAGTTATCTTGGCTTCTTTAAGCTTTTCCACCATTAGCAATAAACGTTTTACAGTCTTGGCAAGCTGAGGCTGAAAAGCGAGAGCATGACTTCAAACAGCACTGCTCATAGAGAAGGCTTTAAACTGATATTAAATCACTAAACTGTGCAAACCTAACAGTCCTGTCATAAAGATAATCTGGGAGCAGTTCAGTCCAGGAGGGGCTCTGGTCCTTGGGTTGCAGGTGGAACCTCTGAGCCCCACTACAGAACCTTTTTGGGTAACAGCATCAGAGCAGAGAGCCACTCATGCTGCAGGGCTGGACAAGGTCTGCCTGAGTGCCAGGGCTCCCATCTCAAACCTGAGCTGCTCCTCCTGCACCAGTGCAGCAGAATGGGAAGGGCTGGAGGGGAGCAGCAGTCCCTACTAAGGCAGGGCCATGCCAGGCTCCAGGCATGGTGCCTGCCTGTGATACAATCCTCTGTGCTCAGAGGATGAAGTGACTAAGAAAATATTCCCTAAATGACCACCAGTATTCCCCTCAAAGCCTGGAAGTGTGCATCCTCCAGGACGGGCTTCCATGCCTGCTGTCACCCTGTGTGAGGTGGTGTGAGGAGGGGATCTCACAGATGGGAGCCTCAGCTGGGAGCAGCACACACTGGGCTGCAGGGGACCATCCCTGCTCATGCCCTTCCCATGCACAGATGGCACACCAGACCCACACACACAGCTATGGAAACAGGCACGGATGTGCAAATGCACACAAATCTGTAGCATCTGCTGGCAAAGCAGCTGCACACAGGCAGGCACCACCACCCAGGCACACAAAGCTGTCCTAAGGTTCTGATAGACCCCCAGAAAGGCCAGTGTGTGGTGGGACACACACACACACACAGCCTTACCCAGCCCAGGCTTTGAGGGAAGACTTCCCCTCTCCTTGGCTCCACCAGCTTCAAGATGAGCAGTGTTTTTGCAAAAGCTTGGTGAGGAATGTGCTTGGCAGGACCTCTGAATGCTTTAAATATTACAGGATTTCTGCAGTTTAATTTTATAGAATCACAGAATAACTTAGGTTGGAAGGAACCTTTAAAGGTCATCTAGTCCAACGCCCAGTTTGCTCTGAACTGAGCATTTCCTTTCACTGCTTTTCATGATGGAGAATGCTTTTCTGGAAGGAGAGCAGCTGTCTCAGAGGCAGGATGGGTCCCTGGCAGGATTAACCCTTGAAAGGAGCTGTGATGCATGCAATAAATAGTAGGATTTCAACAGAAAATTAAGAGCCTGGAATGCTGGAGCTGTCTCCACTGCCTCCTCAATGGGTGCACAGCACAGCAGGTCTCCTGTGTGCTCTCCCAGGTGAGAAAGTGCCACTCTAATCCCACACCTCAGAATATGGTTAAGAGAGGGCTAAAACCCACTCAGCAGCAAGGATCCCAGTGGTTGTTCTTTATCTGCGCTGGAAGTGCTGTAGGTCTGAGTCAGGCATTCTGTGTTTGGCACTGAGGTTTCTCTTTGCTGCTGCTCCCTCAAGCTTTTTTCTGAGTGGCTTGTCCCTGCAAATCAGCTCTGAGTGGCTTCCAGGATATGCTTGAGCCAGTGTGCTCCATGTCAGTGGTTAATGGTAAGTAACCCATCAGCAGGATTAATTAAAATGTGTTTTTAAGGCACAGTGGTGTTTTGGGGAGTCCTGGAAAGGAGCAGAGTATTATGGGTTCCTTTATTGTAATGACTTTCCCGGTCAGTGAGGGGGAGCATGTCCTGTTCCAGCCAGTGCTGACACCTGGCTTGGCAGCAGCAGAGAGGAATTCCTGTCTGACTTGGGATGCTTTCTGTGCTGGGTGTCTGTCCAGGCATTCCCTCAGGCAGCTCTTGTGCTGTTTCTTGCACCCCGAGCAGTTCCAGACCCCTCCTCTGTGTAGGGTTCCCCAGGCTCACAAGGGGTCCCTGGTCTTTGTGAGTCCATGGGGTCCCAAGGGACTGCAGGTTCCAGCCAGGCAGAGCCACCAGATGGAGTGGAGACAGAGCCCAGGGCTTTGTGTAACCCACAACTAAACCCCAGGTTAGGGTGCCCTCAGGCCTCTGGAAGGTTTTGGTCATGATCAGACAAGCCTGGCATCACTCCAGATCCAAAGCCAGAGTAAGCCTAGGAAATGCAGTTCCCAAACCACCTTCTATCCCTGGGTTAGACTCAGAGCTCTTCTTCCCCTGGGTTTGAACTGGGTTGAACTGAACTCTGTTGGTCCCAGCAGCCTCTTCCCTCTCCCAGGACACAACTGCAGGTTGTGACTGCAGGGTTGTTTGTGCCAAGCTCTCCTGCTCACTCTCACATAACGAAGCTGACAATATATTGCCATTTTTATTGGCCTGGCTGGCAATTTTTCAGGCGCTAGGTACGTTTATGATTGTCAGGGTCACACCTCAGTTTGGAATGGGGAGAGGGATTTTAGACATACCCACACCTTACCATTCCTCCTGCAGCCTCTGTGGGTGGAAAGGACTGTGCAGCGTGTGGCCTGAGCTCCCCAGCTGGTTGTTGATATTTGCATTAAGCCCAGGGGGAACTGGCCAGCCTGGCACATGGAATTGCCTGGCTCAGCAGTGCCACGTTGCTGAGCTGTCCCTGCTGCCTCTTGGTGTTCATGACTATCTGTGCCTGTGTGTGCACTTGTGAGTTTAATAGCAGCAATAGTTGCTTTTGTCAGGGATGATATGCAGGCCATAAAACTTGTTTGCCTTTCCCCCCCCCCCCACCACCACACTAAGATATGAAAGCTGTGGAAAAGGCTCCAAAGCCTGCTGGCTCTTTCAGATGGAAGTTATATAAGGAATATGAAAAGAATGCATTTCATGGTGGCCAAAGGACCTAAAAATACCACTTTCACAGATCTTTGCTTGGACATGATGAAAAGATTCCTCAGCTGGAGAGATGGAGCTCTCCAGGAAATCATCCCTAGGCTGAGCTGCAGGCACAGAGAGCTCTTGTATTTAAAAACAATGTAAGGGAAGTTGTGTGTCAAGGGCCAATCCTCAGAGCAGCCACCTCCTGTGACATGGGACATGGCCTGTAGGCTCCAGGGAACCCAGCAGGGTAAAACACAGCCCAGGAGTGGCAACACCTGTGTTTCAGGGTGATTCCAGGCTGGAGGGACAAAAGAGGTGAGAGTTGGGATTGAGGACACCAATTAAGGACAAGGTTGCTTCTGGGACAGTTCATGGGGTTTTTTTTCCCAAGTGAGCTGAATCCAGCAATAAGAAATCTCCTGTAGGAAGTGCACTGATTTAAGATTAACCAGGTAAAGGGCAACCTTGATAGAGCAGTTCATGGGAAGGAGCCCAGGAGAATTTATTGCTTCAAAGATTTGATATTACATATATGGAGTTTTTAGGGCATATACCCAGGTAAAACCAACCATGAATCACAGCAGAGGAGTCCCAGGGGTTTTTTATTTAAAAAAAAAAAAGAATGAAGTCCTTTTCTTTCCCTTGACTGGACTAACCACTCAGTCCTGTGTGTGCTGGGATAACATGTCCTGGGACTGCCTTTGGTTCCCTTGTTCAGGCACTCAGCTGTGGTGCTGGGGCTCTGGATCATCACAGGTGCACAGGTTAGTTAAGATCTGTCCTGTTCTCCCAGGTCCTTGACTCAGAGTGGGGACGGGCTCTAAATGCTGTCTCCACACAGCCCTCAAACACAGCCTGCATCTCATCCCTGCTGAGTTCTCACCAGCATGACTGCCACTGGGACACCACTGGATGTGTAATGGGATGGAAAACCAGGCTGCTTCTCATCCCTTGTACCTGGGATGAGACTGCCCACCTCTACTCTCATCAGAGGCAGGAGAGGGGGTAAATGAGGGCCAGCTCCTGCAGACAGAGCTGGAAATGCTGGATGCTGCTCCTTCCCAGAGACCTAATCTTTACAGCATCTACACCTCTCCTCTCTTCCTGTTCTCTTCCTGGGCATGCTACAGCTGAGCACAGCCTCCCGTGGTCAGGAAAGCAGGTCATTAAGAGCCTTCTCTAATTGCCAGTGTATTTCTTCACCTTTACAGCCAGTGATAAGTTGATTTTCACTTGATCATCTTACTGTGGCACATAGGCTCAGTCTGGCTCCCACCTGCTGCCAGCAGTAGGGTGGCTGTGTTTGAAACAAAGGACAATCACCCACCCCAAAGTGCTCAGAAATTACCTTTGAAATACAAGAGGGACATAAAATGAACATGTTTGAAATGTGAATAATATATTTTAGCTTCCTTTGCCTGGCTTTCAGAATGTGGTTACTTCAAGCCTTTAAGCTCACTGAAATCATGAAAGCAAATATTTATTCTCCATGTTTGTTTTTCTTTTAATGAAAATTGGGATTGTCATTCAATCTATGATTCCAGCACACGTGGCTTCAGGACAGACACAGTGGGCTTGCCAGGAAATAGTGACAGCTGGCAACAGCATCAAACACTTGTTTGGGCTTTTTTCTCCATACACACATATGCTTTGTGCTCAGACCAACAGGGAGGTTAGCCCCTTGATTTAAAATAAATCCTCCTAGAAGAAAGAAATCCATCTGTCTGGGAAAAGTTAGAAAATATTTTTGCATTTATTTTTCTTTTTTTTTTCTTTTTTTTTATGAATACAAACTCTTGTGAAGAAATATTCTTCTGTTTCCATTGGAAGGCAGAAACCAGCAAAAATTAATGTACAATATAAGGAATACTTGGTGCAAATGGACCAAAAAGAATTCCCCACAAAGTATGTCTACGTACAGGAAAAAAGGTTGCTGCAGTTGGAAAAGACAGCTTGGTTATTACAGGGTTGAGGGGTTTTTTTTGCATTTAATCTCCCAATTATAAATAATCAATGTGATTTACAAAATAATTTACAGAAAATGATTGGATTCATCATTGCAATAAATTACTTGGTACGATGCCACCAGCATTGGGACCATACAGCACCTCTGACACCGCCAGCACGAGGGGTTTCATTTTGCATTGGAAATCAAGGGACAGACCTGCAGCTCCTCTGGCTGAGCTGGCTCAGATCTGTCCCCACCAGAGACCTCTTGGCAGCCATGGGGCCACCACCATCCTCATCCTCCTGAGAGGCCAGCGGGGACTCAGGCCTGCCGTGGTGCAGGGCTCTGGGAGCTCCAGCCCTGCTGGCACCTGCAGCAGGAGGGCTCCTTTCCTGCTTTCAGCTGTAAACCAAAGGTCAGATCCGCAGGGCTTTGGCACAGGCAGGCAGAGGAACAGGGGCAGGAGGGAGCAGAGCAGGGTGGGCACACCCAAGGCTGGGGCAGACCCAAGGGGCTTGGGTGAGACAGGGTTATTTCTTGACCTCTGGGGCTTTTCTCTGCAGGACCCCAAGAATTGTATTTTTGAGGTTGGTGCTCTCAAACACTCTGAGGTCTGAAGGAGTCATAACGAATTCTTATCATGTTATGAAGACCTATAAATCTGTTATCAGCCACTCACTCTAAGCTGAAGGAGTGGCACTGCACTAGAGAAGTGGATTGTGTGGCATATCTTAGCATTAAGTCGGGTCTGAACTGAGATCCTGGGTCCCAATGCTCCCAGCACTTAGAGAGCCCAAGACCTTGGGCCAGCCTGTGAGTTTCAAGCTCTTCTCACCCCACAGGTCTTTCCCCTTCCTACATCTTTCCCCCACTCCCTCTCAAATAGGCATCCAGTGGTCTTCTGACTGCTGACCAGCAGTAGTTGGGCCAGTGATATTTGGGCAGTGCTGCCAGCCTGCAAAGGGGTGACCCCACCCCATTAGCTGAAATCTCTGGAATCCCTTGGTCCCTCTGATTGCCAGGAGGCAGTGAGTGCTGCAAGGGAAGGGTCTGGCAGTGGTTGCCTCTCTGAGCATTGTGGTCAGAGGGCAGGCATGGCACGGAAATATCAAAACCCCTCAAGAGGCAGAGGGATCCAAACAGTGGAGTATCTTGGTGGGCCAGACTTTGCCCCAGCATCAGCTGAAAAGATTTGTTAGGTCTGGCTGGGGGGCTTAGAGTGCAGGTGGGTGACACCATGCAAAGACCTGGGACTAGCCAAGGCTGAGGAGCAGTTCTGGCAGTGCTGCCTGGGCAAACCCCATGTGCTTCACCTGCTGTGCTGCTCCTGGGGCAGCTTCCACCTCCATCAAGTCTGGCTGGACTGGGGACTGCCAGGGGGCTGGCATGGCTGCGGGAGGGAAGCCCTCCACTCCCACAGCACAGGGAATTCTTGTTCACAGGGTCTGCTGTGGCTGAACCAGTGCTGAGGTGGCAGTGGGGCAGCAGCCTGTCCCCAGCCAGTCACTGCTACCTCCCCGCAGAGGGAGGCAGGAATCTGGCCCTCCTTACAAGGACTGAGGGTTTTGGCAAGGCTTCAGCCTCAGTTCTGGGACTCTGGGGCTGCCCATGGCACGTGCTGTCCGTAGCTGCAGGAAGACACCTTCTGGTGCTGGTCAGTCCAAAAAGCAAGTCCGTGTGTCCGTGCCCAGGGACCTCTGATGGCTTCTCTTGTCACAGTGGCAGAGTCAGTTTGGGCTTTTCTCCCACACGGTGTTCTGAAGGAGGCTGGCTGGCTGGGGTTTGCTAGATGACCTCCTGTTTTGTGATGGCAGGCTGTGGGATGGACGTGGGCTGCTTGGCCACGGTTGCAATGGCTCCAGGCAGCAGCTTGTACTGCTCTGATCCTGAGCCTGCAGGTGGAGAAGGCTGTGGAGTTTCTGGTGTAGCTGAAGAGAGAGAAGCTGAATTAAAAGAGGGCCTCACAAACCTGACAGCACTGGGATCTGTCCTCAGTCGTGCAGGGTTCAGATGTCAGCACAGCAGAGCCTCTTAAGGGCTTTTGTGTTTGCTGTAGGGCAGCCCAGACATGCAGGCATGGTTTGATGCCCCAGGAGAACCACAATAACCAACACCAAATAAGGGCATTTTGCTGACATTTTGACCTCTACTAATCACATTTTTGGTCAGCCAAACTCATCTCAGCACAGGGTCCCCAGTGGTGGCCCCATGTGGTGGGCCAGATCCTCCTGTGTTTTTGCAGAGGACAAACTGAGGTGTGTTTGAACCACTCAAGGGAAGGGGAGCCTTTCCACTGATTTCACTAAGCTCTGGATAGGATCATTCATCCCTTAAGGGCTATGTAAAAGTTGCAGTCTGCCAAGGAGTATCTTGTTGAATCAGTTAGTCTGGCCTAATCTAATCTAACCCACCTCTCTGTTTGTCTTTCCCTCCTTTCTGCATAGGAATTTCTCACACGCTCATTACCAGAGACTTTGTCTTGCTTGCAGAATTCCATGCAAGGTAGAAACTACCTCCACAGGCACACTGGAAAGCTCCTGGTTTCTCCCAGGAGCTCTCTGTCTCTGGATATACTCACACATCTGCCCGTTGTGCATCTGAGGAGGCATTGTGTTGGCCACAATGACGTTTGTTCCCAGGTTCTCCTGGATCAGGTGAGGGTGCAGGTGGTGGTGGGTGTGCGGTGTTTCACTTGATGAGCCTAAGAACATGCACAAGACATTAATTGCCACAGTGGCAGAAAGAAACAGCTCAGATGGGCACACCCACTGTACCCAAATGTCCAAGGCTTTGTGCACCATCCCCTTGTGCACAGGTGATTGGAGCACACCCTTCCCTTTTTCCTCCATGCATGCCTTGAACTAACTAACCCCTGCCTGCTGCCTCCATGTCCTCTCATAAAGAATTATATTCCTTAGTCACACCTCCACATGCAGAAGAGCACAGCGGGAACTTTTCATTTCATTTTGTCCCATTGGATGCTCCCACTAGAAAATCTAGGATGTTCTTTCAACCTGAGCTTTTCAGACCTTTTTGTTTTGATGAGTCCCTTCTGACAGAGGAGGACTGGTGAAATGGCTGCCAGGTGGGAGTCTGGGGGGTGCACAGCAAAGTTTGTGCAGAGGGCTGGGGGTGCCTCTCTGTAAGCAGAGGCACAGCTGATACATCTCTTTAGATGAGAAGAAGTAGAGGACCCTTGGTTCCCCCAGTCAAGGACAGGGGAGATGATTTTGTGTGAGTCCTGCAGACGAGCTGTCTCTAACTTTTCTGGATAGGGAGCAGTGACCAAGGAGGGTCTCAAGGGGACAACAATCAGGGAACGCCAAGAGGCCTCTTGTCAGACCCTCAAGTACTCACCTCCCAGCAGCATCTCCTGCAGCAGGTTGTCAATCTTAGCCATGCCAAAGAGCTTGACGAACTGGATCTGCTCTATCATCTGCCAGGTGATGCTCTGCAGCACGGGCAGCAGCAGCAGCAGCTCCCCGAAGCGGCCCCGCGAGTCGTACTGCCGGTCGTTGATGTAATCCTCCAGGCTCACCTGCACCTGGTACCGCATCCTCTTGATCTTGGACGGGTCGCTCAGCCCCTTGGCATCTGCAACGACCCACACAGCCAGCTCTCAGCTCTCCAGGCTGCTGTCTGTCAGTGACAGCTGGGCACAGCCTGAGGGGAGCTGCCCCTGATTGTTTGCTGTGGTGGATAGGGTTAGGATGTGGAAGTTCGCAGGCAATCCCGACATGGGAAGAGACGAGAATGCTGACTCCATGTTTCAGAAGGCTGACTTATTATTTTATGATATATATTATATTAAAACTATACTAAAAGAATAGAAGAAAGGATTTCATCAGAAGGCTAGCAAGCAATAGAATGGAATGATAATAAAATCTTGTGACTGACTAGACAGTCCAAGACAGCTGGACTGTGATTGGCCATTAATTAGAAACAACCACATGATCAAAGATGCACCTGTTGCATTCCATAGCAGCAGATAATTATTGTCTACATTTTGTTCCTGAGGCCTCTCAGCTTCTCAAGAGAAAAATCCTAGCAAAGGGATTTTTCATAAAATATCATAGCTACATATGATATTTTATATGAGTGTGTTCTTTGTTGATAGAGTGACAAAACTATTTTTTGTCTCCTTAAAAAGGAAGAAGCTTAGAAGTTTCTCTCTTTAATTAGTGAAAAAGCTACTTCATAGGCTTAGAAGACTTCACCTCAAACTTAAGGATAGTTATTTGGACAGGAGCTTAGGCAATTTATTAGAAAAAGAAGTGAACAAAGAAACTGATCGCTTTTGTAAGGTGTTTACTAAGAGCAAGGACTTCCTACACTTGACTCAGTTTTTCTCTGTTTGTTATTTTGCCTTTTATTAAACCTTTTTGTTTTTAACTCTGCAACAGAAGCCATCTTGCTGATTTTTATGCTTCCAAAAGTAGCTGAGCTATTGTAAGTGTGTTACAGCCCTCCAAAAGCTTATAAGATCTAGCTCAAAAAAGCTACTATAACAGCAATGGACAATCTTTCTCAAGACTGACTTCTCTCCTCCCTTTTTAAGAACAGTTTGGCCCAGAGAGAAACACCAGGCAGCTTTTCCACCACTCAGGACTGGTGTTAGTCAGCATAATCCAGACTAGGCCCCTCTGATGGTAACCCTCCCCAAGCTGGGGCATACCTGGGTCAAAGAAGATGATGGCTTTCAAGCAGGCATATTCATTGTCATCTATCTGCAGCTCCTGGAAGGGCAGCACCAGCTCGTCCAGGATGCGGATGGCCACACGGTTCACCTCCACCAGCTCGGGGCAGTTCCGTGGGATGATGTGATCATTGCCTGCAGCACAGACACCATCACCTTGTCATTGCTCAGACTTAGCTGGGGTGACAAGGAGTTCAAAATGTACAGAGCTAATGCTGAGATAATTTTGGGGGTGGAAGAATTAAGAAGTTCCTCCTTCAGCCCCTACTCTGTCTCAGAACACCAGAAACTTTGATCTGTTTTACTAGAGCAGCTCATCATTACACAGGAGCCACCCAAGTGAGGAAAAGCTGACCAATGGGTGAGAGCTTTTTTCTCAATCCCACCACAGCCTGCTTACACAAACTTGGGGATGCACCATAAATTTCACACAGTCCCCAACTTTGTCAAACCTCAAGGCCTTGATGTCAGCCAGGCCTGGCTGTGCTTGCTAAAATACAGAACAGCTCAAGCCACCACCCTGCAAAAAGGATGTCCACAAACACTGAACCACCCTCTCCTTCACCCCAGCAGGGAAGTGTCACAGCAGCAGACTGGCTGGGAGCAGAAGTGCAATTTTTACCTAGCAGCAAGACATCCTTGAACACCATGGACCTCTTGGCAGCTCCCAGTAACAGATGCTCCCCTGCGTGTGCACGTAGCAGTGCCACCTGCAAGGGCAGGGAAAAGTTATTTGGGTGATGCAGAGACTGAGACAAAACTGTGATTTCATGTCAGCAAGAGGGAAAGCTCAGCATTCCTGTACTGCACTCAAGGATGGGAGTCAGGGCCCCTCTTCAGTTACAGGCAGAGAAAGAGATTAAATAATGCTCTGTGCTAAATTAGTTATATAAATCCAGCAGAACCAGCAGGTAGGAGACAGCACCTGAAATATCCCATATTCAGGACAGATGCCATGAGCAGGACCATGCTAGACTGTCCCAGGACCTCCCACCAGTGTGGGCTGTTTGCTGACAGCTCCTGCCAAGTGCAGAGCAGGGACCACACTCCATCCTGGGAAGGGAGGAGAAGTACAGCCCCTGCTGCTGGACATTGCTGTCCCTCTGAGCTGTGCCCACCTCCCACTGCAATCACACCCATGGGGACCCATGTCCAGATGGGCAGTGGGGTCACCCCCTGGCCACTCATCCCCTGCACAGCCATAGGAACTGGGGACAGGGAAGACAGAGGGATGTTTTTCTCCTCTGATGTTAATGATTGAAGTGTTTCACTTTACACCCTCCAGTGGCTCCTGAGAATGTTCTGAATCTTTTGCCCTCCTTCAGTTAAAAATTTCAGAGATTTAGGCAGAAAGAGAAGTTAACAATCAATTGGACATCCTGACACAGAGACTTCTTAATGTCCAGCCAGGACCTTCTGCTGGAGAAAACAATAATTAAACATTAATAGAGAAATGCTGAAAAGTATGTCCTGATGGGAATGGTCCACTTTTCCAGTGTGTTACCCTCAGCATCTGTCAAAGCCAAGACAAGTCTTACCCTACCAGGAATGCAAGGAGAATGTATCACCCATAGGAGAGAGCTCTGGTTAGGAAAGATGCTGATGTCTAGGAGAGGGGTTTTTGCCTTTTTTTTTCCACCCCAGATGGTAAAAAAGTTTATGCAAAATAAATAGAGATCCTTGCAAAAAGACTGTGCACACATGATACTGGGGAATCTTTATCTAGATGCCAAAATCTAGCCTCTCTCTATTGCTGTGCAAACATGGGTGGATATGTTAGCTGAGATGTTGGAATTACCAGAGCTGCACAAAACTGAGCTTTCCTACCTGACAAAGCTATGACAAGGAATAGCCCCAGGAAAGAGTGAAGCTCTCACCTAAAAATTTCCTGCCTACTGCAAATTCAAGAAGGCTCAGTTTGTAACCACCTTTTTTGTGTCCACAGAATCTCCTTGTTTGAGCAGGGTTAAAGTGAATTATTTCAAGAAGGCCAAACCATCTCATTTGATATTTGTTCTTGCAGTGATGAACCTGAGATACATCATTCCATTGTGAATTAGGATAAATATACAGTTGTAACACAACAAAGCAGAACCTGAACTTTGAGATGAAATGTCTTTGCCCCACCAAACACGGTAGTTTTGACATTTTGGTGCAGAAGGAGAATGAGGGGTTGGGTGTAATCTTTTCTACAAAAGGAGATGTGTTTCATGGAGCAGCATCTCCCTTGTGGGAAGGAAGGGTTCAAACTGTGCCATCTTTAGGCTCTCTTTTCTCCTTTGAGGAATTTTGCAGCCCCACAACTGTAAAATGAGCTCATGTGGAAGTTGCTGTAGTTTGCAGAGTTATTGGCCAGGTTTAGGGCCTCTGTTCCAAATGGCCCAAGGATGTGATGGGTTGTGCAGAGCTGCCCCAGGTCTGTGCTGGGCTGCAGCCTATTTATTTATATATGCTGTGTAAATGGCATTTTTCATTGGAGTCCATTGTGGTTTCCAGAAATCATGAATTGTATTTTCCTTAGCAGTTTAACAGCTTTCTTATAATTTTAAACAATTTAGCACTTGCACACAATAGAAAAGAAGGAAACATGCTCCCATTTTAAGAGCACTGAATTCCCCAGATCTCTGGGTGCTACTGGGTGGTTACTAAAGAGCTCAGATTTAGGATTTAGGGGGTTTTGATCAGCTGGACACTCTCAACTGGATATCCTTTTTCTTCATTATATAAAAATTACCTCTAGGTCAATAGAGCTGGAGACTGGTCCTAGCTAAAGAGAACACATGCTGGTTTTGTGACTGTACACTGGACAGACTGGAAATACCTTCCTGCCTGTGACAGGACCTGTGCTGGCCCTGCCAGAAGTGCTATCCCAGCCACATGTGCTGCTCAAGCCTGGGCACATCATGTCCTCCAACACCTACTGCAGACCTCTGAAACTCAGACATCCACAGGAGCCTTCTTCTTGTACGTCTTTGAGGCTGCCTGGGATCCTGCAGTGCAGTTCTAGAGAGGACACCAAAGCCACTGTGCTTGTCTTCATTAGGGAACCCTCAAATGCCATTTTAGTAATTTCTGTTAAATGCAAATAGATCCTTGCTTTTTAATCCTAGAAAAAAAGATTTTCCACTGCCTTGGGAGCAAACTAGTGTATAGCTTCAAAATTCCATGCTAGGAGCATGGGTACAAACATACCCCTAGGCAGGAAGCAGCAAGAGACAGGCAGATTTTAAATTTTGGGCAGACCTTAGGCTAGAAATCTCTCCTGCTAATTCTGATTACCCCAAGCATTTGTCAAGCACTTCAGGTTTTCAAAGTGCTGTGCAAACCATAATTAATAAATGACTGGCTGACCCCAAAATGCTCATCTGATAACGACCTAATTCAAGCTCAGTGTTATCTGCCTGTGCTCATGGGCTGATTAGAGGCACATGCAAGTGGCCCGTGCTGGCATTGTATGGATTCCTGGCCTGGGCTGGCATTGTATGGATGCTGTTCCCAATCAGCTGCAGCAGTCAGGATAACAGAGTGCACAATGAGCATTTTCTCTGAAGGTCTCAGCTGGCTCTGGCTCCCCGCTGCCTTTACCAGGGCAGAGTGAGGTGGGGTGGATGGAGACACTTGCCTGGTCATCCAGGGGCAGCTCACAGAAGGGGGGGATGTACTTGGCCCACTCCACCAGCACCAGCAGCTGCTGCTTCATGGACTCACACACATCAGAAATATTGGCAATCTTCTTCCCTCGGATGTCTCCGTTGAGCACAGGAACAGGGGATGATATCTGGAAGGAGAGAGGAGATCCTTCAGCTTTCTGTGCCACAGAGGAACCACAGAGAGGAAAATCCCCAGCCCATGGGTTGTGTTGATGCAGACTCCAGAAATTATAATTACATTTTTCTGTTGCACACACCCAGCTCCCAGAACAGGTGACCCAACAAGACTCATTTAAAGTCAGATCAGCTTGGAGTCTCTGAAACGCTGCAGAGCAGAGGCTGTGCATCATCTTGGTAAACTGCAATGCCTTGAATAGACTGGAAAGCACAGAGGAAACATTCCTAAAGCCAGGATCTTCCTCCCACTGAGCAAGTGCTCAGTCAAGATCCAGGAGAGAACAGAAGGGCTTGTGTGGCAGTCAGCCTCACCAGCAGAAAGGACACATCTACCCACCAAAGTGCAGAGAGCTGCTCCCCCTTCCAGCCTGCTCCAGAGGCAGGGCTTGGCCAGAGCTGCCCTGTCTGCTTTCCACAGGAGGAGAGCAGGCTCTGCTCCTCTCCTGAGTCATCATGAGCTCACCAGGCCACAGCTTTCTAGGTCTGACATTGCTTTCTGTGAGCACCAGGTCATTAACATTTGACATCACCCACTCTGAATAGCTAAAGACAGACTTTAAAGATAAGAGTCTCCCACCTCCCATTGGCTTTTAGGTCCTTTTGGCAAAATTGGGCAAGTTCAAACATGCCCACAGCATGGGTGACATTTGTTACATGGCAAATTATTTGTGATTGCCACTTCATTTGCAAAGCACAACCCTGACAACTCTGCAAGTGCTGTCACACAGAGCTGGACAGAACATCTCCCCCATACCAGGCACCCAACCTCCTGCCTGGTTCTCATGCATAGCTGCTCACCCAGGTCATCTAAAATTTTGCCCTTAGTCACTACTTTATCCTCATGCTTCTGTAAGCAATTAACTCAACCCCATCACTGCCCTCTGCCTGCCCTCTGTGCTCTTGTACAACATCAGCTCTTCCTGTCCTATTCCTGCCAGCACTTGCAGCTCGGACCCTGCTGGCCTCCCCAAGGAAATGGTATTCAAATGCCACCTGCATTTTTTTTTTTCAGGTTGCATTACCTGGAGGCTTTCCAGCTCACCAGCTATTATTGAATAAATAAGATTGTAAAAATCTCACCATGTATTACCCTAATCAGAGGGCCCGGAAGGCTTAGCAAATAAATAAAAACCTCTGGGTGAGTGACCCTAGATCTTGGAGAAAGCAGCTCCTCAGCAGTATCTTGTTCTAATTAGCAAGGCACATAAAAGTTACCAATTACCGTGCTGGAGCCTGCCTTGTTTAATGAATCTCTCTGTGCTCTGTGGGAGAGCAGGAGCTCCCCTGGATTTGTCCATGGTTGTAGTTTTTATCAGCAGACCCTGCTTTCATGTGATGGCACTGCAGGACTCTGAGCCCCAGAGATGCCCTTCCCTTGTAGATGTGGTGACTGGAGACCCCATTATCTCACACCTCTGGGAGCAGCATCAATCTTGTTTTTATCGGGTATATAAATATATTCGGGCCTGCATAGGACAAGGTGAGATGTGGGATGAGATTGGATGTGCTTTTTGTGCACAAGTCTGGCCCTTGGCCATTCTGGCATATCCCCTCCTTAGGGAAGTGGACCTTCCAGCCTGAGCCTCATGTGGAGCCCAGTGCACAGCACATCCTGTCCTGGAGCATCTCCCAGGGCAGCCTTCAGGGCAGTGTGACCCTTGCAGCAGCATGGGCTGCCAACTCCACCCCCTGCTTGTCTTCCCCAGGACACAGAGTTCTGTTCTCCCCAGCTCCCTGAAGAGTGGCAGCTCCTGCCTCCAGCACAGCTCCATCCTCATCACTTGTTCTCACAGACAAACCCTCCCTGCAGGCTGTGTGTGCCCATCCTGTCCTGTGTCCTCCCAGAGCTGTGGACACCATTTGCAGTATCCAGACTCTTAAATCAGAGTCATCTTTGCAATGTGAACACTCTAGGAAACGAATCTTGGCAGTATGTGAGTGGAAACAGGGAATTTCAGGCAAGCACTGGAAAAGGTATCTGCATAAAACAAGCAGGAAACTGATTCCTCATGAAACTGTGCAGGAATCCAAAGTTCCTAACAGCTCATGGGGAAGGGAGGCTGCTCATGCAAGGCCAGCCCCTCGTGGGCTTAGGCAGACACAGCTCTTTGGATGCAATGATTCTACCCTACTTTCTTCCATCAGGCTCTCCAGCCTTCCTGTGTCCCATTAAAGCAGAACAAATCACTGCATATTGTTACAACTGAGTTCTGGACTAAGGAGATTCAAAGGGATGGTTTCAGGTAACAAATGCTTTTTGAAAAATCAGTGTTGAGTTGGCAGATGAACCACTTAGAAAAGAGGTGATAATTTGAAGACTTGGCTATTAAATACTCAGCTGGCTCTACACTCCAGGTAGTGCCTGATGCTTTTGTACTTGGTAAAGAAGGAAGAAGAGGTACCTGCTGTGCCAGTGCTTCTGCGTGCAGGAGGGCATTGATGGAGGGCAGGCTGCTGTCCTCGTAACTTGATCTGCGGGTGCTGATTCGGTCCCGTTCATTCTGTACAGCTGCAAGAGAGGATTTTGGCTGAGCTGCAGGTGGTTCATGGCAATGCACACTGAAAACTAGCACAGACTTCTGGCATTCCCCTTCCTTAGCTGCAGTTTCCCAGCTTCCCTGCCAGGCAGGGCGGAGGTGCGGCTGTGTCTGGTTTGGGATGGATGCCAGTGAGAGCTGACTGCATCTGGTGGATCTGATTTCTTACTTGCTTTACTAGACTTTCCAGGGATGGGGTTGATTCAGAACCCAAAACACCTGCAGAGTTCAGTGGGGAAAATTTCCTGGCAAAGGATCTGAGTTTTTGATTTCATGATATGGGGTTTGAAAGGGTGGCCATGCTCATGTATGCAGCCCAGAGCTGATGTGTGAAATGGAGGAGTATCTGTGAGGTTTCCTTGCCCACATGACTCCTGTGAGCTCCATTCAGAAAAGCTCCTTGCACTGTGTAGGTGTAGTTGGAAAACTTCTGTCTCAACTACAATAAGGAAGGAAATGCAGAACTGTTCCTGCTGATTCATCCAGAGCAAAAGAGCTCTCTCATACCTTATTGTAAAACCATCCCAGGACAGGTTTCACCCCAGTGTGCCTTCCTGTTTGGTGTAGTCTTGAGGGCTTGGAGGGGGAGGATTTGCCTGCTCTGTCTGTCACGAGGCCTGGGCTGGCTCTAAGTCACCCTGGCCACGCCACTCAGAGCCATCTGCTCAAATAAGCTATTGATCCATGGCAGGGGAAACAGCACAGTCCCTGCCTTGGGCTGGTGGCTCTCTGCATTGATATGTTCTCCATGTATAAATCCAGCTGATAAAAAGTAATAATGAGGCTGGGCCAGGAGAAAAGCCCTGCAGTCAGCGGCTGTAAATAGGAGCTCTCAAGGTTATGCTGCTTGTTATCAGGAGCAGGCCCCCGAGTTCAGTCATGCCATGATGTTTTCCAAATGTTTGCTCAGTATTAGCTGGTCATGCACCTAATGTAACTTCTATTGAATATTAACAGACAACAGCACAGCTCTGGACAGGGGATGAGCTGCATGGAGAGGAGGATTCCTATATTCTTCAGGAAAAGTTAAGAAAAGTTGCTTGTGATACCACATCTTTTACAGGGAATAAATGTTCCTGCTCAGAGGTCTTCCTGCAGCCACCAACATAACACTGGTACTTCCCTGTTGTCTTCAAGGACCCTTTTACTCCAAAGTTTCTCCTTGAGGCAGTGTGAACTGGGAGAAGCATGGGGTTTAATTTCCCTGCATGGAATAACGGGGCTGAATGCCTCCCATGAGTGAGACATGAGTGGGGTGAGCTCTGTGGGATGCCTCTGCCCTGGCAGTTTGTCCCTCCACTAACAGGAGCACCATCAAGGCCAACAGGTTCTCCTGCCCCTTCTCAAAACAGGACTAAACAAGGGGAGAATCCTGCCATGGGGACCTGTAAGGGCTGCAGAGACAGGGAGGTAGGGGAGCTGAGGGCGTGAGCATGGGCCATGTAGGGATATCTCTACTCTGTTCATACAGTTAAATAGCAAAAATGCTCCACTTTACTCTGGATCCTTTCTGCTGTGGCTGAAACTAAACTAAACTCACTGCCTCTCTGCAGAGGGTCAGCAAGAACCTATATATCTATCAGGGAAAAAAGGTGCAAAATGTCAGTGTGACTTTTGCTGGACTCAGCTGGCCAGCTGTGGGTTTTGTGGTCACTCTGGGATAACAGCACTTGGAGCAGTTTTACCAAAGTATTTCCAAATTCCCAGGCCTTCTTTGAAGTTTCTGCTCTTCAGTGATGTGCAGAAGCATTCCCAAACCCCTCCAGTGGACTGGCAGAGTGGGAGCCCAGGTGCTGTGTGTGTCAGTGCAAGCTGGAGAGCCCTGGGTGTGATTTGTGTGCACAAACATGGGCAGTTCTGAGACACAGGACCCTCCCTAAATCCCCCTGTGGTGGGGGTCAGATCTGTGCCCAGGAGAGCACAGTGCAGGGAACACATGGCTGAGGTGGCTGGGCAAGTGTGCACCTGGCAGGGACCAGCCTTGGCTGAAGGGCTTCCCCAAACATACCCAGGGGTGAGGGACTGCTGCTGGGGGAGGGCAGAGGCACCCACCTTCCTTCTTCATTCCTGCTCGGAAGCACTTCTTCAGCCTGCAGTACCGGCACTGGTTCCTCTTGTCTTTGTCTACCACACACTGCCTGTTAAACCTGCCAAGGAAGGAAGGAAGGAAGAAAGGAAGGTGTGAGGAGCAGCAAGACTGAGCCTGAAGGCAGGACAAGACAGAGCCCCAAGCTCCAAGACGTGCTTAGAGAAGGTTCCCAGAGGCTCACCCTGAGAAAGGAGCTCCGATCTCTGATTTTTCCACTCTTGCTTTAACCTGTGGTTTCCTTTTTACACCAAAATCTCAGCTCTCCCCTCTGCCTCTGGATGGTCAATAAGGACGGACTAGAACTGAGTCACACACAGGAGCTGAGACTACTCAGTAACCATTAGGGTTAGGATGTCTATAGTGGATTAACAAACCCCCAGGAAAGTTAAAAGTGTGATTCCAACTTGGAAGCTGCTGTTGTGAGTTAGATCCCAGTAGAACGGAAGGAAGAATGCCTTTATTGTGAGTTTTAAAAAGAGGTGGAAGGTTGTAGTAGCCCATTTGTGAGGTTAAGAAGTCAGTTTAAGTCCCTGTATCTCTCCAGGGCTACATCTGGGATTCTCAGAGGTTGTTTCTGACCCCTGGACAGCATTGCTGCTCTGCAAACTGCTCTGCTGCCACTTGTACTTCAGAGGATTTGGGAAGAAATCAGCTCCTTCCCTTCAGGCTTGTGTCATCAAATTCCCTGTGCATGGTGGGGAAAACTGATCCCCCATGTGTGTGACTCACGAGCCTGGTGGCCACTTGCAGCATGAATTTCACTTGCAAATTTGCTCTAATTTACAGCAGATTGATCCAGTTTGCAGAGTAAAGACAAAGGAGTACAGAACTGGAGAAGGGCTGCCATCCATGCTGAATTCTGTAGCTTTTGAAAGGGCTTCCTTCTACTCTGCTTTTTAAAGCCCCCAAGCTATGATTTGCCCAAATGGTTGCCTGAAAGCAGCTCTTAAAATATTCCTGTAGTGCATATAAATGCCTCAGCTTCCAAAGAACTGGGCATCTTGGCTTTTCTGATGGAGTTGTGGTGAGGGGGCTCCCTGGGCAGCCACCTTAAATAACCCTGGGGTGCAAATGATGATGTGCTTCACAGGCACTCATAAACCTGGGGCTTCCTTCTGTCTCTCAGGTTTTAGAGTCATGTTGCTCCTCATGCTCTCCATGTGGCTGTCAGGCCATCAGGAGTAACTGACTGAAAAAGCCCAAGGGATTTAGACACTGTGAACTGAGGATTCTTCAGTTTCCTTTGTGACTCTCTACTTGTGAGTTGCTCAAAGCCAGCAGCAGGCAGGTCACAGCTGCTGATGGCACAGGAATATTATGAATATTATGCTGCACCTCATGGTGCTCCTCAGGTGTTTTGTGTCATGTAACAGGCAGTGACAGCATTGGAGCTGGATGGCAGGCCACATGGCCTGGATGGTCAATAAGGACAGTCTAGAACTGAGTCACATGCAGGAGCTGAGACTACTCAGTAAACATTAGGGATAGGATGTCTACAGTGAACTAACAAACCCCCAGGAGGATTTATCCATTTGGCCCCTAAAGTATGGGACAGGACCTCCCAGGGTCTTTTCCCAGTGATCAATCCCAAAGTCAGGGAGGTCACTGAGCCCTCCCAGGTGCAGGCTTAGCTCAGGGAGAGTGGAGGAGGATGCAAGGAGGATGCAGGGCACTTGGAGGGCTTTGCCACTGAGCTGTGAGGGGCTGTCCTGGGTGAGCCACAGATCTCTGTGCCCTCTGTCCTCACCTGCAGGAGTACATGTGGTTCTTCCTGACGCTCCTCCTGAAGAAGCCTTTGCAGCCATCGCAGCTGGAGGCGCCGTAGTGCTTGCCAGTGGCACGGTCCCCGCAGATGGCACACAGCGTGCTCACCCCGAGGCTGCTGGAGCTGCTGAGGCTGGCTGCTTCTGATGGAGATGTGTCTGCTTGGGGAAGGACACAGCAAAGAAGAAGACAGTGAGATAGCCAGCCAACATTTGCTAATTCAGTTACCAGTCAGAGACTCTTGGAGAAACCAGGCAGCTGCAGCCTGGCTGTGTGAGAGATGTGTAAGGAGAGAGTGTGTAAGCTCTCAGTGTTTAATTGCATTTTGGGTGCACTAAAACTTCCTGTATTCCATGGTGAGACCCCTCTTCCCAAAGGCCTGGCAGCAGCAATGCCTTCAGATAAAGTGGAAGCCCATTTTACAAGAGTCACAGGACAGAGCCAAAATTCCTCGGGGATTTGCAGACACTTTGGGCTGCAGTAGTGTGGCCAGAGAAAAAGCTGATGCAGAGTTAAAGCTGAGGCATTACAGCTCAGGGTGAGCAGCTGATTTGTTAGGGAGGTGTTTGTGTTATAGCACTGAAAGAGCCCAAGACAGCCCTGAGCAGTTCCCTTCTCCAGGCATGGAGCTCCAGCTTGCACAGCCCTTCTTTGGGAAAACAAGACTTTAGGTAAATAGCAAACTCAAATGACTTCAGCTGGAAAACTCACGTGGGCAAAGGCTACCCATGCAAGGAAGGACTGATTAAAGAAAAAAGGTGGCACTCTGGCATGGAGAAAGCTGTAGGCTGGGTATCTTCTAAAGTCTGGTAGGATCACAGTGGAAATTGATTTGTCTTGCAGTCCTTACAGACCAAGGGGGACTGGGACTTTCAGGGCTTTTTTTGGAGGATAGGGAATTGCAGCAGGCTCTGGAGGAAAGGACATCTGAAAGGCTAAAAACCATACAAGGGCTACACTAAACCCCTCCAGCAAGCCAAACAAACCTCAAGGCTGAAGGGATCAGCCCTTAATTCAGTTGATCTAATTGTCCCCTCCCATGTACGTTTTTCTGTGTCAGCACAGGCACATCCCCCTCCCTCAGTGGAAATGCCAGTCACAAATCATACCCAGGATCTACAAAGCCATAGAAACCTGCTGGGATTTTTAATGCTTGAGTCTATTGGCCCCTGATTTCAGGGTTTTTGTAGGGACTCCGTTAAGGCTCACCCTGGAAGGACTCCAGCTGCTCCCACCTGGCACCCAGCAAAAGGGCTGGTCCCAGCTGGGCTCCCCATGGTAGCCCAGCTGTGGTGCTGGGGGGGCCAAGGCAAGTCTGGCTGGGGCAGAGCTGCATTTTTAGCTTCTATTTTCAGAGAAAGGGGTATTTCAGCAGGTGCTGCACATCCTGCTCATGCCACCCCTCAGCAGAAGTAACTGGCACAGAACCAGCAGTGAGTGAGCACAGGGATTCTTGAGCTCCCTACCTCTGGGTAGGGAGAAGGCAACTTCTTTCATTTCCCTGCCTGCTTTCTGTCTTTCCAATTCCTCATGTCCCTCCTGTGTTTCTTTGTGAGTCACTTTGCTGCCTCTCTGTCCTTGCCTGGCACACCCTGTCACGCAGCTCCAGCAGCACCAGTGCAAGGCTCCTGTCTCCACTCCCAGAGCCCTGAGCTTTCCCAAGGCTGTTCTGGCTGTCTCTTGTCCCTGTGAGCAGCTTGCTTTTGAAAACAGCCTTCCTCCATGCATATCCCCAGGGCTCAGCTAAATGCAGCTCACTCCAGAAGGAAAGTCAAATCCCCAGTTCCAGCTAAACATAGGACTTAGATGTGAGAGGAAGAGCTGATCTGCCTCTAATCCCATTACTTGTATATCTGTGGCAGCCCAGATAAATCCCTTTTTAGCAATCTATCAGGCTGTAATCAGATGAACATAGAGCAGGAAAAACTGGCACTCTTATCAAGGAAATTGCAACATCTCAGTCTAATAGTCAACAACAATGAAATTATTGCCTAATGGATAATTTTCCAATTAAGTTTATTCTGACAAATATGTGCTAAAAATGTGGGCTCTGGCTGCTGCAGTCAAGTGGTAGGGGTTAAGGTAAATGAAAGAAAGAAAAAATCTGACTTTGAGACCTCACAGCTGAACATTGTTTTAGGACAGGAGCTGCTCAAGAGCCTGTCTGAACACAGGGTGCATTTTGCCTGTGAGAGGCAAACTTGGTCTCTGCTGAGCAGCTGCCCTGGGGCTGAGCTGTGGCAGGCAGTGGCTGGGCTCTGAGCAGTCCTTGGCCAGAAAAAGAGGCACAGGTTCTGCAGGTGGAGGTCCTGCAGGAGGTGTGTCCTCCAGGGCAGTGCCAAAACAGCCCTGGAAGCAAGGGCTGTCCCTGGCCTGGAGCTGGGCCCAGGAGGAGAGGAGTTGGTGCTGCCTGCCCCAGCTGACTCATCCACCCCTGGAGTGTCACACTGGGTCTTGTCACAGGGAATTCTCCTGTCCCTCTGCTCCATGAAGCCCTGGTTCTGGGGCAGGCAGATCAAAGCCCCTTGTGCAGATGCTCGCTGGAGGGGAGAGGGGCACGGGCAGGGAACAGGGCCTGAGCTTCTCCCAGAGTGTCCAGATGGATATCAGCAGAGCCAAAGGGGGAGACTTGTGGCCCAGAGGCACCTGAAGGGGCAGGACCAGCCCCCAGGAGTGGAGAAGGGGCTGGGACCCAGAGTGGTGAGGGGCTATTGCACAGCAGAGCCACTTTGGCACCGCAATGTTACATCTCTGACAGAGCAGAGCCATAGGCCAGGGAAGACCCACACAGGCTGTGATGGAAGAGTCCACAGAGCCAGCACAGCCCTTCTGGGACAGAGGTGCCCAGCAGCCCTGGGGTGGAAGGAGGGGGCTCAGAGGGCCACTTTCTGTGGCTTCGTTTAGTTGTTAACCTCATATTTAGAGAGACTTTAGGGGACACTTGGAGAGGAATCTCTTGTTATCTCTGAGCATTTAATCACCAAGACTCTTTGGTTCCCAAATCCCAAATCCCAAATGGGTGGGCCAGCAATGTGAATTCTGCAGGGTGAGGTGTGATGCTACCCTCCTGAAGGGATGGGAACATTTGTCTATCCTCTCAAGGTCCCCATGTCCCTCTGAGTGGGGGCTGAGCCAGGGAAGGGGGTGGCACCCCACACCCCAGTGCTGCACTGGGGAAGGGCTGTGGCTCACAGCAGCTGCAGCGGCAGTGCCTAAATCACTTCTGGCAGTGATTTTCACCCTTACCAGGTGCTAAATGCCTTTCTGCTCCAGGCACTGGCTCTCAGCTCTGGAGGCACAGGGTCAGTTGTCTGTCTGAGCCATCAACAGCACTTCAGGCAGAAATTTTTGGCTGGGGTCTGGGAGACCCCCACCATGTTCAGCCCCTGCTCCATTCCCTGGGCTGAATGTCTGGAGGGGACCTCTCATTCCAGCCAGCTCCTGGTGTGTGCCTGCTGGACACCATCCCACCTGTACCAAACACAGCTCTGCTCTCCCCCTCTATTTTCCCCTGGGGAAACAGAACCCTCCCAAGCGCTCCCCATCTGACACCCCTTCCCTCCCCAGGAACATTTTTGTGGCCACCCCAGGGACTTCTCCTCCTGCAGCCCCCGGCTCATCCCACCCAGCAGAGGGAGAAGGTGGAGAGGACTCACCATTGCCCATAGCCAGCACCTGCATGTTCTCAAACTCCAGGGTGGTGTATGCCGGGTCTAGCGCTGCGCTGTAATCTGCCATCTCCATGTCTATGAGGGCTTTGGAAAGGCGCATTATCCTGGGCAAACAGGGGCCAGATTGTACCGATTCCCTTGGCCCAGGCTATTGGCCCTCCTGCCTCCCTCTGCCTTCACTGCGTCCCCTACCTGTTGTCTTTTAATTCAGATATTTCTCTGAAAGGATTTGCTGAGCCTCAAGGCCTATACTCCCAGAGGGGTGGAGGCAGGAGGCAGGGGGTTAATCTTTAATCATCTCACCCATTGCCGAATACTGCTAAGCTTTTTTTTTTTTTTTTTTGGTGGAGCAGCAGTGATTCTTGTTGACTGTTTATTATTGAATCTCAAGGCGTTTCTGATCCTGGCTCCTGGGTGCAGGCACTCAGCAAGGGCTATTGACCTTGATGCTGAGCTGCTGGTGTTGCTCTTAATTATACCTGGGGTGGAAAATTTGGAAAAACCCTATCAAGAGAACAAGGTTCTTCACCATTTCTGTCACTGCCTTCCTCTCCTCACCACTGTTTGCCTACACCCCTGTTTTTCCCTTCTCTTGCTCCCTCCATCCCTTCCACTCCTCCTTTTCTCTCCCTCACGGTCAGAGAAGGTGAGCTCCTGCCTGGAAATTTACACGTTGCTATGTAAAGTGAAATATATGGCTCCTTTTACTTCTCTATAAACCAAGTCTTACTGGAGGCTGGATGCTCTATAAACAGATCCCATTCTGCAGCCATGCCCAAAGAGCGAGCGGGGCCGAGGGGTGGCACAGACACCCTGGGAATGGCCAGGGTGACTCCAGTCCCACAGCTGAAATCACTCTGTTCTGGACACCCCCAGCCTCGAGTATTGGCTGATCTGTCATAAAAGTTTCATGAGACAGGTTAGAACAGAGCAGCAGGAGCTTTCCTCCTGGGGGTGCACTGCCTGCTGTCAGCACCAGCAGTGATTCTGTGCCTTGCCCAGATCTGGGTCTGACCTGCTGGTGCTGGGCAGTAGGGCCAGAGCTGCCTGTGCTCTCCTCCCCAGCTGCCCCACACCACTCCTCCACTTCAGCCAGAACTGAGAGTTTTCAGTGCAATTGCGAGATCATTGAGTGGGAATTTAATCGATCTCTGAATGGCACTGGCTCGTGGTGCAAGAGAATCAGCAATTAATGATTTGGTATCAGTTTGTTCTGCATTGAAAACAGCCTCTGGTTTCGCAATCAGTGGCGGCCGAGTCCACACACTGCTGATCTGGGCTCCCAGTGCCTTGTGTTTGTTCTTCCCAGGCACCCCAATGAAGCCCCAACCCCACTGGCACCACGAGCTGCCCTGGCCACAGTGCCATCACTGCCACAGCATGAATCCAAGGTCTCTGGCTCCACACCAGTACATGCCTTTGGGCAGTTGTGCTAGTGATGATTTTCTATTCGCATTTTAGGAGCACATGGAATTGTTCAAGCAGCCCTTTGCCCCCCAAAACCATGACCTACATAGCACTTCTGAACAGCTCTTCTACCCTGAGGCTACAGGTCTGAATCTGAGCACAGGGGAGAGCCCCTGCTCTCTCACTTGGGAATGGTGATAAACGATCCTTTGCTGCAGAGGAAAGAGTCATTTGGTCAGTGCTCCTGAGGGACAGGCCAGAGCTCATGTGCTGGTGGCTCTTCCTTTAGGCAGATACAGTCCTTGCCAAAAATTGGCTTTATGATGTGCAGTCTGGGATGGACATGCAAGAGTAGAGTACAGCCCCCTCCATAACCTCATCCCAGGGACCTCAGTCCCAATCCCAGCCAGGCCACGGTGATCCCTTTGATTAGATAAATGCTACAGACACCAGGTCAAATATGTGCAGGATTTGCCACAGCGTCTAGTAAAATATCGTAAAAGCAGGGCCTGTTCTGCCCTGCTCAGCAAAACAAACCTTTTGCTTCAATAGCCTGCTGAGCAAGGGGGCTGCAAAGGCCATTTACTTCCCAGGCAGGAAGGATTAGAAGGGCCAGGAATAGAAATCAGAGGCAGCATGTGCAGGAGAGCAGCAGATAAGGAGCGGGGAAGTTTGGAGAGCATCAGGTGGCTCACGAGGCTGGGGCTGTCAATGGGACGTGGTGTTTTCCTCCCAGGGCTGTGTTGACTGTTGTTTTCTCACTGCCAGTGTCCTCTGTGGGTCACCAGTGGCCCCTCCCAAATCCCTCATGTTGGTGTGGAGGTCGAGGGCCAGACCAGCCAAGGACACCACGCGCTTCCTTTGCCCTGGAGATGGGCTCTGATGGAAGCATTGGCTGCTCCCTGGGCACTGTTGTTGGAGATGATGTCCCCCCTGGTGTCTCCCCTTGTCACCCTCGTGTAGTGAGTTTTGGGACAGCTTGCCAATGCAGCTTGTCATGGCTTGTACTGGCCAATGGGACCCCACAGCTCTGTAGCTGTTTTAGGTGGGAGATGTTCGAGTCAGCAGCTGCTTGTGGGGCTGTTTCAAACACTCCTGGTGACAGAAGAGGTTTTTCCATTTTTATTCTACACAGAGAGACAACTCATAGCTGGAAGACCTCCATTGATAGGTGAAGGTTGTTCCCAGACTAGGTGCTCTGGGGAAGTTCAGCTCCCAGATCTGCCCCTCTCTCCTGTCCCCGTTTTCTGTACGCTCTACCCACTGCTTCCTATGTCAAGACATGGTTGCAAAGGAGACTATGACAGCTCTGGGGCTTGACCTGTTCTGTGCCAAGAGATTATTTAATTTTTATCTGTTGAGGAGCAGTAAATCCTTTCCCACACTGGCACATCATGGCACTAATTCCACCTTATCTATATATCCCTGTCTGGCAAATTGATGCAAACCTAAAGGAGATTCCCTGAAGATAAGATCTGTGCTTCTCAATAGGTGAGGATCAGGAACAGAGTATTTAATAGGGCATTTTTGGAAAGGATACTGTCGCCTACTGCGCTTTCCAACTCTGCATGTCCAGCAGGTGAGCAGGCTCAAGGGGCTCCTCCCTGGTGTTTCTTGAACAGGGTGTTGTAGGATCAGAGGATAACTGATGTCAGAAGGGACCTCAGAGTCTCTGCCCCAGGCTCCTGCTGGAAGCGGGGCCAGCTGTGAGAGCAGCATGGGCTCCTTGCAACTTTATTGAACACCTCAACGATGGAGAGCAGCCTTGACAGCCAGCTGGTGCTTGACTGTCCTCATGGTTAGACACTGGCTGAACCTCTCTCCAGTTTTAATGCCCCTTGATCTCCAGCCATGCACCCTGTGAGGAGCCTGGCCCCATCTTTTTGATGCCCCTGTGAGTGTTATGCTCCTGCAGTCCCTGCTGGCCCATCTCTCCCCCCTGCTGCAGGACACAGCCCTGCCTGCCAATGGATCCACCAGGCACCCCAATCTGGGGCTGCCTGCAGATGTTCTGAGCATGGACCATGACCAGGGACCCTCCTGCCCCTTGCTTTTCTCTCTCACAAGAAGTGCCTGGCAGTAAAGCCAGTGCCCAGAGCCAGCAGGACCCCCTCAGCTTTCATCGGCAACGCCATCGCTGGCCTGGCAGCCCCGACTCCAGAGCTCTGCTCCCTGTTATTCACAGCTCCAAGGCCACTGTGGAGCTGCAATATTTCACATGGCTTTTTTTTCTCCCCCTCATGCCCACGAAGCAGAGATGGGCTCAGGTGTGGAACCTCTGCAGAGCAGCAAAGCCCTGAACACGGCCAGGCCCTGCTCAGGCCCTGCCCGGCCCGCCGCCATTTCACGCGCGAGCTGAGGGGAAGCAGGAAGCCCAGGTACAAGACAAAGAACAAAAGTCCCAGGGGAACGTCACCGGCGTAGTCATCTCCACACATGCAAAGGTCCCTTCTGCCTTTTTTTTTTTTCCCCTTTGAAATTTCAAATTCCAGTTTGTGGACAAAGTCCTGCCTATCTGAGAATATAGATCTCCGACCACTGACCAAACTCCACTTGAAGCAGTCCTGAGGACTGCTCTTCCCCTTGCCCACGGATGTGTCTGCTCAGTCCTTGGATTTCCCAGGATCATGCTGAAAATTTTGCACTGGAGCACAGCACTGGTACTTGCACAAAGCGGATTTTGCACTTAATGTCAGCAGCTTCCTTTCTGGGAAGAACCTCGGGAATAACCAGGTAGGAGCCTTATCACCTACAATTCATTTGGCCAGCCATTGCAGAGAGAAAAGGAGAAGGAGGAACAAGGGCTTCCATTGTGCTTGTACCAGCAATTTTAGCTCATCATTTAAGTAAGGGAAGGGGGAAAAAAAAAGCAGCTTCAGAGGGGATGATAAACTTGAGGGAACATGAGCTTGTGGAGGCAGAGCCACTCTGTATGGTTAACTGATAACTCCAATTTGCCTCTTCTCTCTCATCTTTTCTGATTCTCTCAATTAAGCTCAACTTATTCTCATGCTAATCATTTCTTGACCTGTTTATTCTGCATTAAAAAATTAACAGAGAGCAGTTTACTGCATGACTTGCTCACACAGAATTGCTACAGATTAGCAGGCATGCTTTAAGCCCCTACACTGATTTTTTTGGGTCTCACAGCCAGTCTGCACAGCTCGAGGATGAGCTTTTTTTTCCTGTTTTTAAAGAACAGCTTTTTCTAAAGTCAATATAAACCCCCCTCCTTTCATGCCTTGAGTATATTTGCTCGGTGACTATTTCCAAATGGGAAAGATAAAGCCAAGGGCTTGTGTTTTGTCAGACTTTTTGTAAACAGGGGTATTTAGGCCATACTGTCAAACCCTCCTGCCTTCTACCTCGGCGTGCTGTGACTCCAGAGCAGAGTTGTCAGTGTGTTAATAAGCAGCTCCAAGGAATTTTTTGGGGCTGGAGGGCTGCAGGTCAGTGCAGCTGCACAAGCCCCCAGCTCATGGGGCAGATCTTTGCCTCTGCTCTGGGCAATCATATGACAGACACACAGATGGGGGTCTGCTCCCATGTCCTTCCCCAGAATGTCCCCAGAAGCTGTGAGAAGGCTCCAGGAAAACAGATGATTCAGCAGAGGTTGTTTAGGGTCTGTTTGCCCCTTGCTAGCTGCACACTGCACATCCCTGCCCCAGCAAAACACTTAGTGGAGGTGAAAATGAGCCACCAGCTCCATCCAGGGAGGTGAATCAGAAGGATCCAGCAGTGAGAGGCAGAAGGAGACCACAGCCATGTGCCAGACCTTGCCTGAGGAAGATGCAATCAATTTTATCATCCTGTTCCACAGCAATCACTCTTGGTGATTTGCTTTCCCCAGGGCTGAAGCGCCTGTCTCTGTGGTTGGGGCAGATTTGCTGTTTGGAGCTGGGGGCAATGGCCAGGACAGACAAACCCTGGACAGACAAACCCTGGGTAGACCCCAGACACACTGTCACTGATCAGCATGTGACATGTGGTGGCACCCCAGCACAGCTCGGGGTGACAGAGGCAGCTCCACTGCAACCTTAGGCTGTTTCTGAGCAGAGTTATCAAAAAGTAGCCAAACCAACCAATGCTGTCCTGGTCCCCAGACCACAAAATCCCCATAGGGAGAATTGAGGCAGCTTTTGGGCATGGGGAAGAGTCACTTTAAAGAAGGTATAAGACTCTGCCTGAACTCCTCTCCAAAAGCAACATGTGCATTTCAGTTGAAGCTGGGATGATGCTGAGCCTGGAGGCAATTATTGGAGCTAAAATAAATAGCTGCTCTGCAAAAGTGGTGGGGAAAGAACTACAAATGTGGGGACAGACAGACCATTTCAGCATATACTGCTCTGGTGATAACACTGTGCTTGCCTTTCTTCCCAGCACTGCAGAGGGGTTTATTATCCTGCCTAACAAGGGCTCTGAACTCTTGAGGAAGTAATTATTATTTCTCCTCAGAGCTGTTATTATGCAAGAACAGTAAATTTGAGCTGTTCCCAGAAGGGTGGCTGTACTGGAAAATGCCAGGGCAGTTGCTGATGTGTATTTGCCATCACTCTGCCTGCACTGAAAGCAGCATCTGGCTCTGGGACCTGCAGTTTTGCGGTTGTGACTCTGGATATCTGCCTGCTCTGTTTTTATATAAAATCATGCAATGAGCCCAGGCCCAAAAGAGGAAGGGGAATAGATTCATCTTCTTCCATTACACCACAGGCTGCAACTTGGCCCAAGCTCCAGCTCCCACCACTGATCCCACTCACCCCCTTCAAGCCCTACACCAGAGGCTCTGCACTCCATCCAAACCCCAACCCAGCAGAGACCCAGACACTTTCCTGCTGAACACTCTCCTGCCTCTTTGGGAGGAAGTCCACAAAAGCTCTGACTTTGCCATCTGCTATTCCAGGTTCACCAACTACACTGGCAGAAGCTTGGCTGAAATCTGGTGGTTTAAGCCCCACTGAAATGGGGGAGCAGGAGCCTCAGGGAAGCAGCAGCACTGGAGAGAGGGTTTGCTGCCAGCAGCAGACACCTATTGCTGTCTGTGCCTTGCCAGCTCACAGATTTAGTGTGGCAGGGATCTCAGCAGCCCCCTCTGGACCTGGGGAGAACTTGTTTAGCAGGTGGATGTGATTCCTTTGGGCCTGAAATAATCCTGAAGCTTCCAAGGAAAAGGATCCCTACTGAGCTCACAGTCTGGCAGGCAAGTGAGTCTCTCCCTTCAGCCCTGCCAGCTGTTTGCAGGGCTTTTAGGTTTCATTGACTTTATACATTCATTATACACACATGAAACAGCCCCTGAATCGTTTCAGCTGTGGAGCAATAGGTGAAGGAGGAGAACAGCCAAAATCAACAGTGGTTACACATCAAGTTTTACCTTTTTTTTTTTTTAATATCTTTTTGCAAAGCTAGGTGCATCAGAAAGCGAGGCCTGGAAGTGACCTCCAGTGGCTGCTGGGGCTCTTGGGATCAACCCTCCCTCAAAATTAAGGCAAAAGACTGCAATGCTGCTGAGGGGTGGAGGGAGAGCTGCAGCAGGGCAAGGGTGTCAGGGGACAATCTGAGCCTATGGCCCTGGAGAAGGGCAAGTCAGGGGCAAAAAGCATCTTCTTGGACCCAACAGCTCCAGCTGCCCTCCTGCCCCAGGCTGGCTGGCAAAGTCAGCCCCAGCTGGGCAGCTGAACTTGGGGGAACATCTCAGGACAGGGCCATGTGTGCCTGATGGGAGGAAGAACAAGGAAGGAGGGAGGCTGCTGCAGGTGGGAGCACTGATGAGTCAAAATTTGGGAGTTTCTAGTTTGTGGAGACAGAAGGAAACAAGTTAGTGCAAAATGCTTTTTCTTTGCAGGAATGCCTGAGTAACCTCTCCCCAATGTCCTCAATGACCAGAGCACAGCAAGGGGTGAGTGAGAGCCAGACAGAACTCAGGAGCTCCATGTCCACAGCAGCTGCACGCCCCCCACACACCCTCCTGTGTGACACAACCCTCCTGTCCACTGCCAGAGAAACAAAAACACAGCAGAAAGCAAGGTATGGGAACATGGGAACACAGCAAGGGCAGGGGGATCACACGTCCCTACAGTTCCAGAAACCAGGACACTGCAGGGACAACTGCCTAACAAACATGGGAACTGCTGATCAGCCTGTGAGTATTCAACCTAGGTCTGCAACACTGGATAACACTATTGTTTGTGCCTTTACATTCCTGCAAGTCCCAGTGCCATTGGCCTCTTGTATCATAAAGAAATTAAAATATATTATGACCATAAACGACATCATTTGAGGAAATGAACCACTTGTAGTAAATGTATCACGGGACACTGAAGCCATGAACTATCCTAAATCAATTTCCAGCTGATAAAGAGTGCAGGTAGTGCTGGGAGCAGCCCCCAGCATGTGACTCCCCACTGGCATGGGATGGTGGGGATGGTGGCTGGGGGTGCAGGCTACCCCAGGAAGCACAAACCCCACCACCAGCACAAGCCCTGCTTGGCAGGAATTGCTTGAGCAAGCAGCTCAATTTTTGCTGAGTCCCAGAGAGGAATGGAGGCTGTTGGGGTGTTTTGGGGATGGGGTTGTGTGAGGGTCCAGGGCTCAGGAAGCACCAGACATGTCCAAGTTCTTCATGGTGCTGGCAGTGGTGTGCAGGAACCTGGACATGTTTGGTGTATCCTAAGCCCACCCAGCCTCCTGGCCTCTACACTGAGGTCCCCGTGGGTGCTGGGGCTGAGCACAGAGCTGGCTGGAGGGGGCCACAAAGGGGAACCCTAAAAACCTTTCTGTTAAGGACTCTGTACAACCAGTAAAGTTTGCACTGGAAGTGTTTTTCTCTTAGCTATTTCTAAGCTTTCATTCTGAGAGGTGGGAAGTCCTGCTGCAGATCTGGCTCAGGGGCAGAGGCTGTGCTGCCAGTGGCAGAATCTGTCCCCAGGCCAGCTGAGGCTGCAGCCCAGGGCAGTAATGCCAGGCACTGGGAACTGGCCTGACAATGACTGAATCATTTCCCAGACAGCACAGGCAATCACTGGGGTATCCATGGGAAGCCAGCCTGACTCCACCACCTCTTCCCCCAGGAGTCACAGCACCCACCATGCTGCCCATGTTGGGGTACCTCTCTGGAGCCCCAGAACCCACGTGGGGACATGATCCACCACCACCCACAAAGCTGGTATGTGCACCCTGCATGAAGCAAAACAGAAACCAAAGACATGGGGGTGCCATGCTCTGGGGACCAGCAATACCAGGGGGAATGAGCATATTTTGGCAGCTCCAAACCCACACCGGACACCCTTCATTCAATGCCCTTCGTTCACATAAACTCTGCAGCGCTGGTTCTGCAGCTGCTTCTCTCCCTGCTGCAAGTGCTGGGGGAGCAGGGGGGTACCTGGTGTTTCCTGGAACAGGTGGTATCTGCTGCCATTCATCTTCCAGGGGCGCTCACTCCGTGGGCAGGGCTAGGGGAGTCTGGCCCCGGGCTGGGGCCGTGCAGCCGGCGAGCCCCCCGTGGGCAGCGGGGCACGGGCCATGCCCAGGAGCTGCTTGTGGCGCAGAGCAGGGACAGGCTAATCCCTTAATGCTGGTCACAATGAGATTTGATGGGGAGCAGCAGTTTGTGCTGCAGAGCCACAGGTTTTAAAGGGTTCTGGCCACTACCCGGAGGAAAATTATAAGGTGGCTCTGGGTCTGTGCCCCGCTGCCCGTGCTCACAGCAGTGCCTGCTGCTTTCTGGGCCACCTTTCTGAGGTCCCTGCCTGCTCTCTGCCCTGCCACTGGGTTTCTTTAGGGCAGGGATACCTGACCATTTGTGCAGGCCTGGAGGCTGATCCAGAAATTGTGCCTGGGTGTGTCTAACAGCAGGAGTGGGTCTGACTCCTCAGGGAGAAGCTGACTGCTTTTGCTTTAAAGTGTTTCTATATAAATAGTCAGAACACCATATCCTTGAGCAACAACCTTGGTCTCCCCTCCCAACTGACATTACAATGCAGGATGACTCAGTCCAGAGGGGAGCAGGGAGGCTGCTGAGCACCCAGAGTTTTCTTCTCTGCAGGAAGTGTGGCCCTGTTTATAATGGAGGAGGAAAATCGTGTGAGGGAATAGAGTGGCACTTCACTAGGGTTTCACAGGCACTGAGTGACTGAATTGCTGAAAGGGAAACCTGGGTACCACAGAATTCAGCCTTGTGCTGTATGGCTGTGACCCAGCAAGGGCCAGGTCTCATCACCCTCTGTGTCCAGAAGAACCAGCTCAGGGACAAACCCATGTGAAACACCCATTTTCCTGCATTTTCCTTCTTCCTTGGATGACTCTTCCTGCCAAGCCCACCACTGCTTTTGCTGTGCCAAGGAGAAGAGAGCTCATTCCTGTCCTCCAGACATCAGGCCCCAAGCAGCACTTTAAAGGCACTAGCAAAAGCATTCCTAAACCATTCCTGTCCTGTCTCCACAAGCTTCTGCTTCCACTCAGGCCTGCCTGAGGTATATTTGAGTTAATCTGGTGTGCCCACAGTCAGCAGCTTCCAGAATGCTCCTGGTGGGTCAGGAATGGGGAGTGAGCAGCAGCTCTGTGCCCAGGTAGGGGTGTGCTGGCAACAGGGGCTGATGCCCAACATTCCCACGTGGAGCAGGGAGCAGCAACAAGGGCAGGGCTGGGACTGAACTGTGTGTAACCCTGTGACACCTCCCTGCACCCCTGTGTTGCCACACAGGTTTTAGTGGCTGTAACAGGCAAACACACCCAAGTCAACAGACATTTCTCCCAGACAATGGCAGTCTCCAGGCACACACCCATGGATGAGCCACAGGCAGCACTTGGCTCTGCTTCCACCACCTCAGTCCCACCAGCTTGGTGGCTGTAGCCATGATATTTTCTGAAAAATCCTTTCATTAGGATCTTTTCTCCTGAAAAGCCGAGAGGCCTCAGGAACAAAATGTAAACAATGATTATCTGCTGCTGTGGAATGCAACTGTGATTTGGCTCATGTGGTTGTTTCTAATTAATGGCCAATCACAGTCCGGCTGTCTCAGACTGTCTGGTCAGTCACAAGATTTTATTATCATTCCTTCTTTTTCTTGCTAGCCTTCTGATGAAATCCTTTCTTCTATTCTTTTAGTATAGTTTTAATATAATATATATCATAAAATAATAAATCAGCCTTCTGAAACATGGAGTCAGATTCTCGTCTCTTCTCTCGTCCTGGGACCCCTGTGAACACCACCACAGGTGGCAGCAGACTCGGCAGGGCTGTGGATCTGAACCCTGGCTGTTTGTCCCCTTGTCCCTCCTGCCTCCTTATTCCACTCTCATTTCCTGTTGCCACCTTTAGCCTGCCCACAATAAAACTCTGCATGAGCTGGTTCCCTCAGGCATCCATCAGTGCTTTGTCCTTTCTTCCCTGTGTGCCTGTCTCCAGAACAGGACCTGCTCAAGCAGCAGCCCCTTACCATGGGGTATCAAGGCTTTGGGGACTGTGTGGCAAAATGATCAGCATCCTTGGGAGCAGAGGGGCACAGAAGTGGCTGAGTGGGGCAGGAGGAGCTGGGCTCTGCCTCCATGAGGGGCACTGGGCCATAAACCCAGCACAGTGGCTGTCGTTGTGTGTTGGCAAACATGTTGAGTGAGCTCGACTGTTGATTCTGACCATATAAACCAGTGTTGTGGCACTTGTTCAGGTTTGTGCAGGTTTTACAGCTCTTGTTCTGAGAAGTACCCATGTATTTGGTTTTGCTCCTTCCTTCAGGTCTATCTGTTGACATTGGCTCTCCTAACCAGAGCGTTGGGCCATGCCAGGAACATGAGTGTGTGTCTCTCCTTGTGTTTCCCACTTTCCCAGGAGTTATCACCTATAAAATCTCACACACACCCATGGCTGGGACAGGTTTCTGGTGCAGAGGCAGGTGAAAGGTGTCTGCTGGTCCCCACCACTGGTTGGTGGGTTTGGGTTCCCTGTGCTCAGTGACAGGAGATGAGCCACCCACCCTGACAGATGGATGAGCAAAGCTGCAGGGAAGGTCCTGCCCTGGAATTCTGGAGTGGAGTGAGCAAGGTCTGAGGTCTGTAGGGCTGTGATGAAAATTAGGCTGTCAAACCAACTTGGATGTGCAGAGAAGGAGAAGATGCTCTCAGAGCACCATCACGGAGGATATGGCTATGCCTGGTCACCCTCGATGGAGGCACACACTATCACCCACTCCTACTTCCAGTCCTCTTCCCAGCAGGAGCTGCCAGCAGCAGTTGTGCCCTCAGGGACACCTTGGTGCTGGAGGCTCAGAGGGCTTGAGCTCACAGTGATGGTCCCCATCTCTCTCTCAGCACCAGAGCTCCATTACTGTGGGGATGCAGCTGGAATCCCTCTGGTGACTGCAGGATTTTGGGATAGAAAATCTGGTCCAGCCTTGCAGAGCCAGAGTCTGTTTGCTCTTTGACTGCTGGTGCATTTTCACGCCCACTTTCTCTGCCCGATCTACTCCTCCCATCCCTTTGGTGCAGCATCCTGCACCTACTTTTATTTTTTGAGACATGTATTTCCTGAAGTGTCTTGCTGAGTAATCTCTGTTGATGCTCAGGCTGAAGCTTGGACAGGAGCTGTTCCTGGGAGGAATTGCTTGTGGGACCCAGCTTTGCTCAGAGGCCCCAGTGCCTCTGCCCAGGACAGGAGAGCAGAGCCCTCAGCCCCGGGTTCACCCTACATCCCCTACCTTGAAATTCACCTTCCGTGAAAATTCTGCAACATTTGCCATTTCCACATACATTTCTGCCAGGAACCTTGTTTGCTTGAATATTTGAGGAAAGCAAACAGAGAAGGAGCCTGAACACAAACAGTCATGGATGTTTTTTTGCAGTCTCTGTCCTGTTCTAACCCCAAGCCTGCCAGCAGAGATACTTGCAGGCATCCCCTGATGTACCCCTTGGCTCTGCCCTGTGTCCCACTGCTGGCCCTGGTCCTGCTCCAAATACTGCTGTATGTAAAAGAAGCTCACCCAGCCCTTGCTGTCTATGGGACCACCATCACTCACCACCCCTTTGCACTCTTGCTAAGTAAACATTTTTTAATGCCATTTAAGAAATGGCAGCAGATGACTAACAGAGTATGACTGGCAGACCTACATCTGCCCTGCTGAGCTCAGAACATTTCTCAAGCACTTCTCAGGCACTTCCTGAGCCTCTTGCTGCTCACCTTCCAGAGCTGGAGCTCATTTCCTGCTGACAGCAGCCCTCTGGGCTCACTCCCCCTATAAAAATACCATTGTGTTTCAAGCAAAGCTGAAATGCTGCTGGCCCCATAAATGTCTGGAATGAGGTGGGAGAAGTCACAGCCCTGTGGGCAAGTGCAGACACCCTGTGACACTGAGCAGCATCCCCAGCTCTTCCCCAAGGAAACCTTCACCAAGCACCAGCAAACAGCTCTTGGGAGCAGTCCAAGGTGCTAACACAGTGATTGTCCCTTTTGCATCCCAGCAAATATCTGTGCTTATTCCTGGCTGCACCAATATCCTGCTCAGGCACTGGAAAGTGCTGACTTTGCCAGCACCAGTGTTACAGCCACCCCAACATCCAGCAGGGATGGCCAGAGTGGGGAAAAGGAAGGGGGCTGTGCCAGGTGTCCTAAGAGCCATCAGTCCCTGATGGCTGCCAGGCCTTGGACACAGAGACCAAGGACTAAACAGAGGTATTAAAGAGCAGCTGAGGAGGAAAAGCTCAGTTCAGGTCATATCTAGAGGAAACCTGTAAAAATTTCAATGCATCCAAGGCTGAAGGCTCCCCTGGAGGACCCAGGTGTGCCTCCATCAGGCATGCCAGCTCCATGGCCTGTCCTGCTGAGGGCTGGGAGCTGCTGGCTGCCAGGGCATCGCTATGGGCACAGCTGGAGCTCAGCACCACCACTGATGAGTGAGCTCCCCCACTGCTTTGCAAGGGAATAAACTTCCCAGTGACCCTGGGAAGGGTTTGGCCACCACTTTGCCATCTGCAGGATGGTGCATCGCAGCTGCTGTGCCTGCTCTGCTGCCCAGCCCCAGCCCAACCCTACAGAGATGCCAGGGAAGCCAGGCACTGCCCAGTCCCCATCCCACCAAGCCTTCCTCAGCTCTGTTTGGATAACTTTTTCACCCATTTTATTTATGAGGACTCCCCTCCTTCTGCCAACACTCTGAGTTTCCTCTCACTTTAGTCTGGGAGGCCCATCTTGCTTTTTTATTCTCATTATTTCTCTCTCCCCCTTGCCTGGCCCCAGGCTTGCAGCAGGTGCTGGCCAGAGCCTGCTTTTGTTGGGCCACGGGAGCAGATGGGGAGAGCAGCCACAGGTGGGATGGGCAGTGATTCCTCCCCAGCCACCCCACAGCACCTGGCTCTGCCTGCACTTGCCCTGCACTCAGCACGTGGCTCAGTTACTGACTCTCAGACTGAAAAGCTAAAACAAAAACAACTTTAAAAATCATAACTAATAAAAATTATTTTTAAAAAAATTCAGGAGAAAATTACTGTCAGAAATGTTTACCTGCCTGTGTTTAAGGTCACTGATGTGCCAGGGCTGGCAAGTGGCTGCTCACATTAGAGCCAGCTGCAAGTGGGCAGAATAACTTCATCCTAAGTGATTAAAGAGTTTGTTCAGCTCCTCCTGTTGCATGTGTCAGGAGGACAGGTTGCTCACTGCAGAAATGAGGTTGGCTTTGCACCCTGGGGCAAAGCTGGATGCAGGCACCCTGGATGTGGGGACAGCCACACTTGGCCACCCTGCACCACCAGGTCTCCCAGGCTGGTGGGAACATCCCTTGAACCTCCCCTTCTGCAAATGAGCTGCAGGTCAGTCCCTGGGAGCTGGGTGGATCAGGAGCCATCTCCCACCAGCAGCAGGGGCTTCAGCCTGGGGGATGCTCAGCACTGGCTCCTCCTGGGCCAGTTCCCACTCCAGGATCCCACCCTCTGCCCATCTCAGAGGAATCAGTCCTTCCTTTCACCAGCTCACATGTGTCCTTCACCACATGGCTCCTTGCACTTTGTCCAAGCAGCACCAGCTGACACAAAGACACAGCCTGCACTAAACAGACCAAAACCTGGACAGTTTTCTGGGCATTTTCCTGCTGCTGGTTCCTGCAGCTCAGAGGCAGGAGTGAACAGAGCTCCTCCAGAGACCTGGCTCCTGCAGGCTGGGGATGCACAGCTGGATAAAAGCAGGCTAAAACTCAGCATTCTGTAACTGCTTGATCACAACTGCCTGCTCCAGTGACACTACAGCAGATCCTATATAATTCTACACATTTCCATTGCCATAGACCATGGACCCACCAAAATGCTGACATGGCCTGTGTCTGGCCATGGCTCACTGTGGGGTGATGTTACCTGAAATAAAATGATCTGCAGGGCACTAAAGTGCTGGGGGCTGGGGCAAGGAGGCACATGGCAGCATGAATGCCACAACAGAGGTGGGTTAGGGCTGGAGGTCACACACCTGTGAGAGGCTGCAGGTCTGGATCAAGGGAAGCAACCATCTAAAGTGAGACCATGAGCAAAGTGCAAGAAGCTGGTCTGGGAGTCCCACAAGCCCTCCTGGGGCCTGGGTTTGCACACAGAGTACCTGGAAGGTGGGCTGAGCAGGGGCTGCACACTTGTAAAAGAGAAGAGGAGCAGGATATGAAAAATAGAACGAGGAAAGCAAGGTGGTTTGGTGGGGAGCCCCATGGAGTGTGATGGAAAGCCAGAGGAAGCGATGGAGAGCCCTTGAGAGTGATGGAGAGCCATGAGGATCTGATGGAGAACCTCTTAACTGTGAGATCTCAACTGCTGGGATCTCACTGCACAGACAGGCCATGCCCAGGGAACAGGGTTCCCAGAACCCATGGGACCAATCCAGCTGTGTGGGGATGCTGCCACACAGGCACAGTTGTCCCATCCTGAGGATAACCATGGGCTGATGTCAGCCCAGGCAAGGGCGCCTGTCCCCAGGGGTCCACGTGCATTTGTTGGCAGCTGGCATCTGTCACAGCCAAGGAGCACAACATGGGGCTGCTCCAGGCTGGTGCCCACTGCACCACCCTGGGAGCACAGACACAGGCCTGGCAGGCATCTCGCTGTGGCCAGGTGACTAGGCAGCATTGTGCCACCTGATGCTGTGCCCTGCAGAGGCTGGAGGCTGCTGCTTGTCCAGGCACTCCACTCCCTGCTGGGAAAGCTGCCCAGCCGTAACGCCGGCCCTCGGCGGGAGCACGGCGCTGGCAGGTGCCCGCTGTGCCCACTCACAGCCCGGGCATGCCACGGGCCACCTGCAGCCTGTGTGTCCTAGGGCAGCACTTCACCTCCTCTAAATGCTGCCACTTCTGCTGTGATCCCAGCAGCAGCAGCAGCAGCAGCCCCTCTGCCAGCACGTGGGGCCGCTCTGCTCCCTCAGGCACGTGCCTTCCTCTTTGGGTCAAGCAGAGTGAAAGAGAGAAAACGCACATAGAGGATTTACATCACATCCAAATCAGCCAGAACCCTTCTCCTGCCTCCACCTCCAGCCTTGCCTGAGGCGGGGGGAGCACGGTGGGGCTGGGGGCTGCTGCTGGCCGCTGCCAGCCCTGCTCCCCGAGCGACGCCAGGCCGGCAGCGCGGGCGCTGGGAACGCTGTACTCACCATATGGAGCCTCCATCTTAGCGCTTAGCTGGGTGCCTACATTGACCATGTCTCGCCGGCTACCGCTATGGGGACTTGGGGCGAAAACCAGAGGAAGTAGAGGAATAAAAAAGAAATGTAAATAAATAAATAAAAAATGTCTCTCACTAAGGAACTAGGTGAAGGCAGGAGGGAGCGCGGAGAGGCAGGGCGAGGAAACCTGCCTCTCCTGTTATCTTATTGATTCGCTTAATCAGGGCTAATGTGGGTGGAGATGTTAAATAGTAACCAAGCTCTTATGGAAACCAATCTGCAAGGTGCCGTTGCTGTAGCTATAGTAACTGCTGCCAAGCTAGAAACTCAAACACGGCTTTTACTGGACTCTTTTGGGGCTCCTGCTTGCAGATGGTGTCAAGGCCGGGGCAGCCGCCGGGCTGGGGTTCACCCCTGGCCACGGGGAGTGGGGGCAGCCACATCCAGCTCTGCAGTGCCCCAGGCGCTGCTGGGTTTTGTGCCATCATCTGCCCGAGGTGGGAAAACCAGGTCTGAGCCTGTGTACTGCAAAGGGAAAACACAGCCTGGGGGGCCAGGGGCTGTGGGACAAGTGTAGGGACTGGCAAGGGCACAGCAGAGCCTGGCTGAGGCACAAGAGGCAAAATGCCCAGGCCACGAGTTGGAGCTTGTCTGCCTGGTGCCAAACCAGAGAGGTTGCTTGGGGATGCTGTGGTGGATGCAGGGTGATAGCCTGAGCACAGGATGCTTGCAGCTCCTCCCTGTCTCTCTCTGTTCCCCAAATCACAGGTGCCACAGCCACTTATGGTTATCTGTGCTCCTTCTGGGACTGCTGCATCCAGGACTTCATGGTAGCAGATGTGCAGATGGGCTCCCCATGAGGCTGTGGCAGCCCCTGTGCCACTGGGGGCTCCATGTCAGGAGCAGTCTGGGCTGGCAGGGGCTGTGCTGAGGCCAGCAGGGCCATGTGCAACAAGTGTTGCTGAGAGGACACCAAGTACCTGGGGAATCCAGAGCTGAAGCTGAAAAAATGATTATCCATCAGCAAAGAGCCTTCCGTATCTCCTGTACATCTCAGGAAGAGACCAGGCTGGAGGAGGCACAGAGAGGTACTTCCCAGTCTCAGGATCCCCCCCAACACCTCAGCTATTGAAAGCCTGCAGCCCTCAGAGGCCAAATTAAGGATATCTGCTCTTCTGGAATGGAAAAGCACATCCCAAGGGAGCATGCAGTGGGGAGAGCGCTGCTGGATGCAGAGGGCTGCAGCACAGGAATCCACAGCTGGATGCTCAAATCCAAGAACTTGTAATTCAGGAACCCCTGAGTTTGCTGAGTGCTGAGAGGTTCTAGAGGAGGAGGGGATGTGGATATTGGGGTGCTCAGTGGCACGGGGGGAGAGGTAGAGCAGTGGGATGGTGTGGGACAGCATGGGCGGGACACTGAGTGTGTGGCCCTTCAGCGTCATCACCAGCCCGTGTCCCAGCAGTGCTGGCTTCTCCCACACGATGGAGCAAAGCGCCCAGGCATCTCCTGTGCCCGTAGCCCGTGGCCCCACCAAGGGCTTCTGCACCCCTTTTGCTGCTTACACCCCAAACCAGAGCAGAGTCACTGGCTCGGTGTTACCCCGAGGCTTCAGGCTGCGAGTGAGGGAGAACCAACACAAGCATGGGGGTCTCCAGGCTGCTTTATTGGGGGGCTCAGAGCTGGGGGCCCCACGGTCAGAGGGGCTGCTGTGAAGCGGGAGCATGCTCAGGGCTCCCCACTTATCCAGCTGCTCACCACGAGGGGAACATCTTGGAACACTTACACCAGCCTTAGCACCGAGGGGAAAACCCCCTGAGTCTGCAGAGCAGGGACCATGCCAGCCAGCCCCACTCCCTCCATGCACCCCTACACCATCCCCATTTCAGAAAATAGGGACCTGAACTGCCTGTAGTTCCCCCAAAGTGGGAAGCAGCCAGACAGCACTGCTGGAGATGTGTGTTAGAAAAGCATTTTCCTACGTGGCATTAGGATGAAGCAGGTGGGACAGCCAGGCTGCTGGGGGGGTCAGTGTTATAAATAATTCTTGTTCGCCCCATCTCCATTGCCAGGGCTCCTCCTGGGGCTGCAGCCCTAGAACCAGCTGACTTGGTTGGATTTGACTCCGCTGAAGCACATGTTGTTGGAGCAGCCCCCGCCGTAGCTGGGGGGGCAGGCCGAGCACGGCCGCCCCACCTTGTAGGGCGCTTCTCCCAGCCAGTTGCCCCTAAAAGGAGAGGAGAGCATCACCTCTGAGCATCATCATCCCACTGGTGACACTGCTGGGGGGAGGGAGGATGGCACAGGGGGGCTCTCCCAGTCACTTACTTGATGGCATAGTTGCAGACCAGGAGGATGGCGTGACGCCACGTGCTGCCCCACACCCGCACGTTGGCACAGGTGCCCAGGGCACAGCCCAGGCGGCTCGAGGTTGCCCACACCATCTGTGCCAGGACAGAGAACACACACTGTTGGTGTCCATCCACCCAGACATCCCACAGCTGATAGCCCCAGGATGCCAGCACAGGGCTCTGTCCCCTCAGGGAATTGCATCCCAGCTGCCCCAATCCCTTTGGCTGGATCCTGACCCATCACAGGCAGTGCTTTGTTACCAGAGAGTGACTTATTGCTCTCTCTCTCCTACCTGAACCTGCACTGCTCTACACAGGATTGCCTTGCCAAGCTCACATCCATGAGCAGCAGAGTCTGGGTCACTGCTCCAATTTACCCAAATTAGCTCCTAAACCTCACACTGAATCATGGCCAGCAGCTTACCCTGCGCACAGGGAGGTCAAGCAAAGACTAAAGCTCCTCCTAAAGCCTCTCCAGGTTAAATCTCTTCCATAAAAAGTGTATGTTGCCCTTTTGCAACTGAGAGCATCCCTGAGTATCCTCATGGATGAGCCACATGGGAATGAAGATGCTCAGGTAAAGGTTGGAGCCATGAAGAAGAGGTAATTAGGGGCTGACACAGCTCTGATGCCAGGCAGAGGAACAGAGGAGTTCTCCACCTTGTGCTAGCCCGGCTGTGTGGGGATGTGCCAGGGGATGAAGAGGTTGCATTCCCAGGGAGCCAGAAACAGCTGGGTGCTATGAAGCTGCTCCATCACAGAGAAGAGGATTCATGCTTGGCAAAAGTACAAAGCAGCTTTTTTTTTTTTTTTTTTTTTTTTTCTCTTCACCACCTTTAAGTTGCCAGAGGTGCAGTGAAGAAAGAAAGGCCAAAGGAGAGGGAAAAAAGCTTTTTAAAAAATTGAAACCTCCTTGTCAACTGGCCAGAAGGTCCCAGCTGCTCCTCCAGTGGGTTGTGAACCCCTGGGACCTTCCTGCAACAGCCCAAATGCTGGAAAAGCCCAGGGTGGGAGGGCATCTCTGGCATCCCTCCATCGCTGGCATCCCTGCCAGGGTTTGACCTGCCTGATCTGAAGCTAGAGCTGCCAGGGTTTGACCCTGGATCCCAGCTGCTGCTGGCAGAAGAGCTGTGAGCTGCACAAGGCCCCCCTTTGCATCTGGAGCCCGGGGGGCTGCAGTGCTCACCTGTGTGTAGTGGCTGCAGACAGAGCCGCTGCACTTGGAGGGGCAGCGGGGGTTGCACTCCCGGGGCTGGGGGAAGGAGTAGTGCTGCTTCTCCTGGTGCCAGGATTTCACCATGTCCAGGACAGAGCGGTACCTGCAACGGTGCTACAGCTAAGGTGGATCTCCTCCACATCAGGGGTCATGGGTGAAGGAAAGGAAGGGAAAGATCCACACTGAGGAAGTGGAGGAGAGAAATTATTTGGGGCCAGGGCTCATTGGGAACAAGCATTGATGGGAAAAGGGGGGGTAAGGACATCCTTGTGCCAAGCCCACTTGTGCTCGAGGCCAGAAAACCAGAGACACCTGAGCACTCAGCCACATGGAGGAGATCCAGGACCCATATCCCCCTGGTCTGGGTGCCTGGCAAAGAGGGGAATAATGGCAAACTTCCCAAATGAGCAGCAGGCACCTCTGCTTTCCTGTATTTACCCATCTGCAAGAGCTGGACCTTCCTCCTCCACCCTGGGGTCCTTGACGTGCCTCTCAGCTCTATCTCACTCCATGCAATGCCAGCTCAGAGCCCCTCTGCTCCTTGACTGAGGCACTGCTGCTGCTCCTCCTGCAGCACTGTGGGGTGTGGGGCTTTCCCAGGAGCTCAGTGTGCCTGCAGGGCACTCACCTGCCCGATTGGATGGAGAGGTTCTGTCCCACATACTTCATCAGCTCGGGGGGGCCGTGGTCCCACAGGCAGCGCGCAGCCCACGCCTCCGCTGCCCTGGCCAGCCGCTCATCCCACACCTGGCCAGGGAAAGGAAAAGGGCAGGCAGGAGTTTTGGATTCCCAGAGGAGGGAAGAGCTCCCTTGTGCTATGTGGGCTTTCTGAGCACCCCTGAATGTCCAAAAAACACTGACTCATGTATCAGGCTTGAGAACAGGCAGTCGAAGGAAGCACAGCAGCATTTCCAGGAGCCATGGACCTCCCCAGCTGCTGCCACAGCTCTGCCACACAGCATAGCAGAGCAGAGATGCCCTGGAGTGCTGCAAGCCCTGTGTGTGTGACTCCCTCCAGGAATGAGCTCCTGCACAAGGTGGAGCTGAGCACAGGGGTGAAACCCTGCAGCCCACACAGCTGTCCCAGGCCTCAGTGCAGCCCTGACCGGTGAGCACAGCTGGTTCCTTCATGCATTATTTAAAGCTCCCTCACCCATCCTGAACGCCTCTGGGGAGATGCCTGTGTGAGTTGCTTTGGAAGGCAGGAATTTAGGCCAAGCAAGAAGCAGTGCAGGATGCTCCTGGGCATGTCTGACCTGCCCTGGTACCCAGCAAGCTGGGCTGCTGTGTGCTTCTCCAAACCACATCCAGGGACCACCCAGCTGCTCCCTCAGAGCTGGTCCCCTTCCTGGGAGCAGAGCAGCATGTGGCACCTCCTGCCCTGAGGGTCCTGCCCTGTGTAGGCTGGAAATAGCTCCCCTTGGAGGACCCTTAGGGCTGGGTTAGAATTTCCAGGCAGGGTGGAGAGAACCTGGGGAAAGCTCTGCCCAGGGTGACCCTCATCTGGAGTTGCCCACCTGTCAAGGCTGTGCATCCCCTCCTTGACTCACTCCTGAACGTTTATTCTTCTGGGAGCTGTCACCCCTTGGAACACTCAAAAGGGACCCTGGAGATTGTGATGGGATCATCCCTCACAGATGCAATCAGGGGAAGCTCCTACCTGGGCTTTGGGTTGGGACCTGAGCTTTTCATGCTTGTAACCACCTCCCAGATGTCCCAGACACTGGCCCACAGATCCTAAGTCTGCCCTCATGGGGAAACATCTCTGTGCTGGGACTCCATGCCTCCTGCACAGAGGCTGCATGAGTCTGCTTAGCTCCTGGGACCCAAGAAATCCCCCAGGGCACGTGTTCAGCCAGGAACCTGACATCCCTCCTAGGCTGGGGCTCCCACATCAGAAGTGAGCCCCTTGATCCCACCAGAGCTGTGGACTACCCTGCCACAGCCCAACTCACCATGTATTCCATATTGGCAGCGGGGGGGGACACCTGTGCCCTCACTTGGTTGTGGTAGTCCAGAATGACACTCATGTCCTGGGGGGACAGGAATCTCTTCCGCCGGCCCCGCGGGACCCCCTCGCCCCGGAGCAGCCCCGCGGCCGCGCCCGCGGGCGGGGACAGCAGCTCGGTGGCGTTGGGCAGCAGCAGGGAGCTGGACAGCTGTGTCACCCAGCAGCCCAGGGCCGTGAGGTACAGGTGCAGGTGGAGCACGGCCATGCCAGCCCGCCCGCTGGGAACAGCCGGCAGATTTCTGCTCCTGCACGCAGATAAGCAAGGACAAGGGGGATTGCTGGTCCCTGCTGCTGGTGTGCAGATCTAGGAGAGAAAACAGCACAGGCACCACTCAGGATTGCAACCATTGCCCAAAATAAGGTGGAAACAAATTTTCCTTTTCCCTATTAATAATAGTAGTTTTTCTCTATTAAAATATTAATATTTAAAATTAATCTCTTTAATAACCTTATTTATCAGAGCAAACTCCCCAGGACTGTCAGGGATATGCCTGGGGAATTGATTTTCTTGTTTGTTTTTAAAAAAGATAAAATCAGTAGAAAGTCTCCCCTATTTTTTCACTTATGGCACGTACCTGTGGCACAGGGGATAGTTAGGAGTGTGCTGAGAGCCACTGCAGCTGCCTGCCCTGTAACTTCCCAGGAGTTTGGGTTGTTGAATAAATCCCCAGCACAAATAGAAACCTCACACAGATAAAGAAACTCACGGCAAGACTTAAAAGCATTGTCGAGTCGTTAGGATTTAGGTGGAAAAGAAAAATTGCCACTGCAAAAGCCGAGTATTTTATTTAAAAAAAACCAAAAAACGTAAAACGCTGGAATATCCCCTCATCCGCCAGCCGATGCACCTCCTAGCATCCCTGCCAGCCCTTCCCGGAGCAGCGGGAGGATGTTCCCCGAGCACGTACCGTGAGCGCTGCGCTGGGAGCGGCGGAGCCGGGCGGGATGGAGCTGCGGGATCGGGATCAGCCTGCGGGGCAGATGCGGGAGGCTCGGCTCAGCCCCGGCGGGCAGCCCGCTGCGGCCGCTGACGCACAAGCTGCATCCTAACTCTTCCCCCGGGGAACGTGCTGAAGTTTGGAAAGAGCCCTGCCAGGAGATTTATAGGCTGGTGAGTGCCTCGGCGCACACAGGCTCACGCAGGCACAGGAGCCCCGCACGGCGCCGGGGGGAGCGGGCAGAGCACGGCTCGATGGATGCCTCGGCGGGCGGAGGGGCTGCTCCTCGCTGCTGCCTGCGGGTTTGTTCAGGCTACCCACAGGAACAGGTTCCCAAAGTCATCTCTTTGCTGCTCTCCCCTAGCTGGGATCTTGCTGGAAGCAGCGGGCAGAGAAGCGAACCCAGGTCGGTGAGGGATGCACAGGGGGTTTTGCCCCGGTAAGGAAGCAGCAGAAGCCCCAGGGTCACCCCTCTTTGGTGCAAGCTTAGCAGATGGCAGAGATGTCCCTGGTGGCCACACACGTCCCTGGGCCAGCAGCTCTCCCCGTTATAGGTGAAGCCACTTGCTGGGCTGGGCGTCGCCACCTGTGTGTAACCCAAGGGCTGGGACTTGTCACAGCCACAGGGACTCTGCCCATGGCCCCACTACTGACCTGAGCTGGCAGTGCCCAGCCAGGGTTATCTCAGGGGAAAGCTGTGCTCCCTCCACGGTGTCCATGTGTCTGTCCCCAGGGAGGGGAAATGGCTGTAGCATCTGAAAGCCATATCCTGCAGCATCAAGTGTGTTTCCCTACAACATCCCTACGCAGTCACGATGCCAGGGGACAACTGAGTTATTGCAGGTCCCAGAGACACCTTGCCAGCTGGAGGGGCTTCTTGCAATGCCTGTCACATCTTCCTCCCACCGTGCTCAGAGCCAGCACAGGTGGCCATGTGTGACCTGCTCGCTGCTGCCATCCGCCCATGCTACAGTGCCCCAGGTGAGCAAGGTGCTGGTCCCCCTGTGCCTCACCAGCTTTGGGTTCACCACAGGCAGCTTTGGAGCCAGGATCTGGCTCTTCAGTTGCATCAAGAGGAGCACCAAGGCCAAACTCCCACTCCTCAGCTGTCAAGGGGCACAGAGATGGAGTGCAGGGAGGAGAAGGCAGTTCCATAGCAGCAGCGGGTCACTGCTTCTCATGCCCACAGCTCTGACTGACAAGAACTGAGGATCCCAGCCCCATAGCTCCTGCCTGTGCAGGGACTGACAGCATGTCCCAGAGCCTGGCTGGCTGCACCCAGCTGCCCCAGAGACCTGCTGTGCAGCAGAAGCTGACCAGGGGCTCAGGGAGGCGCAGACCTGAGCATGGAGCAGGAATAATGCCCAGGTGCTGAGCTGATGTGCTGTATCAGTACAGCCTCACCCTGCTGGGAGCCTCCAGCAAAAGAGACCCCTTTGTTCATTTTTTCTGGCATTGTCTCTCTCATAAAGCAATTCAAGGTGCTGTGAGCCCTGGGGAGCTGCTGAGACATGTGCCAGAGGGGTATTCCCCATCCAGCAGGTGGGATGATGTTTGTGCCAGTGAGGAGACAGGGAAAAAGCAGCTGGGGCATCTCTGGCCCCACTGCAGCACTGCAGGAGGGGATCCCTCAGTGCAAACAGCAGCAGCACCCCATGAACCAGCAGGGCTGGGTATCCTGTGGGGAGCTGGGCTGTGCTGTGGATGGCGCTGGGAATGCCAGGGTGGCTCCCATAGCCCTCTGAGTTTCCTGCCTGTTGTAGGGTTTAACCAGCTCAGCCTCACCTTCCAGCACCAGGTCACCCCAAAACACCAGCCACCTCTCCACAGGTGCTGGGCAAAGTGCCATCCCCAGTTTGCCAGCTCTGCAGACACCCCTGTTTCACGTTCATCTATGGAGACAGGTCTGTCAGCTCCAGGGACCAGCAGCAGGACAGTGCTTTGTGCTGCACCAGGGGGGCAGGCACTGGTGCTGCCTCCCTCCACTCAAACCTGGATATCAAATCTCTCATTAGCGAGGCTGGTAAAGGCAGTTTCATTCCCAGCAGATTAAAAAGGCAGATGGGGACATGCAGCAGTGATCTTAACTGGGCAGACTGGGAGGTGCAGCTGCTGCCAAGTGCACACTGAGGTACGGACTCTGGGGCTGTGTTGGGGAGAGGATGGTTTTTAATGATCTATTATTTCACAGAAGACAGAGCCCTGAGCAGCAAATGCTCATCCAACACTGTGAACTGCAAAGCTTTTAATTTGGGGGGGTTTTTTTTGAGTTTTTGTCTCCTGGGAGCTCAGGGAGATTGAACCCACCGCAGCTCCCTGTGCCACGCAGCAGCTGAGCCTCTGAGCAGAGGCAAGGCGAGGGTTTTGTCTTGGGTGCAGATTGAAAGCACTGCTTAATCAGCACTCCACGAGACAATCCAAATTCCAGGAACTGGAAGGGGTTTGTGTCCCTGCCAGGCGTAATATCCTGCAGCCCAGACTGGCCCGGCTGCCAAAGCACACGGTATCTGCAGCGAGGACCTCGCTGGAGCCAAGAAGCACATGCATTCAGCTGGATACAGCCACAGCAGGCAAATTCCCTTTCTAATGAGCATCAGGGGGAACAAAAAAGATAAATCACTGCGTTCAAGCACTCTCTTGGCAGAGACACCCTCTGATGCTTTTATGACCAACAGACAGCAGCTTGCTCCAGAATAAGACATAATGGGACTTGCAGGATTTCTCTGTCATGTTTATTTCTCCCATCTGTTGGCTTTGGGCATCACCCATCACCCACATTCCAAGGTGGCAGACGGTGACATGAGCCCATACAGGACTGAGCAGGGCTTTGCCCTTTGCTGACGCCAGGATCTGCTGTGCTCCCTGAGCCTCCTGATGCCTGGAGCAGGTTTATGTGGATTTCCATAGCAGGAGACTTCTCATTTTGGGGTAAAACACAATGAAACCAGGGTCCTGTCTGAACAAAACTTTCCCCAGGCAATGCACAAAGTCTTTTGCTCGAGTAAAATATTCCCCTCCTATCAACTGACAGAAAGGCTCATTTTCCATCTTTGCTGAATGATGTTCCTTTCCCCCAGTCCCACCCCAAACATCAAGAGCACCAGATACCTTGGTGCCCACCCTGGCAGGGAAGGAAAGTGGGGCTTTTGGTGGATGTTTTTATTTATGGAGTCCTGTAGAGGTCCAGCATATCCAGAGCTTGGTTCCTCCTGACACATCATGAAGGGAGATCTTCCTTCTGACTTGGAGCTTGGAAGATTTGATCTCCACATCTTGTGACTTGAGTAAGCCCAGGCTGGGCTCCTGTATGTTCTTTTGTGATCTTCCAGGAGTGAAACACCCACTGAGGTATAACAAAACTGAGATCAGTCCTGAAGTCTGAGGGCTCCAAAGTCATTCTTCTTCCTATTTAGGAGTTCTTTGTAAATGCTGAATCCCTTACTGAGCTAAGCTGAACCTTAGAGGTTCAGCTACTGTCAGACCTCACGCTGAAGAGGTGACCATCAACAGGGACAGGAGCTCTCCTGGAGCCTTTCATACAATGCCCAGCATATCCCTCTGCTCCAGGTGTAATGTCCTCTTATAACCCACAGTTCCTGCTTGTGTATTTGCTAAGGTGAAGAAAAACCTTTCCCATTTTGTATATAGTGATGGTATAGAGAGCCATCAGGTGAGAGTGTGGGCAGGAGCCTGCACATGTGGGTCTGACCACCCAGGCACAGAGCAGCCTTGCCCTCAGTCTGGCTCCTGACCCCTCTCCAAAAGGGATGTGGGCTCTACAATTGGCTCCTTTTAGTGGTGCAGCTGGCCAGGACTAATGCAGTAAAACCCACTTGTTTTGGGGTATTAACTAAGGTGTCCCTCAAGGCTGGCATGGTCCTCCATGAGCCCCTTTGTGAACAGGTGGGTCTCAGCCCCCCACCTCTCCCCTGTGGCACTGTCAGAGCTGTGGCCCCACCATCAGCCTGTGAGGAAACTCTGATGGCCAATGGCTCCAGCCAGCACCAAGATATATTTGGAACCTTTGAAAGGTGAGAAATTTTTCCACTAGCTCTAGAAATAAACATCTCTGAAGTCAAGCTCTGTGGACAGTAGTTGCTCGCAAAGGTATTTTTTTACAGTAACTGGGCTAAGTTTAGAAATTCACTTAAATAACATGGAAGCTCCTCTCAGCACAATTTGGAAGATAGTTAATTTGCTGCTTGCTAACAAATGGTTGTTTAGCCCGGTGCTGTGGGTGTGTGATGGTCTCACTGCACACTACCAAGGGGAGAAGAAACTCTCAGCTCAGTGGGAAGAGAGACCCATCACACCCTGAGTCAGCTGAGACCAAGACAGACCCAGACCTTGGAGCTGAACATCAGCTGGGAGCTCCTCAGCAGCTGCAGCCAGGCTGGGTCCTGAGACCCCCTGCCCCAGAGCAGTGCTGTGCCCACCCTCCATCCCCACTGCACGCCCACAGCTGCCCCAGCAGGTGCAGCCCTCATCCAGCTGTGCCCACGGGCCCGTGCCAGAACCAACAGCCCTGGAAACACAGCACTGGTGGGGTTTTTACCGTGCTGCTGCCAGATTTGTGCATGATTGTTTTCCAGGCTCAGTGGTGGGAAACCCATCGCTCACACCCAGGAGTCCTGCTGGGAATTTCCCACCTCACCAGCCTGCACAAAATTCATCATCTGGGGTGAGCTGAGATCATGTCTTTCCTCATGAACTGACACAACCACTGTGTAGTGGTTGGGAGTGGTCCAGCAAAGGGCTGGATCAGCTGCTGGATGGGGGCTAGTGCATCCCAGCCCCGAAGGCCCAGACCCAGGGAAGTGAAGTCAGGACACCCTGGCAGCCTCACCGTGTAATTTTCTTGCTTGGACGGGGGTGTGCCACAGCTTGACTGCAGCCCCTGTGTATTCACTCCATTCCCTTATTTTCCAAGACCAAAATTAAGATAGAAACTGAGCACCTGGCACTGGTTCACAGACAGGTTTTTCGTGGCTGCACAGGGAGGTCTTGTTCCCATTGCTCCTCTTCTTGGGGTGGCCTCACTGCTCACATGCCCATAACTCCACTGGAGCACCAGCAAACATCCCACCTCTGCAAGGTTCCTTGTCTCCAGCTGAAAAAAGGTTTTCACTGTAGAAAAACGCTGCCAGTGCTTGTTTGTTTGGCTCAGATTAAATGACCGGGGCTAAGAGAGATTCTGCTTTTCCTCCCTGCCTCTGAAGGAAGAGGGCGATGTTTGCAGTGTTTTTTCATGCCCTGGGATGTTAGGATGGGTGTAAATTCTCCCTGGGGTCTGCCTGGGGCAGGGAGGGGGAGATGCAGCTTAGGTGGGTGATGATCATCCAAAGCTTGGGGGGATTTAAAAGCAGGCTCTGGTGAGTGCAGGAAGGCGGTGCAGAAGGAAAGGCAGAGCACAGGAACTCTCAGGGACATCCAGAGGTGATTCAGGGGCTTTGGGTGTGTTCACATTTCTGCACAAGGCTGGGAACCAGCAGCAGTTCAGCTCTCCCCAGCAGTGCTGGGGCAGAGCGAGCAACTCACAGGTGACACGGGGATGAAATCCAGAAGCTTTCCATCTCCAGAGTGACACTGAGCAAATCACTTTCCATACATAATTCTCTGCCCATACTCTCCCATCTTGATTGATCTCACCTACCAGAGGGCTCTGAGGGGTTCCTGTGATCTGTCCTGCATCAGAGCCAGTCCAGCCCTTCCAGGTGAGCAGGGCAGGACTGTGCAGGATTTCTGCAATATCTGCCAGTTCCTGGCATGGAAGCTGAAAGGAGCCTATGATATTTTTCTTCACTTTTAAAATCTCTTGCTGTACCTGCACATCTTGGGCCTTCCTGACTTCTGCCTACAGAAAGTGAGAAGTTTGATGGACATTTTGTATTTCCCCTCCACTCTCCCATGTATCTCCCAGATGTATTGTGAATCTTTACCAAGAAATCTCCTTTTTTTATGGGACTTCCAAGCTTTCCCACATCCAGATGGCTGCATCCAAGCCAGCAGATTTCTCTCTGCCTAGACATGAAATTTCTCAGGTACAGCCATGGAGGCTCAGAAGTTTGCAAGAACCACTTTGCTCAAAGCTGGAAAAAATTTGGGAAAGCAGCAATTGAGACTCTTGGGATGTTCTGTAAAATGGGAGAGATTGTCTCTACATCTCTCTCAGAAGGGAGACACACTTCTCAGGGTCTTTCCTCCCTGACCAGAGGACATGCTGACATGTGAGTCCCAGAAAATCCTGGAAGTGGGACACCTCCTCTGAAGGTGAGTGCTCTGAGGCTGGTGTGAGTGCTGGCAGCTCCACTGTGATAGAAGGAGTGGAATGGGGGATTCCTGCAGCTCACTGGCATCTCTGTCCGTCACTCAGGCTGTGTCCACACCGTGACACAGAGACCTGACAGTGGCTTGTGCTGACACACCCACGTTGGTGTGACCTTGCCTGTGAGCCACGAGCAATGGGGAGGAAAGAGCAGCAGAGCTGGGGACACCCCAGTGCCAGGAGGTTTGCCTAATACTTATTTGATGTATAAAAATATTTTGATCAAAAATATATGCATCAAAAATATTTTTTTGATATATAAAAATATTTTGATCTTTGGATGTAGCCACCAAACGTGCTGGAAATTCCCTACAGCTCAGATCATACCCTTCCTATTCACACTTGAGTAGAGCTGGGGGGAAAATGTGTGACCTCCAGAGGTTTTCAGGTGCCTGAGCTTGTGGTGGCCCATGAGGACCAGGGCTGATGAGGTTCATGCTGTCTTGATGCCCCTCCTGTGCTTTCCCTGCCCTGAAACCAGGGGAGGTGAGAGTACAGTGCCCCAAGCACGGGGAGGGAGCACCCCCAGAGCCTCCCCCACCATTTCCCAGCCCGTGTCCCTCAAAGACACCCTCAGGGGCTTTGCATAGACCCAGCTGGACCCTGTTACAGCCCTTGCACTTCCTGTTGTGTTTTTAACATCCAGCTGAGGGTTTCTGGCTAGAGAAAGGGAGGGTGGCATTGCCCCAGGGACCGTGTTGGAGCAGTGAAGGTGCAGGGTCAGGTTTGGGAAGGGGGTGAGGAATTAGCCCAGCCCCATCCATTTGCATTCATCTCACCTGGTGCTCAGCTGTTTCTACTTTTTCCCTTCCCTTTTTTTTTTTTATTGAAGCTGCATTTTCATGCTGTGCTGATAAGCAAGAGGAATCCTGGGGGTGGCTGAGTGTGTCTGAGTTTCCCCCTCCAGCAGCTGCTGCAGTACAGACATCATGGGCAGAGCCCTCTTTCCCAAACACCCTGAGTCCCCCTGCAGTGGGTTGGTGGGATGTCAGAAGCCAGAACTTGATAAATTCATGGGTGTTCTATGGTGTGGTGTCTCCTGGAATAGGTGACTCACAGTGTTCATGGTTGAACCTGCAGCAGCAGGTGGGACATACAAAGTGCTCTCTGAGCAGCTGATGCCCATCTGATGCCCATCTGGCATCAATGAAGTTGTTATAAAGCTGCAGCAGCAGTGCTGGGAGCAGGACTGGTCTTCTTCCCAGACAAGAAAAGGATTTTTCCCCTCTGCCTGCTCCAGTGATGGAAAGGATGAGGTGAGTGCAGGAGTTCATGGACCGTGCTGAGGGGAGGCCTCCAGGTCTCCTGGCAGTGTTTTGTGTCTGCCCAGCTCCTGAAGTGGCTCAGTAAATCAACAAGGCTCCCCTCTGTGCCTGCTGAAACCCCTCCAGCCGTCTCACACCAGTGACTGCTGAGCTGATGAGGGGGGTTAATTGACTCTGACAAATATTTACCTGTTTCTCTGGTTTGCAGAAACCTCGCTCCAGCCCCAGCTTTGAAGTGCAGTTCAAAGCCCCAGCAATGCTGACGTCCTGGGAGGATGGAGCTCACCCCAGCATGCAAAACCTCTCCTCTGAGAGGAGGCAAATGCATCCCCCATCCTCCTCCTCGGGCACCAGGTGCAATCCTGGCATTTTCCATCATCTCACAGGGTCCTGCTCATCTTCCCACTCCAGAGCAAGATCTGCTTTGCCAGTTGTTTGGGGCCTACATTAAATAACCAGCCCAAAGAAAGGCCTTGTTCCAGCAGAGACAGAACATGTTACACATGTATTTTTGTTCCTGACTTCTGAGTGGTGTCAACAGAGATTGGGCTGAGTTGCACATATGTGGTGGGCTTATACTTAAAAAAAAATCTTGTTTGAACTGTACAAATAAACACTTGTGAAAAGAATCCTGTTTCCTTAAGTGAAGTTGGTAAATGCTCTGATTTAGTTAAAGCATTAGGATTTGGCTTTAATTTTATTTTTCACCAGAATTAAACTAGACGAGGAAAAAAAAAAGTTGTTTATTCTCAGAACAGGTAGAGCCTAAGCAGGAGGAGCACAACACCCATCACCTACCACCTCCTCCTTGGGCTGCTGGTGACAGGGGCTGGTCTCTGTGCACTGTTGACCACCCTCCACACCTTCCTTCCACTTGGCAAGGTGCAGGCTGGGTTGCTGTGTTTTGGGAGATGCTGTGTGCCTGGCAGGCTGGGATGTGCTTCCTTGGTGAACACCAAGAGCAGCCAGGCTGGGCCACCTCACACTGCAAATTTGGGGCAGACTGTAATGAACCAGTCATGGTCCTGCCAGCCCCTCGAGCCTGACAGTGAAATGCCAGGAGATGCCTTGAAGAAGGTTCAGGAGCTCAAGAACTTTCACTTCAGGCTCAATCTGCTTGAGATGTTTGGGAGCATTTAAGTCTATTGGCAGTTCTGTTCATGGGGCTCCAAAACTCCTGCAGATGATAAAGAGAAGGGTCCTGGATGGGAAAAAGTGGGAAAAACTGGAGCCCAGGCACCAGAACAGGTCTGAGCTTCTATTTGGGGTAAATTTATTCCTTCCCTCCCCTCACCCTGGGGATGGCTGAGCTGGGCATTGCTCAGCACCTCATGCTGACACATCCTCTCACCTTGGTGCCTTCCTGCCCCTCTTGTCTGTCAGGTGCCACCCATGCCACCCATAAAATAAATTTATTTATTTATATAAATAAATTCCATGGCCTGGGGCATCCTGGTTTCTTCTGCCAGAGGTTGAAATATGGGGCAGCCTGGTGGTGAAAGCATGGCAAGGTTAGCAGAGATGTAGAGCTCACTGAACACAGGGAATGCATAGGTAAAAAAAACCAAACAACCCTTAAAAATAATAATTTATAATATTGGGCATCCAAATTAAGCCTGTGACAGAATTGAGTGCACTGGCTCTTTGGCATACCCTTTGAACATCTTTGTAATTATTATTTTTTTGTCTGCAGAGCATTTCAATGGTCATTGTGGTCAGGAAAAATCCAAATCACATTTCCAGCCAACACTTTTATCATTATCCAAGCCAGTAAAGCTCAGATTAAATATTATGTATACATATATTTTAGATTTATACTTAAATATTTATAATTATACCTTGGACTGAAATAGCTCATGTTTTGTGGCTGGCTGTACCTGGTATCCAGTCAAGAAACCAGGACTGTGAACTGTGGTCCTGCAGCTAATCAACACAAAGTCACTTCCAAATTTTACACTCTGATTCTTTCCTGCAAATATATGAGCTAAAAATGCAACAGTGACGTTTGAAAAGTCCATATTTCTGAATTTGAATTAATAAGCACAGTTTCCTTCCCATGTTTGATCAGTTGCAATAAAAAGTAGTTTCTTAATCTAAAAATAAATTAAAAAGCAATGTTTTGGTAGAGTACCTTGAGGGCCACCCAGCAAATGGTTTTGTGGAAGTTGTCATTGAGTTTTGTGTGATCTCTAATCTGTGCTTGATAATCCTTATAGAATGGGAATAAAAGGGAACAATAAATGATGCTTTTAGTGCATGGCTAACAGGAAGGTTAATTGGTCTGGGCAGGAATTAATTCCCCATAACTGCTGCTGGGAGAGCACTGCCCACTCAGCCTACAGGGAAAAACTTCTCAGCAGCTACCCCTGAAAGAAAACACATCGAGAATCAGATTAATTCAAATGCACAGGTGTGGGGATGAGGAGGTTCTCTGGCAAACATGGAAGGTGTGAATTATGTGTTGTGGGAAAAAAGGGGAATATTTCATCGAGGAGCTGCAAGTGCAGCCACCACAGCTGCTCAAGGAAGTCAGGCAATTAGAGATAAACATGAGTAATTAAGATCATTTTATGCCCAAGTACATGTACCCTTAATCACAGGAATTATATATTTTTTCACATGTAATCTCATCCCCACTTCATCTGCTAATGGCCTCCTTAATCTGTATTCTATGCAGAGTAGCTATTTTACATCCTTGTGAACTCTGCTTATTTTTAAGCTCTTCAGACCATCATTGCAGCCCTCTGCAGCCTCACCATTTTCCCTGAGAGCCATTTAGGAGTGAGAAGAAAAGAATCTCTCCCATACTCTGCTCTGGGTGTGGGGATACAGAGCCTAAGGGTCTGTGGCTGGGGAGGGAGTTTGTCAGAGCCACAAATTAAACTCATGTTTCTCACAAGACCATTCTCTCCTGTAAATCAAACCCTGTCATTAGTCTGCTCTGCTGTGATCTAGCTGTGCCAAACAAGAAATGTAAATATTTTGTAGCAAGAGGTATTAATTTTTAGCATTAATAAAGTTTGCACCACTGAAAACTGAATTGGTTCTTTCTTATGCTTTGCCCCATATACCAAAATATTTTGATCTTTGGATGTAACCACCAAACGCTGCAAATTCCCTACGGCTCAGATCATACCCTTTCTATTCACTTGAGGAGAGCTGGGGGGAAAATGTGTGACCTGCAGAGGTTTTCAGGCTGGGTCTAGCTGGGTTCACTCTGTCTAAATTTCCTGGAGTAATTTCCACATCTTTTTCTGAAATTCCTGGTGCTTCAGGACAGGGAAAGACCTTTCCCATTTATTTGGGCAGCCACACAGGTGATGAGTTACCAACATGTCCCTTCTGTTTCCCAGCTCATCATCTCCATTTTAAATAACACATATCCCCTCTCAGATCAGCCTTGGCTCTGCCTGGACCCATGGCAAGGCTGGGGCTGGTAGGAAGAGCATCCCTTCCCATCAGAGATGGGCAGCAAAGATCCAGGCCAGCTTGAGAGAAAGGCTGCTGTGCCTCCACCCTGGGCTGCATTTCAAAGGCATCACTGACACAAGGGAACAAAGCCCAATATTATTTTTTGATCTCTGTTCCTAAGCCAGCAGTGAATAGAGAAGGCTGAGGAGCTCAAAGCACTGAGGCTGATGGAAGTGTCTCAGCAAAGGGCCAAAACTATCTTAACTTCAAGCTTAAGCTCCCATTAGGCAAAGAAAATACAGCCCAAATTATGCTTATGTAGCACCTCTCATGCAAACATCCCAGGACACTCCAGGATCAAACTCAAACACAATCAGTCATGGAGATGTGAGCAGTGCTCACCAAGGAAAACAGAGAGCAGGGGAGGCTGGGCAGGAATGAGCACCTGGGAAGGGCTGGGGGCTGCCAGGGCCCTGGGCAGGCAGGGATGGGTCAGCAGCTGCTGGCAGGCTGTGGGAATTGCTGGGAGGGGGAGGATGAGCTGGGAGGACAGAAGATCTCCCAGATCCCAAGGGGTTGTTAGCACTGGGGTAACTCATCCCCCCCGAGTGTGTGGACATTGGCTGATGGCTCTGCCAGCCTGACAGGCTGGATGCCTGGATGGGCACCCACCAGCTGCTCCTGGTGCCCCTGGAGCACACCTTCCCAAAAAACCCACCTCACCCCAAACGTGGGTCAGAGAAGAACCATTGCCTGAGTTTGGTAAAAAAAAAAGTGTAATTTTCTCTCCTTCTCACAGCATCCCCCCTTGGCCACAACACAGAGCAGTGAACCCAGAAAATAAAATTATTCCTATTTAGCACAGTCAAGAGGTTTAGTTTGGCTGTTTGGGCTGAGATTTCAGTTCAAATGTCTTGGTCCTATTCCACAACAAACCTCCCAGCCTTTGCCAATTTATTTTTAAGTGTCAGGACACTCAAGACAGCTGAAAATCCTGCAGAACTGAAGAATTAAACTCCAGTAACTCATCCTGTGATGGCTTTAAGGCACAATCAGCTTTTCAGTAACAATCTTGCCACTTTCTAGCCTGTAATATTTTTAAGTGATCCGCAGGAAGAACCTGTGAGCAGGAGTCTCAGGTGGTGGCATGGAGGAGTGAGGCTGTGACCCCACTGCAGCATCATTTTCTCAGCATTGAGGTGACAGCAGATCACAAACGCAGCACCTGAGCAAAGTGCCACTGTCTTGCAAGGTCTGAATTTCTCCACAGCTAAATTTAAGTGTGCAAATTAGGTGAACAGTGGCCCTGGGCTCCTGGAAAGGGCTGCTGAGGCTGTCTTTCCACTGACTATGTTGAAAGAGGTGTCTGCTTCAAGATGAGGAGCCTCAGTTCTCAGAAGGTATCCACACTGTAGTCTCACATCAACAAGGCAGACTTCTTTGCACTCAAAATGATTAGCAGATAATTAACAGAATCACCAAAACAAGACAAATAACATTTCTAAGCAACTTACTTATTTAAAACAATTAACAACTCCTAGTGTTGTTATTCTTTCTCTAATTAATAGTTGATACCACGTGAACTCTATGAACAGGAAAGATTTCCCTCCAGCCTGCTGCAGGTCATGAGGATGCTTCTTTCAGCTCTGTTGGATCTTATTTCAAATCTCTGCTCAGGGAGCTGGGATCTCCCCATTACCTGTCCAATTAAGTGTCCTAAGCTCTGGTGACTGGGCATGAAGGGACAAGGCTTACCAGCCACTCTTCAGCTCTGGAAATTGTTCTACAGCTCCTAATGAATCTGTCCCTGAGGATTTTAGAGGGAAAATGGGATTTCTCAAAGAGAAGCAATTTGTTGGAGGCCTTGGTTCAAATTAAACCAGATAAAGAAACTACTCCCAATCCAGTTTTTAAAATCAAATAGTCTGAAAAATTTCAGTTTCAACCAGGCAGGGATTTGATGAGGTTAAGGAAGAAGTTAAAAAAAGCCAGATCTGCTGTACCTGACAAATTAACTCAGTTTAGTGTGGTTTATACATGTCACACCTTGACCAATTATCCGTGAGAGCTTTTTAGGAGCCTTCTGCAATTCCCTTAGAACAAACTTTAGTCCTTGTTCGTGAATGAAAGCTTTATCTGCTGTTTGAAAGACCTAAATTCCACTACTCTGATTCTTTACAGAGGTATGGCAGTCGGCTCTTCAGAAGGTCCACTGGCCTTGGCTTGGTGCTCATGGCAGCAAATACCAGGCCTGAAAGTAGAGATTGTCCCTAAATCTGCAGAACACCTGGACCCAGCGAGCTTTGCTCACTGCACTTGCGAGAATCCGTGATTTACAGAGCTAATCCTCAGACATTTCAAGCTGGGCTGAGGATAGAGAACATTTGCAGCCCATGCCATCAGCTGCATTCATCTGGAGCAGGTGCCAGGCTTACGAAATCCCCCTGCGTGTGGCAGACAGCACAGCACGCTTCATTAGCAGCCAGCCCAGCAGCTCCCACCTCCACTGCAAACAGTCTGCACAGCACAGACCCAAACCTGGGAAGCACAGGAGGCAAGGTTTCAAAGGCACAGGGGATTTAGGCAGACAATGAGGGACTCTGTGAAACCTGCTCCCAAGCCCTGCTCATCCTCACTCGTTTGAGTGAGCGCAGCTGCCTGTCGTTTCTAATTCGGGGTGCTAGACATGGCCGTGGCAGTCTTGTTAAAAACAACAGCTAATAAATTGCCAAATGCCATTTACCCTGGGTAACCCCCTTAGCCCAAACCCTCCATATCTGCTGGGGCTGCTTTGATGTGTTGATCTGCTCTCTCAGCCCAGATGTTGTCATAAATTTGCTGACGATGACGGCGAAACAGCTTTGAAATACCCTGGCAAGAAATACTTTCCCATCCTGTCTCAGATGGGATCTGCTTCTCCCCCCCCACCACACTCACATTTTTCTTACTGAGGCCATTGGGATGAATAAAGACTCTTTGTTCATTCAGCCATTTCTTTTCTTGCTGATGATTTTTTTATATTTTAAAAACTAAGCTGAAATGACAGCGGCAGCTGTTTAATAGATGAAATAGGTCTCAAATACCACAGCAATGGCTGGTGTTTGGACACCACTTTCAGCCATAGACATGGAGAGTGAAAAGGCATGAGAGCCTTAACAGCTCCAGAAATACTTTCTCCCTTCCTCTTAAGACCTAGGAAAAATTAAAATAATTCTTTTGATTGCGAAAATTCTCAGATTTTCTCATGAATATCATGGTAAGACCCTCTTTTCAGATGTACTGGTAACCTAGTAAAAAGTAGTGCTTGCTCTTTAATAGGGCAAGAGAAAACAGCCTGAAGTCGCACCAGGGGAGATTTAGATTGGAGATTGGGGAAAATTTTTTCACCAAACCTGTTAAGAGCACTAGCAGAGGGTGCCCAAGAAAGTGGAGGGGTCACAGTCCCGGGAGGGATTTAAAAGAGGTGCAGATGTGGCACTTGGGGACATGGCTTTGTGGATGGGTCTGTGGGGAGGTGTCTGTGTGGATCCGTGTGGATGGGTCTGCATGGATGGATCCATGTGGATGGGTCTGCATGGATGGATCCCTGTGGATGGGTCTGCATGGATGGATCCGTGTGGATGACTCTGTGCAGATGGATCCATATGTATCCGTGTGGATGATGGATCCTTGCAGATCCCTGTGGATGCCTCCCTCCGGATAGAACTATGCAGATAGATCCCAGTGGATGGATCCCTGTGAATGCATCCCTGAGGGTGGATCCCTGTGGGCGGTTCCCTGTGAACAGATCCCTTTGAACGGATCCCTGAGGATGGATCCTTGTGAACTGATCCCTGTGAACTGATCCCTGTGGACAGATCCCTGTGGGCCGATCCCTGTGAACAGACCCCTGTGAATGGATCCCTGAGGATGGATCCCTGTGAACAGAGACCTTTGAATGGATCCCTTTGAGCAGATCCCTGTGGCCGAATCCCTTTAAATGGATCCCTTTGAATGGATCCCTGTGAACAGATCCCTGTGAACGGATCCCTGTGGGCCGATCCCTGTGAACAGATTTCTGTGAACGGATCCCTGTGGGCCGATCCCTGTGGGCCGATCCTTTTGAACAGATCCCTGCGGGCCGATCCCTGCGGGCAATCCCTTTGAACAGATCCCTGTAAACAGATTTCTGTGAACAGATCCCTGCGGGCCGATCCCTGCGGGCCGATCCCTGTGGGCCGATCCGCGCTCACGGCTCCCGGCGCTCCGGGCGCGCTCCCGCGGGCTGCCAGCAGAGGGCGCTGTGTGGCGGCGCTGTGTGGCGGTGCCGGCGGTGGCCGCGCGGGGGCGCTGCGGGGGCGGGGCCGGGCGGTGCGGGCGCTGTGGGGCGGCCATGGAGCGGCTGGAGCGGAGCGGGCGCTGGCTGCGGGCCGCGCTGGCCCGCGGGCCGCTGCGCCGCCGCCTCCCCGCGCTGCTGCTCGCCATCGCCGTGCTCGGCTCCGCGCTCAAGGACAGCGACCTGGTGCCCGACACGCCGCTGCAGAACAAGCGCAACCCGCTCAACGTGTGAGGAGGGGCCCGGGGTCGCGGCCGTGCGAGCGGGAGGGTCCGGGCAGGGCGGACTGAGCGGGCCGGGGTGCCCGGAGGGGGCTGAGGGCCGGGGGTCGGGGCTGGCCGCGAGTGCCGCGCTGGGTCGGGGTTGGTGCTTCGGTGATGAGATTTCCTGTTCCTGACTGAAAGGTTTCAGAATACCGGGAGTTCGTGGCTCAGTCTTTATTGGAAGGGGGGGAAAAGGAGCTTTTTTTTTTTTTTTTTCCTTCTTAATCTCGCAGATAATTCCTCGTATTTGAATAAACTGATTTCATTTCCTCTGGCAGGCAGCGGCAGGAGCCGAGGGCAGGGCCTGGAGCTGTGTCAGAGGGCTAGGCTGGGTGTTAGGAAAGGGTTCTTCATCGGGATCATAGCTGAGCACTGGACCAGGCTCCCCAGGGCAGCGGTGACAGCACCAGGGCTGGCAGAGCTCAGCGTTTGGACATTTTCACAGCATTTTGACAGCATTTTGACAATGCTCTCAGGCACGTGCTGTGACTCTTGCACTGTCCTGGGCAGGGCCAGGAGTTGGACTCCATGGCCCTTGTGGGTCCCTTCCAACTCAGCAGATTCTGTGATTCTTTGATAGTGACTGAGCTGATCTAAAACCCAGCTGAAGGAATAGGTCTTTTAGCATCTTTCCTAAAAGCAGAGTGGCTGCCATCCTTTTCTGGCACTTGGGTGATGATCTAACTGGCTTAGTCATTCTGTGAAATTAGTTTGAGCATTTTGAAGGAAGCAATGAGCTGGGCTGGAGCACATGTGCTGTCCTGCTACAGGTCTGAAAGTAAAACTAAATTGCTGTTTTCCTCCGTGACTTGGGGAGCTTTGGACTTTACTGATTCAAATCTGTCATTTGGTGACATAAGAGAAGAGCTGTTTTCAGCGTGATTGAAAGAGCATTGACAGGAAACACTTAGAGAGAAATTGATCTTACAGTAAAAGCATATTTCAGTTCAGTTCTCCTTATCAAATAGAGGAAGGTGATCTGTACTGACAGTTCCTGAATCAAGTATTTTTTCTCTGCAAATTACTTGCCTCCTGGCTTGTCAGCAGTAACCTTGGCAGCCTTTCTTGCTTTTAAATAAAATGGGGGGTTTATTTTCAATAATTCAATTGACTGTTTCATGGTAGCAGCTGCAGTTGCCACGCAGGCATCACTTCTGTAAAATTAAAGAGTGAATCAGGTACTCCTCAAAATCCTGGGCAAGGCCCTGACAGGTTTGTTAGGGTCATAAGGAGAACTCCAGACTGATTTGGCTTTGCCTTTGATGCTCAGGTGAGGATTAAATGATGATTCTGTGTGTCTGTCCATAGCTCAGCCACAGAGCAGAGTTAGCTGTCTCTGTTTTCAAACTGGGCTCTGGGTAACAAAGGGGCTGCACAATTCCCTCTCCAACCAGCTGAGAGGAAGCAAGCACCTTGGAAAGTGCTGATGGGAGAAGCAAGATCCTGGACTGTGGCCTCCTGAACTCATTAATAAATTCACTTACACATGCTCCAGTTTAAGATTTGAAAAGAGATTGAGTTAGCACAGTACTCTCTTCTGTTAGGATATCAACACATTGTCAGCTGGATTTCAGGATTTTATGGGCATCACAGCAAAAGTTTTCAGGGCAAAGAGTGAATTTAGAGATGGAAGGATTTGTGTATGCTAAAAGAAGGCTCTCATTGATTGAAAGGACAATAAAGGAACAACATTGAGCTGCTTCATTTATTTAGAAGGACATGAGAGAGAAAAAGCTTTACAGGCTGATGAGGGGAAAGAGCCAGCTCTTCTAGCTGTCTTAAGAGGCTGAGGTTGTGAAAGGCTTTGTAAGCAAGGATAATTGAGATGGTGGAAGAGTCAGAGAAGGGGTTACTGTGGTCAGGGTGGCAAGCTAAAAATACATTCTTTGCAGCTGCATTTTGAGTAGGGCAGAGTTGAGCTGCTTTGTAGGGTCAAAGTGATTGCAAAACTGAACTGCAAGTCTGCTGCAATGAATGGGGGCTCTGGGCCCAAGGCAACACTGCCTTGGGAACAAGTACCTGCCTGAGGAAGTATTCAGGTTTTGGGCTTGAGGGAAGTACTGAGGAGAGGGTTAAGATTGTGGCTAAGCTGTAGCTTGGGAGGAGGGCACAAGTGTGGCATTCACATTCTCTGAAAAAAATCCCTTCACCCAGGATTTTTCTCCTGGGAAGCTGAGAAGCCTCAGAGAAAAGGAAAACTATTCTTAACTCATTTGCTTCTCCTCTGTTTTGCTCATGTGGACTGTATTTGGAGATTGTTTACCCACAGGTGATTGTTTTATTGGATTCTGGTGTGAGTTGTTTTGACTCATTGGCCAGTCAGGGCCAAGCTGTGTCGGGACTCTGGAAACAGTCACAAGTTTTCGTTATTATCTTTTTAGCATTAGGTATCTTTTCTGTATTCTTTAGTATAGTATAGTATTCTTTAATATATGATAGTACTGTAAAGTAATAAATTATAAAGTAATACATGAGCCTTCTGAGAACATGGAGTCAGATGCATCATTCCTGCCTTCGTCAGGACACTCCCTGCAAGTACAATAGGCACAAATCTGTAATTTAGATGGTTCTGAACACTGACCTCAAGCACTTATTCCACCACTTACCCCACTGCTTGTGGCACTTCACCCATGCTGGTGTCTCCTTTGCCTTTCCTCTGGCAGATACTTCGTGAAGGTGGCCTGGGCTTGGACTCTGTGGCTGCTGCTGCCCTTCATCACCTTCACCACATACGAGCTGGGCCGGAGCAAGCTCCTGTACGGCCGCACCCGGAGCGCGCTGCTGGTGCTGCGGCGCCTGGGGGCCCTGCTGGTGGGCACAGCTGTGTGGTACCTGTGCACTGAGCTCTTCATCTACATAGAGAACCTCACAGGGGAGTGCTCCCTGCAGGGCAAACCCAGCCAGCCAGGCCAGCCGCCCCGGCTCTACGGCTCCAAGCGCGAGTGCCAGCGGGACAGCGGCGTCTGGAGCGGCTTCGACATCTCGGGCCACTGCTTCCTGCTCTCCTACTGTGCCATGATGATCCTGGAGGAGCTGGCTGTGCTGGAAGCGCTGGCCATAGAGCACAGCTCCAAGCTGCGGGTGGTGATCAACGTGCTGCTGGTTTCCCTGTGCTCCCTCACCATGATCTGGGTGTTCATGTTCCTCTGTACTGCCCTGTATTTCCATGACTTCAGCCAAAAGCTTCTCGGTGTGCTGATAGGTCTGGCAGCTTGGTATGGGACATACAGGTTTTGGTATTTAAAGCCCTTTTCACCTGGACTACCTCTTCCAAATATACCTTTGAGTTCAAAGAAATACAGCTATAGCAGATAAAATAAGGTTTGAAATGTTTTGGATTTTGCTTTCAGTACTGGAGTAGTTGAATGTAGGAATGGTTACTGTATTTCCACTGTAAGGAACAAGGTCATGGGTTGGAGGAAACTTAATCTCTACTAGCCACTGTCTGGCAGGTGGTACTGAGCTTCTTCCCTGGGAGAAGAAAAAAATCACGATTGGAAGAGGTCTGCTCTTGTTTAGGAGCTGCCAACTGGGATTGTCAGCAAAGAAATCAGGAGCTGAATCTGTTTCTCTTGCTAATAAATGGAGTAGCAGACCCAAGGCTAAAAGAGGCCTTTGATCTTTAGGAGTGTGATTTATCTCAGTTAATTCTCCCTCTTCCTTTTTGAATTATGTCAAGATATTGTGGATGATCCAAACCTCAGGCTTTTTTTAATGTTCCTATTTGTATTGCCTTATGGGAAAGCTCTAATAATCACAGTGCTGCTAAGCATTGCAAAAATATCAATTCTTGTGGAAAGCAGTTCTGTTGTGAAACTGGAACATCTCATGTTCTCAAGTGTTAAAAACACTAACTTGCCACAAATGCCTCATAGCTGCTTCTGCAACAGAGAGTAAATCTGAGGTGCATTGTCTGAAGCAGACTGTGACTATCAATTCATGCCATGTCCTGAAAGGAAACTCTTGGAAAAACAAGCCTTAACTTTCTCCTTAGGTGAGGTGGACGTAATAATATTTTGTCATTTTATTCTAGGCACTAAAAAACCCAAACTCCTTTCTGTTTTGCTAAAAAGTCTAGTATGAGGATTGGGGTTTTAAGTTTTTAAAAATCTAATCCACTACACACTTTGCAACAACAAATTCCTTGGGTTTGTTTTTTCTTCTAGAACAACAGTGGAATTCTGGTGTTCTGAACGAGCTAGATTATCCTGCTATTTCCCAAATAGTCTGCTTGGTAATGAGTGAAATGCATTGTTTATCCTGGGAGCTGCAAAGCAGAGTGTGCTTGGAGCAATATTTATCCTTGCAATACCAATAAGCTATTTAATTTTGATTGCACATAAAGCTGTGGCCACTTTTGATGTGGCTGTAAACCCACTACTGAACAAAACCCTGCTATTAGATAATGAATAAGGGTGAGGTGGGTTTGCTCATCTTATCAGTCAGATGTTTAGCATAGTTTTTATCTCTAAAAGCTTTTAATTATTCCACAGAGGCTCATTCATGGTGCAGTTGCATGAAGTGTGTTTGGCAGTGATGACAGGACAGCCAGGAAGGGCTGTGGGCAAGGCTGTGGGTCACCTCCACTGACCCCACAGACTGCAGAGTGACTTTTTCTGGCTACAGGGTGTGATGCTCCATCAGGTCATCTTGGCACGTTTTGCCAGCTCAACCTCTCTCTTCAGCAAGAGAGTGGAAGCATTTGCAATTCCTCCAGTAGTGTTAGTTCCATGCTGTGGTCTGCTTCAGAGGAGAGCTAAATTCACTGGAATTCCCTCTGAATTTGGTGGCAGGTGGGAGTTGTGTGTCCTTAGAAAGAGCAATTCACCTCTCAGAAGGAAGCTGTCCACGGGGTTATGTCTTTTCTGTCAAACTCCTCTTGGTTTTGTATTAAATTGCCTTTTAAGCTGACTCTTTAAAAATTGCACTGATTAACTCATATTGGGTTTAACTAAATTTGTTTAAACAATGCAAATATATTTGCAGACACTCTTTGATGTAATTTAAGCCTACTCCCAATAGAGCTAAGCTAGACTGCAAGCCACATTCACCATGAAAAAGGATTATATACCCAGAAGGTTTTATGATTAATTTCATTAAGTTCCTATTTTAGGTTATCTTTATGTAACTTTGCTGTATAGACAAGCCCTTGGAACAGGAAATGCTGTTTACTTAAACCAACTGACTTGCTGAAATTATGTTCATTTTCACAAATGTTTTGTGCAATCACTGTGGATATTTCTGTCCACTTTAACCAGTGTCATGCAGATTATTTTTTTAAATGGAAATAATGTAGGATATGGTTATTCTCTTATTTAAACAATGAAAGAAAAACATTTGAAAACTTTATCAGTGTTTGTGTCTTTGAGAATCTGTTCCTGCTGTCTGTAAAGATGCTGTTGTTACTCTCCACATCCCTAGATGAGCCAGTCCCTCAGAGTGTGTGTGATTACTGAGACATCTGATCAAACTGGCACTGAAAATTCTGCACTGTTTTAAAGGGTTAACAGAGGAGGGGTTCTCAGGAGTGCAGGGTTTTAAAAAGAAACAAAAGCAAACAAAAGCCATGGCTAACTAAAGCAAGTTTCCCAATGTGTGCCTATTACACCAAGCAGTTCATTTTGTAAGCATGGTTTATTGTAGCAGAGGGAAAGCCTAATCCATTGAAAAGTATGGGGAAACTCCCATGGGCTGGAATACTCCTTGTGAGTTTGGAAATCCTGGGGTCTTTCTCAGTGCCCAGACACCATGGGCCAGCTCTTGGCTCAGAAGGTTCCCTTGTGCTCCAGACCTTATTTGTGCTTTTTGGCTCTACTCCAGAGCAGGAATCTGCTGCCTTGTGCTTCATCTGGAAACTTAAGGTTGCAAATTTCTTGTTCACATATTTGCCATCGCATTTATCTGACTTCCTTTCTCTCCCAAATTTTATCATTAAAATAAAAATTGCAGCCACTCCACAACAGATCTGCAGCCAAAGAGAAACAGTGCTGGGAGCAGCTGGATTTGGTATCCTGTGCCAAAGGCACAAATCAGCTGTCAACAGGTATTACTGGTTTCTTTCAAGTGTTGGGGTGGATTTTTTTTGCTTTTTCTGCATCAAAGTATTCCTTTTCTCACAGAGCTTTCTGTCTGCAGAATTACCTAGGGAACTTTTGTCTCCAACATCTCACTAACATATTTCAACATCTATCTGTTAATCTTTCATTGCCTGTGTTTGGGCTGTTGTGTGGGCCCTGTTTCACAGTTCTTTCACAGGAGCAGCTTTTGGCCTGCCTCTGTGGCCAAGGCAGCTCTTGGTGACTTAAACATTTTCCTCTGCTGGGAACAGGTAGAGCACAGTGGGAAGAGAAACTGCCTTAGGATTCATTTCACTCTTGACTTACCTGGGACTCTTTCAAATGTTGGTGTCACTGCAGGTGAGCTCAGGCAAACAGGAAAGTTGAGGTCTTTCATAAGAGCCATGTGAGCAGCTCAGACTTTAAACATGCCTGAACCCAGGGTTTGATTCTTCCTCCAAGTTTGTTAAAGCAAACGTCATCCATGAATGCTTCCCTGGTGCTAAATGATATTCCTGGTTTCCCAATTTATTTGTGTGTGCTGAAACCTGGGTTGTGGGTGGCTGCAAAAAAAAAAAAAGCCGTTTTCTGTTTTGGTGTGTGGCAATTGGTGACAAAGTGAGAAACACCCAGTTATGCCCTGGAGTGCACTTAAATGGAAGAAACTGCTGTGATATGTTAAATATTTTGGGAAATCAGTCTTTAGTTGTGAACACAAGTCAATGGTCACTTCATGAAATAGTAACTGATTTTTCCACTGTAGCTTAGTGTTCCTCAAACCAGGACACTCAAAGTAGCTCCCTGCAGCTTCTCTGCAATTGGCCTTCTCCAGCTCTTTGATCACCTTGTGTTATCTCCTTTTGCTCAGAAACCTGTTTCCTGGGATTATTTCTTTTCATAGCTTCATCTCTCCTCCTGGAGCACAGATTAGTAATAAATGCTCTCCACCTCTGCTGGATGTGTGCTCTCTCAGTATTTTGCCTTCCCTTCTTTGAGGTATTTTGCAAAGCTTAAGATGAAAGTAATTAATAGACATACAAAGGCTGTTGTGACTCTGAACTGATTTTTAACTGTTGTTAAACAGAGCTGCTCTGTCGCTGTACTGGTGGAAAACCTGGAGAAAAGCAAATGGTTTATTCATTTTAGCAGAACTGCACCTGATGTGCTTGAGCTCAGGGAAGGAAAAAGGTGATGTGACAGCAGAGCTTGATGCTTTAGGAGAGTTACCTTTGTCCTTCTCTTGGGGCCCGAGTGTTCACTTCAGTGGAGAGTGCTTTCATCCAGGTGCTCAGCAGGAAATCATTAATTTGGATATGGGAAGAGTCCCTTAGTGCTTAAATAAAGTACAGAATGAGAGCATAAAGTTTAAAAGCTGAAAAAGCAGACATGGGAATGGCTAACAAGATTGAGTGCAGTCCATGAAATCTAAGGCAATTATATAATTGTATTATTTAGTCTGAAAGGTTATTTATTTTTAAACTACCCTCTGTCCATCACAAAAGACAGTGCCATGTGCTTGTAACAAGCCAAATTACTCCTCTGTAAAGTGTTGGGACTAAAAGAAAATTAACAGTAGGGGAAGAGCTTTACAGTCTTCCAGGAGAGTTGGATATCATGGGAAAGCAGCACTTGGAAAAATGCCCTTTCCCTGTTGTGCTCTTCCTGACAATGTGTGCCGTGGCAGGAGATCTGTGGCAGAGCTGAGCATCTCCCTGGAGGTGAAGGCTGAAGAAAGGAAAATGTTCAACAAGAATAAATGCAAACAATTACTTTTTTCCTCACCTCTCTGAAGCCTTTTCCCATGCCCAGTCCGGGTTAGTTTTGTGCATTTCCTCAGTCCTGGTTGATACCAGAGCAGGAACTGGGCACATCCTCAGTGTCAGTGCCAGCTCTCCTGAAATGCCTTCCCTGGATCCTGCCCTGTCTGCAGAGCCTCCCCATCTCATGGGTTCTGTGCTGGGAGGTCACAGTGGTGTGGCCGTGTTGGTGACAGCCTGAGCACCGTCACTCACCACCGAGGAGAATTCAGCTGAACAGGCTGAGCTCAGAACAGCCGACTGTGGGGGGAAGCCATGAAAGGGGGGGAAATAAAGATGGTGCCCAGCCCACTGAGCCTGTTGGCCTTACCCAAATGTGTGAATTGTTGTTCCCACACCTACAGGATTGTGCTGTTGGGAATGGCACCCTGGGCCTGCCTGCTGCAGGATTTGCAGGCGATGGCAGCAGGCATGGACCTGGTGTGGACCACAGCTCTGGTGCTTCAGCTTTCTCATAGCCTGACCTGATTCCATTTTTAGAAGAATGGGAGTGATAGAGGGTTGAGGTTTTTAAGAATATATGTATTTTTTTGTCTTGATTGTCATAGTTTGGAAGTTAGGATAAAAAAATGGGTTTTGGTTTATTTTGTGCTGGGGATTTTTCTTTGTTGTTTTCAGAGATTTTGTTTGGGTTTTTTTCTTGTGACCAAGGGAAGAAAAACCCCTTGCTGTTGTGTAGTGCTTGAATCCAAGGGCACAGAATGGAAAGAAATTGCTTCTGGTAAGCAAAAATAGAAGAGTGTTCAGGAGGCTGGTGGTGGAGTGCCATGACCTTGTGATGTAAAGAGCGTGTGCAAAACTGCACTTAACTATGCAGGATACTTGGTTCTGTGTCAAGAACTGCCTGCAGCATTACACAGCACCCTCAAACCTGGTTCCACTGTTCTCATTGCAAAGTAGCTTTATTTGGATAACTCTCCTGGAGCTAAAAAGGATTTAGGTCGCAGGAGAGATGAGGTGCTGGTAGGAAAGGGCTGAGAAGGGAGGCAGTGCAAGCAGGGGGATGGATGGTGTTATTTTTAAAGGAATGTTTTAGAAATCATTGATCTGTGCTGTTTGTTAAGAGGTTTTTAGCAGGATTCCATCTCCTTCCTCTCTCAGCAGTTCTTCCTCAGACAGGGGGAAGGGGAGGTGATGCAGAACCTGAGAGCCCAGGGACTCCAGGAATGTCTCTGGGGGATGGTCACACATGGCCTGCTGTCTGTGACAGGAGTGTGACACCAGAGAGCCCAGGAGAGAGCAAAGGGGTAGGATAGCAGAGAGGGGTGAAGAAAAAAAGGGGCTGAAAGTAGATCATTGTGCAGAGGGAACGAAAAGGAAGAAAAAATCCTGTGAGCTCCTGAGAAGTGGGTGGAGGTTGACATTTTGCTTAGTGAAGCTCTCTCCAGCACCAAAGTGACATGGAAATGGAAATGATCTCCCCTCTGCAGGTAGAGCCTGGCCAGGAACACACAGGTACTGCTGCAGTGATGGGCACCTGTGTTCTGACACAGCAATTCCTCATCCTCAGGATTTATGGCAGAGCTGCTATTCCTTCTTCCACTGAGAGCTGCTCAGTGCAGGCTGTTTGCTCTCTGTTTAATCCTCTGGAGGAAAGCCAGTTAAAAGGAGAATGAAAGAAAATGACAGTGAAATGTCCTTTGGGCACATTTGAGGATCAGCACCAGGGGAAAACCAGGAAATGTATTTGTCATGAATGTGCTTTATCAGAGAATCCAAGTTCCTGTGTGTTTTTATTACTGCTTGTAACTTAAGATTCAGTAGAAATGGCTGGCTCTGAAACATCTGCAGTTTGGCCACTGAGGCCATGCTTTGAGAAATCTTTCAGGCATACAAAATCTGTTCCTGTTCACTACATACAGAGATGTTTTCAATTTTAATTCACACCTGTGGGGTTGAACTTTTCCCTGGGCACTGCTGCTGAACTGGAGGCTTTATTCTGTCCCACCATGGCAGAAGGAGCTTTTCTACAGAGTTGTGTAGCAAGAGCAGCTTTGCTGTGAGTAGGAATTGCCCTTTTATCCTCAACTATGCCTCAGGTAATTGCAAATTTGGGGTTACAATAGTTAGCTCTTAGGTTGTACATTATTTCCTGTTTCTTTAGGTTTTTAGTTTTTAATCTCATTTCATCATATTTTATATTATCCCTAGCCATCTCAAAATACTATATTCATATTATCCTCCATTATTTCAATCCCATATACCTTTCAGTAGCCTGAGGGATTTAGTTGCTGTCATTGCCTGCATTGTGGATCCAGTCTGGGTGGTTTTGGCTTTGATCCTAATGATGGCTGTGAATGCCACCAAACACAACCTGATGTTGAATATCTTCACAAGCTTTAATGTTTTGGTGGTATGTGGGGAAATCCTTCATTTACTTTCACAGCAGAAAGGAAGGAAGGGGCAGTTCTTACACCATCCCTCTTGCCTCTGTAGCCTGGATTCTGAAATTGCAGTTGGGGGGTAAGGATGGTTTTTT